>NC_079189.1:485482027-485788950 GCF_029499605.1 Hyla sarda
TCAAATCCCCCAAAGTGCAAGAAAAAGTGCAAACGTGTTAAACTAATAAAAACATACACAAAGGATGCGGTCTATCGCAAGCCCTTCTCCGACAGGAGAGAGGCCCCCCAACAACCCTTACCTTTCACCTCCGGACCAAAAGGTACCTGCGAGGTTCCAGGTTTGATGTCCCTTTTCGACGAAGCAACTAAGGGACCACAAATGCTCCCAGCATCCCCTTGGCCTTAGCCAAGGTATATGCCCGCAGAGCCGATAACAGTCGGTACCCTGCCCATGCAGGAGTACCCGGGGGTTTTGCAGGGAGGTGCAGAACCTAATGGCCAAACACACTTCCCCTAGACCGCCAAGAGGTACACCAGAAGTGTTACCGCATCCTAACGATCCTGTGGACATGCAACACGCAAAAGGTGACACAGTGGCAAAAAAATAAATAAATGAGTGATTTTGTGCAGATATACTGCATGGACATCCGGCCGGATCTATAAAAATGTCTCTAATCCTAGCCATGAATGAATGGAATGGCGGTGAAGCAAGCATACTGCCACTCGATTGCTCAGCTATCACTGTCAGTGAGTGGGACCCCCAGTGTTCAGACACTCATCACCTAACCTGTGGAGAGCAGCAGAGGCCGGTGAGTCTTTGAGAGTTGTTGCAAGATCCTTCTTGTTAATGTGTAAAGTACCAAGGGGGCATTCCGCAGCACAGCAAGAGCATGAACCAGATCATCTTCGTTTATTCACCATCGGCATGACAATGTCAATCAAAGACGGTGTATGCAAGTGGGCACAAAGGTGGTGAATAAAAGGTGATGGGCTGGCTACCCTGGGGCTCTTGCTGTGCTGCGTAATGCCCCCTGGGCACTTAAACTTAATTTAAATATTGACAAAAAAGGCTTATATTTTGGCAGTGGAAAGCTATGAAGATAAAAGAAAGAAAAAAAAAAGGATACCTGGAATTCTGCTAAAGAGTCCTATATGACCATAGGCTTATTTTTACCCCTGTTCAGCAGATGACCGTTCTGCTTCAACAAGTTAGCAAAAGGAGTCATTGCCCACAGCCTGGTAAGATGCTATAAGAAACTGAGACTGGGCTACCGAGTGTGTGCTGTGGGTGAAGGGAGAAGGGAATACATATACAGGGGAGAGACTGATACTGATCCGAGTCTGGAGGCATCCTCCTCATGCAGGAATGGTGGAAGAGGCGCCAGGGACAAGTGGAAATGTGTGCTATCAAATAAAGATTAATGTAGTTCTAGCAAAAGGTGCATTGCAATAAAATACTATGTACTTGCTCTGTGTCGAAAATGTACCCCTCTCTTTATATCTGCAAGTGTTATTGGCATCCATGCTAGTGGGTTGTTTAAAGTGATTTTGGACTTGGTAGTGATTTGTCCATCACAGAAACCCTTAAAGGGGTTCTCCGGTGCTTACACATCTTATCCCCTATCCAAAGGATAGGGGATAAGATGCCTGATCACGGGAGTCCCGCCGCTGGGGACGCCCGCGATCATGCACGCGGCACTCCGCGGCACTGATTAAAAACGGGGTGCCGCGTGCATGATCGCAGGCGTCCCCAGCTGCGGGACTCCTGCGATCAGGCATTTTATCCCCATCCTTTGGATAGGGGATAAGATGTGTAAGCACCGGAGGTGCTCCCGTGGAAAAAAATTTTTTGAAATCAACTGGTGCCAGAAAGTTAAACAGATTTGTAAATCACTTCTATTAAAAAATCTTAATCCTTCCAGTACTTTTTAGGGGCTGTATACTAAAGAGAAATCCAAAAAAGAAATGTATTTCCTCTGATGTCATGACCACAGTGCTCTCTGCTGACCTCTGCTGTCCATTTTAGGAACTGTCCAGAACAGCATACGTTTGCTATGGGGATTTTCTCCTGTTCTGGACAGTTCCGAAAATGGACAGCAGAGGTCAGCAGAGAGCACTGTGGTCATGACATCAGAGGAAATGCATTTATTTTTTGGATTTCTCTTTAGTATACAGCCCCTAAAAAGTACTGGAAGGATTAAGATTTTTTTTTAATAGAAGTGATTTACAAATCTGTTTAACTTTCTGGCACCAGTTGATTTAAAAAAAAAAAAAGTTTTCCACGGGAGTACCCCTTTAAAGGCACCAGGGTATCCTATACAACACTAAGGCGGCATGCTCTGGTATTTATAATTGTTAGAGGTAAAACTGGCAACATGTTTAATTCTATAGTCATTTTCTAGGAATGAGTAGGTCCCCTATGCAAAGCAAAATAAACTGTACTGAAGAACTATGGAGAGCTTTCTGTGCATCATAAATCAAGTGAAATGTAAGAACCAAGGTGCCTAGAAAAAGCCAAACTTCACTGCACAAAAACTCACCATGTATATGTACAGAGGCTGTAAAGACTGATCCTCTACACCAGTGGTCTCCAACCTGCGGACCTCCAGATGTTGCAAAACTACAACTCCCAGCATGCCCGGACAGCCAACGGCTGTCCGGGCATGCTGGGAGTTGTAGTTTTGCAACATCTGGAGGTCCGCAGGTTGAAGACCACTGCTCTACACCATGCAGCCTGACCTTCCAAAGTGAAAAAATTTAAACCCTTTAAATAGTTGTCTCTTAGCGATGGAAAGCACTTCAAAAACTCAAATACATAATGATGTTATTACAAGGGAAAAGGACTTCATAAATATTCAAATGTATCACATTCTATATAACATAAATATCATTCAGGTCATATTTTTTTGAAGGCTTTCACTTATGTAGTTTGACCTCCCTGCCAGCAATCCCGTCTGATCCCGAATGTCACAGCTGCGTGTGGCAGCAGTGATGATATATGTGCTTTCTTTGGAATAGTATAAAGAGATATGTGATATCCACACATGTATATTAATAAGCCAAGCGTGATGACATTGGGCGTGCCTCTGGAAGGTTGGCCACAAAGAGGGGAAAAAATGAAGTATGAAAAAAATAGCCAGGATCAGACACATATTATATCAACTCTGTACACTTTCATTATGGTTCACTTTATATTCAGGTATGCTTATGATGGATTTAAATAGGAACTAAGGTAAAAGATATTTACATTAATTAGATCATTACTATGACAAATATTATCTACAGACAACTAGTCACATAAACCACCCAATATAAACCACCAAATAAACCACCATATTTATTTATTGTTTATGAATTATCATTATTATCATTATTTCATAATCTGTCACAGTCACAATCTATTAGTTTAACCTGTTCAGGACGCAGGGCGTATGCATACGCTCTGCATTCCGTGTCCTTGAGGACATAGGGCGCATGCATACGCCCGTGGGAATTCCGGTCCCCGCCGCTAGCCGGTTGGGGACCGGACCGGGATGCCTGCTGAAATCATTCAGCAGGCATCCCGGCACATCACCAAGGGGGGTCTTGAGACCCCCCCCCATGTCAGTGATCGCAGGAAATCGCATGTCAATTCAGACATGCGATTTTCTGCTATGCCGGGCTGATCGGGTCTCTGGTGACCCGATCGTCCGGAAAATAGGGATGATCGGAGCTGTCAGTGACAGCCCCGATCATCCTAAGGGATAGGAGTGAGGTTGCAGTGCTGCAATCTCCTCCTATCCTCTGCCATTAGTCAGCAATGAGTACTGACCAATGGCAGTTGAAGACGGGGGGTTGCCATGCAAAGCCCACCCCTGGATGTCGGGCAGAACAGGGAGAGAAGATGGCAGTCGGTACCTGAGAAGAAGATGCGGTGGGACCGGCGATCATCGGTGGCCTTAGCAGAGATCAGCGGTGCAGGTAGGGAGGCGACGGCGTGGAGCATCAAGGGAGGTGGCAGTAAAGCGATCTTTACTGCGGCCTTCCTAGTGGTTGCCATGCTGCAACTTCCAGCATGCATGCTGGGAGTTGTAGTTTTGCAAAATCTGGGGGGTCACAGTTTGGAGACCACTATTACAGTGGTGCCCAAACGGTAGCCCTCCAGATGTTGCAAAACTACAACTCTCAGCATGCCTAGACTGCCCAGACATGCTGGGAGTTGTAGTTCTGTAACATCTGTCCCTTCAGATTTAGCAATTTTCATGAAAATTTAGAAAATTGCTGCTATACTTTGAAGCCCTCTAATTTTTTCAAATGTCCATTTTATGAAGCCAACATAAAGTAGACATATTGTATTTGTGAATCAATATAACATTTATTTGGAATATCCATTTTCCTTACAAGCAGAGAGCTTCAAAGTTAGAAAAATGCCAAATTTTCATGAAATTTGGGGATTTTTCACCAAGAAAGGATGTGAGTAAAGACGAAAATTTACCACTAAAATAAGGTAAAATATGTTACGAAAAAACATTCTCAGAATCCGAATAATCGGTAAAAGCATCCCAGAGTTATTAATGCTTAAAGTGACGGTGGTCAGAATTGCAAAAAAATGGTTCATTCCTTAAGGTGAAAATGAGCTGCATCCTTAAGGGGTTAAAAAAAGGAAATTGACTGTGTATAACATATACGTAAAATATAAATATTTTTAAATAGATTTTGAGTATAGTAAACAACATTAAAGTTACTATAAAAACAAAAATGACCATGGAATATCCCAATCCTATTACATCGCCGAAGCAGGTCTGTTCTGAATGGCTTATCTGTTCTTAGATTTTATCATTTGCGCTGGAATTTTAAATGGAACATTTTCATGCTTTAATCTGTGACTGTTTGTCTCATATCGTACATGATAATCTGTTGAATTCATTCATTCTTTACTACTCAAGTATTACTGTAACTCCTGAGCTTTGTTTTCACTGGAGAGATCCTGTGCGACTGACATTGTTTCATTCAAATCGTGTGACAGATCTAAGTGGTGCTTAAGCACAAGTTAGCAGCTCTTGAGTCTCTTGGACAAGACTCTTAACCCCAGGTCAACAATATGCTGGAAAGAAGCAGGAGCTCGTTTGTACACAGACTGGGAGTTAAAGGGGTACTCCGGTGGAAACCTTTTTTTTTTTTTTTTAATCAACACTGGTGCCAGAAAGTTAAACAGATTTGTAAATTACTTCTATTAAAAAATCTTAATCCTTCCAGTACTTATTAGCTGCTGAATACTACAGAGGGAATTCTTTTCTTTTTGGAACACTCTCTGCTGACATCATGACCACAGTGCTCTCTGCTGACATCTCTGTCCATTTTAAGAACTGTTCAGAGTAGGAGAAAATCCCCCATAGAAAACATATGCTTCTCTGGACAGTTCCTAAAATGGACAGAGATGTCAGCAGAGAGCACTGTGGTCATGATGTCAGCAGAGAGTTCAGTGTTCCAAAAAATAAAAGAATTTCCGCTGTAGTATTCAGCTGCTAATAAGTACTGGAAGGATTAAGATTTTTTAATAGAAGTAATTTACAAATCTGTTTAACTTTCTAGCACCAGTTGATTAAACTGACTGCATTTGCTTTGTTTAAATAAATTATAAAGTAATGTAAGGCAATCCAAAATCGTTGACTATTGCTCTAGAAGAGTATGACCCATTTTCCAATATAGGGAGCAATATTTGAAAACTCTCATGTTCATTTGTTTTCTTTATTCATCCTGAAATTATTAATGCTTTGTGCAGCGATGCGGAATACGTTGGTGCTATGTAAATACTGGAGCATGTTTCCATTCATGTAGGTGAAATTTAGACAGTTTCTGCATTGTCTGGAAAAGACTGTAGTAATCATCTTAGAGGGGTACTCCGCTGCTCAGCGTTTGGAACAAACTGTTCCAAACGCTGGAGTCGGGAGCTCGTGACGTCATAGCCCCGCCCCCTCATGATGTCACACCCCGCCCCCTCAATGCAAGTCTATGGGAGGGGGCGTGACACGCCCCCTCCCATAGACTTGCATTGAGGGGCGGGACGTGACATCATGATGGGGCGGGGCTAGGATGTCACGAGCTCCTGGCACCTTCTCCAGCATTCGGAACAGTTTGTTCCAAATGCTGAGCAGCGGAGTACCCCTTAAGGATGTTCAATATAGCCCATCCATTCTATTAGGCTACTATTGCTCTAATCGTTGACTATTGCTCTAGAAGAGTATGACCCATTTTCCAATATAGGGAGCAATATTTGAAAACTCTCATGTTCATTTGTTTTCTTTATTCATCCTGAAATTATTAATGCTTTGTGCAGCGATGCGGAATACGTTGGTGCTATGTAAATACTGGAGCATGTTTCCATTCATGTAGGTGAAATTTAGACAGTTTCTGCATTGTCTGGAAAAGACTGTAGTAATCATCTTAAAGGGGTACTCCGCTGCTCAGCGTTTGGAACAAACTGTTCCAAACGCTGGAGTCGGGAGCTTGTGACGTCATAGCCCCGCCCCCTCATGATGTCACACCCCGCCACCTCAATGCAAGTCTATGGGAGGGGGGCGTGACACGCCCCCTCCCATAGACTTGCATTGAGGGGTGGGACGTGACATCATGATGGGGCGAGGCTAGGATGTCACGAGCTCCTGGCACCTTCTCCAGCATTCGG
Organism: Hyla sarda; assembly: GCF_029499605.1. NCBI lineage: Eukaryota > Metazoa > Chordata > Amphibia > Anura > Hylidae > Hyla > Hyla sarda. The sequence continues at coordinate 485,488,514 of NC_079189.1, forward strand.
AACAGTTTGTTCCAAATGCTGAGCAGCGGAGTACCCCTTTAGGATGTTCAATATAGCCCATCCATTCTATTAGGCTACTGTAGGGTCACACTGCATTTTTGCACAAGTTCTGCATTAGATGTAAGTATCTTACACACTCAAACATTATTTTTTTTGCCATTTTTAGTCAATGTAAAATATGTAGAACTGCACAGACATTTAGTCGCATAGGTCTTGGGCATGCATTCAGCTAAATTGTTTTAGCAGTGAATACGGCTTAATGGAGACATACGGCATATAACTGACTATTGTGTGCAATAATAAAACAATTAGTTAAAAGTCTGAAATCTCACTCCTCAGCAATAGATGGCAGCAGATTCCTTTTACCAGAGGCAGTTAACAACCGTGAGTTACTCTCTTATATCTTTCAGTGGATACTGTAAGTAATAAAGCCTCTATTTTTTGTCGAATGATCCTTCTGTGATTCATTTTACAGAAGACTATCAGACGAGACCGGCCTTTTGAAACTTCCTAGCTGATAGGAGATCAGAGTGATTCGCCTCTCCCTGGTGACTGCTCACAAACTGACTCCAATTAAAAGGACAAACTCAGCACGTCTGGCTTAAAGAAAGTGCTTTGAGAGAAATGAAGGCCTTATGTTCTCTGCTGTCATTACATTTGTTAAGAATATCATCACAATGTGGAAGGAGTTAGCTGCAGATTGAGAATTTAGATAGATGAAATCATCAACCGGACAGGATATTTATAGACAGCGGATGATTTATTAACTGTTTTGCAGCACAAAGACACTTTCCTTCATGCAAGTGATTGTTGTCTTGGGGATTGTTGTGTTGCTGTTATTATCCCTATGAACTGGCATGTATGAGTTTGTTGTGTTTTTATGTATTTATGCATCTCAAGGATACAAAGGTCCTAAAAGGAACTAGTAGAAAAATGGTTGACTTGTTGACTTTATAAGACTCTATTTATTACTTTATTAGACTGTATCTATACCGATACCATGGCTTACATTACATCAAGTTCTTACCATTTTCAGTGGCTAGAATACTACAGAAGACTATGCTCCTCTGGTCATCTGAAACAATGGTAACATGAAATCTGTGTCTATAGAGCCTATATGGAACAGGGAGTTTTAACTCATTTCCTACGAAAAAGTTTAAATTGAGAAACATTGATGTCTCTGAACAGCCAAATATATGATTATTTATGGCATAGTATAAACAGTGCTTAGCCATAATATAAATAGTGCTTAAATCACAAATGCTTCAACCTCTCTTAACCACAATTAGTTGGTATTACATTACCATTGATAAAAAAAAAAAACATGCATGTCTGTAACTCCTACCTCTGTAACCTTGGCTATCAGGACAATAGAGGCCCTTTGAACTCTGTTGTCGGAGACAAAAATGGCTAATAGTAGAGGAAAAAGCATACACATAGCTCTCTCTCTCTCTCTCTCTCTCTCACTCTCTATGGGCAGGGGTGTATCTATAAGGGTTTTTGAGGTCTGAGGGGACTCAAATGCCCTTCTGCCTGGTAAGAAGACACAGACGTGTATATATATATACACAGGACCCTCATTCTCTCTGGTAACCCTGTTCCATAAACTTAACATAGGGGTCACTGCAATATTACACTTCTATAACTTGGAATCTCAAATATAAAAAAAAAGTCATTCCAGTTTTGGTCTTCACTTTGGGCTGGAATTCATTCAATCAAAGCTTTGATGTAATCTTCTCGGTTGTGTAAAAAGGAGGGGAGGAGTAATATTAAAGAGTACCTGTCATCAAACCATATTTTCTAAACTAATTATTATTCCCTAACTACTCCTATCACCCCTCCTGCCCTTAAAAAAAATTCTGAGCTTTATAGGGGAACTCCGGCCCTAATACATCTTATTCTCTATCCAAAGGATAGGGGATAAGATGAATGATCACGGAAGTCTCACTGCTGGGGACCCCCACAATCTCTCATTCCGCACCCACCTGGAGGCTCCAAGTGTGAAGCGTGACAACCACGCGGCCAGAGTATCGTGACATCACAACTCCTCCCATAGACTTGCATTGAGGGGTCAGGGTGTGATGTCACATGGGGGTGGAGTCGTGACGTTCCGCGGTTGTCACGCTTCACACTTGGAGACTCCAGCGCTGCGGAGAGCTCACAAAGATGGGTGTGGAATGTCAGCTTGCGGGGGTCCCCAGCGGTGGGACCCCCGCAATCATACATCATATCCCCTATCCTTTGGATAGGGAATAAGATGTATTATGGCCAGAGTACCCCTTTAAGAAGCTCTGTATCATACCTTTCCCCTTGCTCACATTGTGTTCCCCAGCAGGCATGACATCACTGACGCCTGCAAGAGCTGTCCCCTACTTTGCCCCGCACGCACTTCCTGAGTTTGGTCGCCTGCCAGGCCAGGAGGTGACTAAACTAACTGTTTCACTTGTGCATGGAACAGAAAAGAGCCACCTAGTGGCTATTTTTTCAATCACATTAAAAACATATAAAGGTTGAAATTTTTAAGAGTAAGTAAATAGCAAAGTGTCTTAAAATTACATAAGAAACAATACATGAAACGTTTAGTTTGGTGACAGGTACTCTTAAAAGGGTACTCCGGTGGAAACCTGTTTTTATTTTAAATCAACTGGTGCCAGAATGTTAAACAGATTAGTAAACGACTTCTATTAAAAAATCTTAATCCTTCCAGTACTTATTAGTACTTATTTCCTACAGAGGAAATTATTTTCTTTTTGGAACACAGTGCTCTCTGCAGACATCATGACCACAGTGCTCTCTGCTGACATCTCTGTCCATTTTAGGAACTGTCCAGAGCAGCATATGTTTGCTATGGGGATATTCTTCTACCCTGGACAGTTCTTAAAATGGACAGAGATGTCAGCAGAGAGCACTGTGGTCTTGATGTCAGCAGGGAGCTCTGTGTTTCAAAAAGAAAAGAATTCCCTCTGTAGTATTCAGCAGCTAATAAGTACTAGAAGGATTAAGATTTTTTAATAGAAGTAATTTACAAATCTGTTTAACTTTCTGGCCCCACCAGAGTACCCCAGTTCTGCAGCGCTGTGCGTTTAAATAGGTCCCTGTCCCCATCCGGGCTCATAATTTAAACCTATCAATATTTTTGACGTGTGGGAGGAAATCCACTCAAAGCACAGAGAGAACATACAAACTCTTTGCAGACATAGGGGCGTATGTATGAAGCTTTTTACCCTGTTTTTTTGTCTGTGATTTGTCGCAATTTTTCCTTTATGTCATTTTTTGCGACAAACAATTGCGCCAAATGGTTTAGAACAAAATCACTGATTTCACTTTGTTAGTCGTGATTTCAGTTACAATCATTCTTTGGTCTGGAATTCATTAATTGCGACTTTTCGATTTGGTGCAAGTTTAGGTGCAAATACCTTCATTTAGGTGCAAATCTGCACCATGAATAAAGTGACAGAGAAAATAGCTACAACAATAGAACGTCCCAAAGTCAGATTTACTGCCTCGAATTCTGTGGTCTGCGCCTTTTGTAGGGCTACATTTGAGCCAAAATTACAAACTTGTGTACGACAATTGATAATTTTAGTGCAAATATGCTCCATTTGACGCAAAAAAACATACATAAAATCACACATTGCTACACCATTTTTGATACATGTCCCCCATTGTCCTTGGTGGGTTTTGAACCCAGGATTCCAGTGCTGCAAGACTACAGTGTTAAGCACAGTGCCATTGTGAAATACTTCTTTAAAAATGTCTCAACCTACCAATTCGTGTAAAACTACTCCACATATTGTGCTGCACTCTTTTTTTATGTAAAAAATAAAATGCCAGCTGAATATTTTGTACATTTGTCTGTTCGCCCTAAGGATGCCACTTTCAGATAGTACAACTCGGGTTTGTTTGTTTTTCCAGAAAGCCAATGAATAGAAGTCATCATGTCAATCACTGGGTCCCCGTGCTTTTATCCCATCCTCAAGCACTTCTCCTGTGCAAGTTCCCTCTCAGCGTACATTGATAGCAGACAGCATGGGGAAGTAGATAAATGGACAGAAGCCAAACTTCAGCTCGCCTTGAATGATAACTCACAGAGCATGTTCTGGTCATTTATTGACAATTATCCCATCACTCCTGTCACAGAATGTGATGCGAACAGGAATTACAAAGAGGCAGGAACTTAAATTATCTTGATTTACCACCAAAACGACAGATGTCATATGTGGCCTTGAAGCCAGAGAGTAAAACACACAAATTCATTATAGAAAGTGAAAAGTCTGGATGTGGCTGAAGACTAAGCAGCGTATATAATGCATGTATAGAGAATTCCAAATGTAATTAAAAAAAAACTGTATCATTGGTTTTATTTTTTAATTAAACTATTTATTTATATTTAACTTTACCTGTGTATCATTATAGAAAAAATATTATTACTGTTACATTATTATTATTGTTACCAATATTCTAATATTCTGATAACATAAATGTGTATGACAAATTATACAGTGCCTTAGTATAAATAGGATAAGGGGTTAGCTGGGATTAGAGCTTTTTTAAACAAAACAAAAAAAGAGGGGAAAACAAATATTTGTCTCAGCCCACTATTGGTTCAGGTAAAATCACTGATTCTTGGAGAAGGACAACAGCCTAGTTCTCCAGGCAATGAGTTTGAGAGTAGAACATTCAAATGGATAAGTCCAACATGTGTAAAAATGTTGCTTTTATTGGAAAATGAAAAGGCAACACATCTTGATGCTCATCCTTAAAAAAAAATCAAAAAATATGCTAGGTATTTCAGATTTTAACAGATCCTTCTTTAAGGCAGATATAGCCAGAAGAAATAAAAGCAAAGCTTTTACTGGTGTTGGACCTATCCATTTTTCATTAGAAGACAAGATTTGGTTGTTTTTCCAGGAACGTTGCCACGCTTGTATATGGGCTGTGTCTGGTATTACATCTCATTCCCATTTAAGTTCATTGGTTTTAGTTGCAATGTCACTTATGTCAGATGGACAAGAGTAGTTCTGCTTCTGAAGAAAAAGCTGCCTCTTTTAGTATAATCAGAGTCTTGGGTCTAGACTAGTAACATTATGATGTTTCATGTTTAGCTAATAAGAATGACTGACTCACTTCTTTTACAAAATAGAAATGTTATACTAAATTTAGCAATCCCATACAAAAATGATTGGATTCTTGCTGATCACTGTTATTAAAAATGATTTTAAATACCAATTACATATTTAAAGTGTACCTGTCGTAAACAAAAACTTTTTATATAATGTAGATAATACCATTATATGTATATATGTAATATACATTGGTTAAAAAATGTGCATATTTTTGTCCCTGTAGCTATTGCCTGTGTGTCTCTATGAGGCGACCAAATGCAGCAAGTGTGGGCGGGACAAGCAGGGCTCTGTGGACTGAGGACAAGCAGGGCTCTGTACGCTGAGGACAAGCAGGGCTCTGTGGACTGAGGACAAGCAGGGTTCTGTACACTGAGGAAAAGCAGGGCTCTGTGCACTGAGGACAAGCAGGGCTCTGTGCACTGAGGACAAGCAGGGCTCTGTGGACTGAGGACAAGCAAGGTTCTGTACACTGAGGACAAGCAGGGCTCTGTACACTGAGGACAAGCAGGGCTCTGTACACTGAGGACAAGCAGGGCTCTGTACACTGAGGACAAGCAGGGCTATGTGCAGTGAGGACAAGCGGGGCTCTGTACACTGAGGACAAGCAGGGCTTGGTGCACTAAGGACAAGCAGAGCTCTATACACTGAGGACATGCAGGGCTCTGTGCACTGAGGACAAGCAGGGCCCTGTACACTGGGGAGAAGTAGGGATCTGTGCACTGAGGACAAGCAGGACTCTATATACTGAGGACAAGCAGGGCTCTGTGCACTGAGGACAAGCAGGGCTCTGTGGACTGAGGACAAACAGGGTTCTGTACACTGAGGACAAGCAGGGCTCTGTACACTGAGGACAAGCAGGGCTATGTGCAGTGAGGACAAGCGGGGCTTTGTACACTGAGGACAAGCAGGGCTTGGTGCACTAAGGACAAGCAGGGCTCTATACACTGAGGACATGCAGGTCTCTGTACACTGAGGACAAGCAGGGCCCTATACACTGGGGACAAGTAGGGATCTGTGCACTGAGGAAAAGCAGGAATCTATACACTGAGGACCAACAGGGCTCTGTAACTGAGGACAAGCAGAGCTCTGTGCACTGAGTACAAGCAGGGCTATGCACACTGAGGATAAGTAGGGCTCTGTACAACTGAGGACAAGCAGGGCTCTGTGCACTGAGGACAAGCATGGCTCAGTACACTGAGGACAAGCAGGGCTCTGTGCACTGAGGACCAGTAGGGCTCTGTATCCTAAGGACAAGCAGGGCTCTGTGCACTGAGGACAAGCAGGGCTCTGTACACTGAGGACAAGCAGGTCTCTGTACACTGAGGACAAGCAGGGCTCTGTACACTGAGGACAAGCAGGGCTCTGTAACTGAGGACAAGCAGAGCTCTGTGCACTGAGGACAAGCAGGGCTCTGTACACTGAGGACAAGCAGGAGTCTATACACTGAGGACAAACAGGGCTCTGTGCACTGAGGACAAGCAGGGCTCTGTACACTGAGGACAAGCAGGGCTCTGTACACTGAGGACAAGCAGGGCTATGTGCAGTGAGGACAAGCAGGGCTCTGTACACTGAGGACAAGCAAGGCTTGGTGCACTAAGGACAAGCAGGGTTCTATACACTGAGGACATGCAGGTCTCTGTACACTGAGGACAAACAGGGCCCTGTACACTGGGGACAAGTAGGGATCTGTGCACTGATTACAAGCAGGACTCTATACACTGAGGACAAACAGAGCTCTGTAACTGAGGACAAGCAGAGCTCTGAGCACTGAGGACAAGCAGGGCTCTGTACACTGAGAATAAGTAGGGCTCTGTACAACTGAGGACAAGCAGGGCTCTGTGCACTGAGGACCAGTAGGGCTCTGTAACCTAAGGACAAGCAGGGCTCTGTGCACTGAGGACAAGTAGGGCTCTGTACACTGAGGACAAGCAGGACTCTGTACACTGAGGACAAGCAGGGCTCTGTACACTGAGGACAAGCAGGGCTCTGTAACTGAGGACAAGCAGAGCTCTGTGCACTGAGGACAAGCAGGGCTCTGTACACTGAGGACAAGCAGTAGTCTATACACTGAGGACAAACAGGGCTCTGTGCACTGAGGACAAGCAGGGCTCTGTACACTGAGGACAAGCAGGGCTCTGTACACTGAGGACAAGCAGGGCTCTGTACACTGAGGACAAGCAGGGCTCTGTACATTGAGGACAGACAGGGTTCTGTGCACTGAGGACAAGCAGGGCTCTGTACATTGGGGACAAGCAGGGCTCTGTGAACTGATGACAAGCAGGGCTTTGTGAACTGATGACAAGCAGGGCTCTGTACACTGAGGACAAGCAGGGCTCTGTACACCGAGGACAAGCAGGGCTCTGTACATTGAGGACAAGCAGGGCTCTGTAACCTAAGGACAAGCAAGGCTCTGAAACCTAAGGACAAGCAGGGCTCTGTGAACTGAGGACAAGCAGGGCTCTGTACACTGAGGACAAGCAGGGCTCTGTACAGTGAGGACAAGCAGGGTTCTGTAACCTAAGGACAAGCAGGGATCTGTACACAGAGGACAAAAGCTCTGTACACTGAGGACAAGCAGGGTTCTGTGCAGTGAGGCCCTGTGACAAGCTCACGGTTCACACAGCAGTATGATTTAAAAGCCAGGAGGCTGCACAGAGCCCTGCTTGTCCTGCCCTCACTTCCTGTATTTGGTCTCCTCATAGAGACACACATGCAATAGCTGCAGGGACAGCATTTTTTCCCCAAAAAATATGCAAATTTTTTAACCAATCCATGTTACAAATATACATATAATGGTATTATCCCCATTATATCAAAATATTTTGTTGACGACAGGTATACATATTATATTGGCAAAAATATAATAGGTTTAGGTTTGAGTCCCTGCAGGTCTGTCAGTAAGCATTCTTTAAATCTCAATCTCTGTAACCTGACATTTATGGAGTGGCCTCTGTCACTAGTATGGGTTGTAAATTCCCTTTGTAAGCCTGTGCGTTAACAGCTTTTAAACCAGCAGCACTAAGACTGTACTAGAGTAGTCTGAATCTCTTTTCCTATAAGTAGGCAAATCAGATGGACCAAGTCAATGAATACATCATTGATAAAAGAAAATAGTACTTGCAGGTAATGGATCAAAAGAGCATTCCTGCAGTGTAATTTTTTCATGTCAGATGACTTGCATATTAACCCCTTAAGGATGCTGGGTTTTTCCATTTTTGGACTTTTGTCTTTTCCTCATCACCTTCTAAAAATCATAACACTTAAAATTTTGCACCTACAGACTCATATGAGGGCTTATTTTTGCACCATCAATTGTACTTTGTAATGACATCAATCGGTTCACCACAAAATTTACCGCAAAACCAGAAAATAAATATTACCCAGTGCACTTTTCATATAACTGCATTTTTTGCACTGTGATCTGAAGTTTTTATTGGTACCATTTTTATTTGATGGGAATTTTAAATCGCTTTTTAGAAAAAAAATTTAAGATATACAAAGTGACCAAAATAAGCAATTTTGGACTTTGGATTTTTTTTTTTTACATGCACGCCATTGACCGTGCGGTTTAATGAACATTATATTTTTATAGTTCAGACATTTACACAAGCGGCGATACCCCATATGTTTTTTATTTTATTTTTGTTTACATGGTTTATTTTTTTTATGGGAAAAAGGGGGTGATTCAAGCTAGGAGCATGCTGTGTAGGAGAAAAGTCACAAAGACTTCTCTCTTTTTATTCTTAAATGGGCACTGTTAGAATCAAAAACTTTTTATATGTTGTTCATCTTGGAAAAACATGAATCTCTTTATTTTTATAGAAATCATGGTTCTAAAAGTAGAACCCTAGGGGTCCCCATACCATCCATATTCCCGTCTGACTGCAGCATCATCTTAAGCAAATGCTGGGACAAAGTCAAGAAAGTGATGGCGGGACCTGCACTCTTCTGTGCTCACTCCTGTCCTGTCTATCAGACTCCAGTCTAAAAACAAAGAGGAAGGAGTTAAAGAGCAGCCTGCAGTGATTGGGTGAAGAGACCTAGCACAGCAGACACAGGGTGGAAGATAATGCATGGTAAGTGTGGACTCGGGGCTTTCCTTGGACACGCCCCTTGCTGAGCACTGGATGTCAGAATGAGTGAGCAGAAGAACAGAGGGATCTGAGAGCCAAACACAGAAGCTAGTCACATAAAAAAATACATGTAAAGAATCTGCATGAGTAACATTTATAAGCATTATTTTTCTGTGATATGACAGGTACACTTTAAGATTTCTGCGGTAGCAGAGGTTGTACCCCACTGCTCATATACCGTTTGCTATTATATTATTAGAATATCCATTTAATGAAAATTATGTAAATGCATTAGGATGCAATGTAAATATATGTGGGGTATACTTATATAATGAAGCAAGGAATTAGTAAATCTAAAAAGCAGTAGCAAAACATAAAAAGAAAAAAAAAATCTTTGCTAGTGATAGCTGTTTCTATGACCAGCATTGTACTTAACACACCAAAAAAAAAAAAAATCCAAACTACGTCTCAAGTGACCAGTGGATCCAGCCAGTTTGTTATGGCCAAGTGATGTCATTGAGGCATTAGCGCCTTATAGCTTAGTGCTATTACTAGTAACTGCTGCTGCTTTTTTTTTTTCTTAGCTCAGTTTACAAAATATTTTTCTTCACCACATTTTTGGTCTATTTGTGTATTCGTTTGAGTGATATATTTCTGTCTGGTTCAAGAAGGTTACAGAGAAGGATCCCTGATATTGGCCAAAACCATTGAAATCCCATTATTACAGTCTGACCCAGAGGCCTGCCAAGCCACCATCAAGTCAAAATTTTCACACGCTATACAAGAAGCTAACAACTCAAGACTGAAATGGGAACAAGCAGTTATACAGCAAATGTCTGTGAACATTCACAGTAAATATAATGATCATTTAAATTGAAAACAGAACTTTCAAGAAGTGGAAAATCCTAGATGACAGATTGCTCAGGAATATAATTATAACTTTTACAAATGTTTGGCACACATTTCCTTGTGTATTGGAATAATGTGAAAGGAGACACTTATCCTGTGTGTACAGCAAGGACTCCACAAACAGTTCACACAGTAATTTATGACATGTAGGGTGAAGCTGACAGACGCTCTTCTAATAGTTAAAGGGGTATTCCGGGCAAAAACATTTTATCCCCTATCCAAAGGATAGGGGATAAGATGTCTGATCGCAGGGGGCGCGCTGCTGAAACCCCCCGCGATCTCCCTGCAGCACCCACATTCTATGCAGGTGCTGAATCTCCAGTTTCGGAAGCCTCCGGGTTTCCGGGATTGTGGGCATGATGTCCTGCCACGCCCCCTCCATTCATGTCTATGGGAGGGGGGCGTGATGGCCGTCACGCCCCCTCCCATAGACATGAATGGAGGGGGCATGGCGTGACATCACGTCCCCAGTCCCGGAAACACAGAGGTTTCCGAAACTGGAGATTCAGCACCCGCAGGGAGATCGCGGGGGGTCTCAGGATCGCGCCCCCCGTGATCAGACATCTTATCCCCTATCCTTTGAATAGGGGATAAAATGTTTTTGCCCGCAAAACCCCTTTAATCCACAATATTTTTCCTTACAGGAGAACTTTAGGCTTTTATATTTTAAGTATTTTGACACCATGTTAGTCCTATAAGACATGTTGTCAGTGCTTCCTTTTTAGTAGATACAGCGTCATCTATACGCTATAAGAGAGGTCCATTTGGTATAGTATTTAGTCTATAAATTGTGCAAGGACGTAAGACTGGTGCTCTAAATAAACAGCAAATCATATAGCTCCCAGACATAGGAGTTGCTATAACAGAACAGTAGGCCTCCTGGCTCCCTGCTATAGTTAATGTGAAATATAATATTGTGTAATATACATACAAAAAATGAAATAAAGTATCTAGTAAGATTTCCGCACAGGACAAGACAAATATAAAACAACTATGGATGCTGCAACTATAATATGGACATGAGATCACAAGATGGCCATCTGAAACCAGCCAAAGGCTACGATCCGTATGAAGTTGCTTAAAGCATACCCATCAGATTCAACGAAAAACTTTTCACTCAGTACCTAATCCTGGCCATGTACATCAAATTTTTATGTGTCTAGTACCTTTATTTTTTTTATGACACTTTTAATTTAGCTTACTAGTCTGAATGCCTCTCAAAGGGAGGGGGCGTGGCCTCGCTGTGCAGGTCTCCACCCCCTCCCTCAATATGCTGTCTGCTCACATCTCCCCTAGCAGTAGCGGGTCACAAGCTGACAGTGGGAGGATTTTTCCTCCAGCTGTTAGTCCTGCGCTCACAGCTGTCAATCAAGGAAGTGTGTCCATGACATAGGTGATGATGCATGGACACAGCAGGACTAGTATGTGTCCAAGCAGGCAGGGGGGGCAGTTGTCAGACTGACTTTTTCAGTATGAAATACTGAAATTTTTCTAATGAAAGCAATTGCAAAACCTATTGGTTATACATGCTTTACAACATAGCAAAAGTTTTTGTATCTGACAGTGCCCATTTAAGCTAAACTGGCCATACATATAAGATGTCATCTTTCTTGTTCAGTTGACAGCTAGGTGTCTTGATCCATACACATGAAGGCTCAGCTTGACCAAATATGCATATTGTCTGTGGGAGAGAAGGGAAAACCTGCTGTTAGGCTCCTATGGCAGCAGCTTATGAAAAAGATTGGGCAGTTGAAATGCAACATTCCTGATCTTACTCTCTTTCCATCAGGGAGGGTCAGCAGGCTACCATACACATTAGATAGTTGGCCAGTCCCGCTGAATTCAGTACTCAACTAATGTATATTGCCAGCTTTACCATTTAATTACATAAATAGACAACAGGGTGCTATTGCTTTGTCATAGAATCTAGACTATAAGATGTCATAAAGCAACCTATGAGTGCAAAGGGATCTCTGGGAAGACCCTTAAAAATCCTGTATATTATTAATAGAATTTTCATGCATCCTAAAGGGAAACCAAAACTGACAGGCTGTTCACCTGCACTAAACCCAATATATTGGGTTATAGTGCGGATGAACAGGATTAAAACAAGTGGTCACTTAATTGATGAAGTATCACATAATATTCTTCTTCTAATTGTACTGCTCAGCTCTGTGCAATGGAGGTGGGGAGCTGGCTCACCCTGCTCTCCTGCCTCCTCAATATTTACCGCTCTGCTCGCCCCAGTAGTGAAAATGCAAAAGTGTTCACTCTCACATCACTAGGACATGGGAGCCTGCGCCTGCGCTCGGCTCAGAGCAGAGTGCAGGCACTGGCAGGCTCTAACATCCTACAGACATGAGCTTGAGTACTTTTGCATATTCATTATGGGGTCGTGTAGAGCTGGGAATACTGAGGAGGCAGGGGAGCATGGTGAACCAGCTCCCGCCTCTATTGTGCAGAGATGCACAATAGAACTAGAAGAATAAAGATGTAAAACTCTGGTGATACTTTATAAATTCACGTAAGCTACCCTCCATTTTAATGCTGTTCACCCGCAGTATACTGGGTTTAGTGCGGATGAACAGCCTGCCAGTTTCGCTTTAAGGGCACGTTCCCAAGTTCCATATTTTGCTGCGTATTTGCTGCTGCGTATTTTCTTTCCCATTGAAGTCCAATGGGAAAAAAAATAGATATTCCTACTTGTGCAATTACTATGTTCTTTAAAAGTAATTTAAAGTTGCAACTCCATTTATGATATTATTTCATTGACAATGTACAGAAGTATTATATTATAAACTAAAATTTAGCATTAAACAAAACCCAGGTACAGTTTTTTACAGTTACTTAAACTTTTCAATTAGAGCAAGTTGTTTTTCTTGTGAAACTTCCGGGTTTTCCCCCATAGCAATGTCAGCCCGCAGTGCATGCATTCCTGAAGTCTAGTCCTATAAAACTGTGATGTTAAACAGAAAGGGGAAACCATGTGCGAGTAGATTAATTTATCTCCTGGGAATAAAGACACATTAATAACTGAGATAATGTTTTCCTACACGCTGGAATCAAATGTGCCTTTTCAATACTTTATTAGCAAACACACGAGAGGAAAATTATCTCACACTCATCCATAATACCTAATTGCTGAGAAAGTTTCTGACTTCCATTGCACAAACATTATAGAGGAATCGTTCCCATTACCTCAAAATGAAAATGACCAGGAGTTTTCATACAGCATAAAAAGTATTGTTGGCGTACATGTTATGTACCCAGAGAGAATATTTGCTCAATTCGCCTCACACTGTTTTTCCTTGAAGCTGATCATAGTTGCATTGTGCTTTTCTATAACACATGAGTCTTTGAATCTGCTAGAAATGGAACATTAACAAACATGAATAATATTTTTGGCCTTGTGAAGCGCTGATATCACATGCTCCGGGCAGCCATACTGTTTCTTTTCCATTTTCTTCATTTTTTTCTGTTCCAGAATCGCCTCCTTATTTTTTGACTCTAAATCTCCCCTCGGAATTTTGAGTGGTAAATCACTTTTTTAAACAATTTTATCTGTTTACAACTACCCCAACTTATCGTTCTGAATATACAATATAATGAAAGAAAAGAAGATTGTCCATTGCAGACACTTGTAAAACCGAGCTGCTTTATTGCATAGTTGCCATAGGATACATCGGACACTCAGGTAACGTGACGCGTTTCGGCCCGCGGGCCGAAACGCGTCACGTTACCTGAGTGTCCAATGAATCCTATGGCAACTATGCAATAAAGCAGCTCGGTTTTACACGTGTGTGTGCGCTGGACAATCTTCTTTTCTTGCATATGTTTGGACTAGTCCTGGTCCTGTCCGCGCGCAGAAGCCTGGGGTGGAGCTGGTTCTACTTGCTTGTACCTTCTTTACAATAAAATGAACATTCCAAACTCCACCACTGTAGCAATTTCTCTATTTTGGGTAAATTGTCTGTTTTTTGTTTTTGCATATATGTGCGGGTGAGCTGATTTCCTTTCGGTGTGTGATGTTATAATTATGTGTGTTCAAAAGATTAAGACAATAATTTAATTTGCTGTGTTGCAAATAAAAAAATTAACACATAAATGAATGAATAAATTGTGAGCAAATGGTATACATCTCTACAGATACTAAAAAGAGAAGAAATCTGGATCTTTGAAAAGTCAGAAGACTTGTGTGAACGCTGTAATCACTGCCTTCAAGTTAACATAGCTAAAGTAGCTCAGAATTGATTCAATGCGTATGTGTTTGTGACTCCGTTTCATTTAGGGTAATGCTCTTTAATCCAAGGACAAATCGAGTTTTCGTTTTAGTTTTTTCCTCCTCGCATTTTAATAGCCATAAGTCTTTCAATTTTTCCCCAACAGACCCATATGATGGCTTGTTATGTGCAGGACCAATTATACTTTTTAATTAATCAATAATAATGACGCCACAAAAAAATGAAATTATTTGAGGGGTGAAATAGAAAAAAAACATGCAATTTTGCTACATTTTTACACAGTGTGCTTTACGGTTAAAATGACACATTATGTTTATTTTGCAGGTCAATACGATTACAATGATACCCTGTTTACACAGGTTTCATTTTATTTTATTTATTTTGAAAAATTATGACTTTTTGTAAGTAATATGCTTAAAATTGTCCTCTTCTGACCCCTAAAACACTTTTATTTTCTGTATATTGGGCTGTATGTGGCTTATTTTTTGTGACATGATCTCTATTTTTTATCAGTATTATTTTAGTTTTTTTCTAGTATTCAGCAATTTTGGAATAACACTGTTTCTTTAAATCTTTGAATGCTGTACATTTATGCCTCTAAGTTTTCTATAGTTACAGAAAATCGCTATACATGTACACTATTTGGCCCTTCAGATGCTGTGATCAATAGCGACCTTAGTAACTAGGTGGTTAAACGGAGGGATTACAATTCCCTCATGATTACAATGGGTTTTCCTGGCAGACAGGGGCCCATTTTCACCTTAAGGATGCAAAATATTTTTTGTTTTTTCACTTTAGTTTTTTCCTCCTCACCTTTTTAAAATCACAACGCGTTACATTTTGATCCTACAGACCCATATAAGGGCTTGTTTATTGCATCACCAATTGTACTTTGTAATGATATTACTTATTTGATAGCATAATCTGCGGCGAAAAATAAAAGAAATTTTGCAATTTTTTTGTGCTTTCGTTTCTACGCAGTGCACTTTTTGGTAAAAATGACACATTGGGGGAGATTTATCAAAGCTGTCTATGTCCCACATCAATATAGACCAAACTACAGAGTGTTTGGCTGGTCTATTGTGCGCCTAATCTATCAAAAGGCGCACGGCTCTTGATAAATTCTGCGCACGGACTCCGGGATCTATGCTTTAGACTGTATTTAAACTTGCTCCAGCATGGTGACATTTCAGCGTACTTTCAGCCAATGCGACTTGTCGCCGAAAAGTCGCTTTTGATAAATTCAGCTCCAATGCATTTTTCTGTCTAAAATAGACTAGCATGCATCATGTTCTAAAAATCCTCTAAAGCAATAGTCGCAAAAAGGCACACCTATTTAGACTGCTACTTTCTGTGCAACAAATTTAGAAGGGAAAAAAACAGTCTAAACCCTTTGATAAATCTGCCCCATTATCTTAATTCTGTTGGTCCATATGGTTACAGGAATACCCAATTTATGTAGGTTTTATTTTATTTGGCTACTTAAAAAAAAATGATAACTACATGCACCAAAATTAGTATGTTTAAAATTGTCATCTTCTGACCCCTATAACTTTTTTTTTTTTCTGTGTATGGGCTATATGGGGGCTCATTTTTTGTGCCGTGGTCTGTAGTTTTTATCAGTACCATTCTTGTTATATTCTAATAGTTCAGACATTTATGCACGCGGTGGTACCACATAGGATTTTTTTATTACATTATTTAAAAAATAGGAAAAGGGGGGTGATTCAAACTTTTATTAGGGGGGGCTTATTCACATTTATTCTCTTATTTTTTTTACCACTTTTTACTTTTTATACCATGCAATCTTTTGATTGCATACACTGATCAATGCTATGCCATAGCATAGATCAGTGTTATCGGCGCTCTGCTGCTCCAGCTTGTTGAGCAGGCATGGAGCAGTAGATCGCCGATGGGACGATGAGGAGGCAGGTGAGGACCCTCCCGTCTTCCAGTTAGCTGATAGCTAATGTTTTATTTTAATAGTTTAGACATTTATGCACGTGGTGGTACCACATATGATTTTTTACATTTTTTATTACATTATTAAAAAAATAGGAAAAGGGGGTGATTCAAACTTTTATTAGGGGGGCTTATTCACATTTATTCTCTTATTTGTTTTACTACTTTTTACTTTTTTAGCCCCCTTAGGGGACTATACCATGCAATCTTTTGATTGCATACACTGATCAGTGTTCTCAGTGCTCTGCTGCTCCAGCCTGCTGAGCAGGCATGGAGCAGTAGATCGCCGACGGGACGATGAGGAGGCAGGTGAGGACACTCCCATCGTCCAGTAAGCTGATTGGGACATCGCGATTCTGTCGCGATAGTCCCGATCAGCTCCACTGAGCTGCCGGGATAGTTTTACTTACACTTTAGACGCCACAATCAACTTAGATTGCGACGTCTAAAGGGTTAATGCTGCGCATCGGCCCCATCAGCGGTGCCAGGGATTAGCCATAGTCCTGGCTGGCCGTAGCACCCGGGACTCACAGGGTTTAACCCGTTCTCCGCTCGTGAGAACAGTTTAAACCCTGTTAGCGGGACTCAGGATGTACAGGTACATCCTTAAGGCTTCGGCAATTAGGGCCTACCTGTATGCCCTGCGTCTTTAAGTGGTTAATGGAACTTACTCTGGTTGGGTGACAGTTACTAGAGGGGTACCACAGGGGTCAGTACTGGGTCCACTACTTTTCAATTTGTTTATTAATGACCTTGTAGAATATTTGATGACACTAAACTGGGTATTGTGATCACCACAGAGGTAGCCTATATAATAATACAGAGGGATCTGAGGAAGCTGGAGGCTTGGACACAGAAATGGCAAATTAAGTTTAATGTAAATATATGTAAGGTTATGCACTTGGGCCGTAAAAACAAATTGTTCAATTATGTTTTAAATAGGTTAGATAAAATTAGGTAAAACTTTACTGAAAAGGACTTGTGGGTGCTGGTGGACAGGCTGTCAGGCAATGCCAGGCAGTTTCTGTCAAGGCTATCAACGTGATGGGATGTACTAAGAGATTCATAGAGTCTTGTGACAAGGACATAGTTTTGTCTCTGTAGGACTTATTGGAGTTGTGAATTAATTTTTTTTTTGTTATTGAAATCAGCCACATTGGTTCTTTTATTGCCTTCCTCTGGATCAACACAGTAGGATTGTAGAGTGAACTTGATGTACTATTTTTTTTTTCAATCTTACAAACTATGTAACTATGTATGTAACTATGTCAATTATGCATTTTATAGACAAATCCAAATTTTAGATGCACAATGTTTTTTTATGTCACTTTTGATTCTAGTAGCAGAACACATTGTAAAGTGTTTTTGTGTGTTTTGATGTGACTGCTGCTTTTATGCATAAGCCACATTTGCTGCAATAAAAGTGTAATAAGAAGAAAAATGGCCTCTTGGGTCCTTGTATGAGTTGTATAAATCAGAGGGTGGAATTATTAGCTCATGCAACCTCATAGTCACTCCCACTAATATTACTGTAACTTCTGGGACTGTGGGGCGGCCATATATTTTAACAATTGCAGCATTTATTTGTAAAATAAACAGCAAGAAGAAATGGCTCTGGTATTAACCCTTTAAGTCAACATGCAGATTTTTAAACATTTCTGTGAAAGGTTATTGTAGCTGTAAGCTACCATAAGCAGCAGGTTTATCTTGAAGTCATATACATGGCATAGCAAAGCACTTCCCATACTGCACAGACAATAACTAATGCCTTCTTTGTTGGTATCATAGTAAACTAAAGATGAAGAGTATAGTCATCTCTATTGCTTGTATAGAAAAGTCAAATAAATATTCCTGATAGAAAACTTTTCTTGACGTAAAAAAACTAAAAAACTGTGAAATGTGAAATCCCAGCAGTTTGGTAGGAAATCCAACGTGAACAAAAGTTTAAAAAGAAAAGGTAACATACATATAGAAAAATATTCATAAAAGGTCAAAGACACTATTGGAAATAGTTAATAGCTTATATTATGGATCCCGTGAAACAGTTCTGTACATCTATCTAATGGCTATGGTACCGTGCGCCTTTTTCTTTCCAGAGCTGGCATTACACATGGCCCTCGTAGTATTTACTTTAAAATAGAGCTTACAACATAATTTAGAGTCCTTCACATTCACTGGCAAGAAAGTAAAGTATCTAACTTAATGGTTTCCAAATCAACAGAAATGAAGGCGCTAGCAACTGTTTCTGTAATGTAAAAAACATGTGAGAAATAGAAAATGGACTAAAACTTCAAGAAAAGTAATTTAGTATTTTAAAGGTTGCTTAGGAAACACAAGAAAGTTTAGGAGTGATGCACATACCCATAAAATAAGCCGTAGGAGAATTTCTAAGCATTGGTGTAATATAAGCCATACCCCGAAAATAAGACATAGTGGTAGGCGTGGCTAAGTATACCAGCACGGAGCGGTAAAGAAAGCGGGCAGCCCTTCTCATCTGCCCCATCGTGACAGCTGCTATTTCGGAGGTGACCGGAGAGGTGCCGGCAGCCCCATCAACAAGGTCGGCTCCCCCTGTCAGGTCCCGGTCCTTCTGTTCGTGCTGCCAGCCGTGGCATATAGGGAGACAGAAAGTGAAATAAAAAGTCTCCTCAGTGAAGTGAGGAACAGAAAGTTCTGCTTTGTGGGTCCTCAGGGGGAAGAATAAAGCTGTGGCTGCCGTTTTACTGAGCACTGTGGGTCGCTCTCACCCAGCATCAATCAGCAACAGTCTGTGGGTCTCTGTATTGTTGTACCATACTTAATAAAAAAAATATAATCTATATTATACAATATATATATATATATATATATATATATATATCTCAACAAAAGCAGAAGGTCCGGCACGTTAGGTGGTGGATAAAATAAGCTTTCCTTTATTCACAGATCTTGACACGATTCACATACAGAAAAAGGTCTGACGCGTTTCACCTACGTTGAGGCTTAATCGTAGTCTACGATTAAGCCTCAACGTAGATGAAACGCGTCAGACCTTTTTCTGTATGTGAATCATGTCAAGATCTGTGAATAAAGGAAAGCTTATTTTATCCACCACCTAACGTGCCGGACCTTCTTCTTTTGTTGATTGGACTTTTGGCAGAGGGCGGTACCGGCCGGTCCCGGGCACAGGTGAGCAACCTGGATGTTCAGTGAGAGCGGACTCCACAGCCTCCATTGCATATATATATATATATATATATATATATATATATATTTATAAACTATCTATCACTAATGGCAATTGTACGTGTGTGCATTTATATACATGTATGGATATATGACATTGACCTTTTATCATTTCCCAGATCTTTTTTTCATCATATATACATGCACACACCTCAGGACTAGAAACATCTCCCCTGAATATTGTATCTGGTCATTACTAAAATTACATTAGATTAAGAATATGGCCATCACCATAGAATGAATGTAACATTGTCATAAATTGCCACCTTGCCAACCAGTCAGATCGTCAACACTGTATCGTGCTAAAGCTGTGGCACACAAGCCAAAGACCAACATGGCCAATGCCAAGAAGCAGCTGGAGTGGTGTATAGCACACCGCCACTGGTCTCTGAAGCAGTGGAAACATATTGTCTGGAGACTCATTCATAATGACATAATGACTCATGCTTCACCAGCTGGCGGGCTGACAAATGAATCTGTGTTTTCTTCATGCCCAAATGTATAGAGCCAGCTGTAGAGTTATATACAGGGTGAATTATTGAATGGTGCTATTTTTCATGGTTTGGTTTGGCCCCATACTTCTTGTCATAGGAAATCTTCATGGAAAACATGCCATAAAATTCTAAAGAACTGAGTTTTCCAATTTAGTGGCAGCTCAGAATTAGCCCATTTATGTTTTGGCACGGCAATACCTCTAGTGTCCTCAAGGGTAAGCCTAACCACAAGCCTCAGGCACTACGTTCAGAGTAGGCACCAGGAAAGCCCTCAGCACATAAATGAAGAAAAGACATAAGACTTCCATTGACCTAACAGAGAGAAAATGAGTCAGGGTGATATCTGCTAGTATACCTTTTTATTACTGCATAGGAACACACAAAGAATTGTACTTTCCTATACAATGGGCCTCTGTAAAAAACATACTGCTCAATATGTTTGTTTGTTTTTTATCGTGGCAAATAACCAACATATGCCTTTGCATGACCATATAGTGGCATATGTCAGAGTTATACGCTTACGAATGTGTGAAGAGCCAAACTGAAATACCAACAGCAATGGTGGCCTTCTAATTCATCAAACGATACCTGGCATCCCCAGTGCTCAGAAAGATTTTGTAGGGAATTGCCTATCTGAATTAATTTTAATATGTATGAGTCTCTTGTTAAAAGTACCAGCATTATGAGACTTATATATTTCCAAAGAAAAACAATCTATTACATATGCCCATGTTTTTTGTAATATGCCATCATCAGCAAAACAAACAAACTAATCTTGAAGAGGTGTAAAGGCTGCCAACAACACTGCAATTTACCTATGCCAACCTATACAACCAAAAATATTTGATCATTTAGATTTAGATGTGTACCATAAAAATGATCACAAAGTCTGTGTTAGAGTAGTCTTTCTTATGTGTTAGTCTAGTGTTTCCTGTTCAGCTTCATCATCGTAATCTTAATAAAATGCTTCACTAAAATAAATACTAATATGTCTGTATGTTAAAGCATTAAAAAATACATGGAGTGTCCATCATTTTTTAAAAATATTTACACAATTCTAACTACCATCTGTATTAGTTTATGTCTTATATTTAAAAATGATCAAATGGAATGGATTATTTTAGATATGTATTCATTTATTATTTAGATATTTATATGTGTCTTACAAATTAATAGAGTCGTTAGGAGTAGCCGTATTAGTCCAGTGATGCAAAAAGCAAAATCATCTGTAGTTGCGGTATCTTGTAATACCTTTTTTATTGGACTAACAAGATTTTGTAGAGACAAGCTTTCGGGATTCCTCCCTTTATCAAGTCATAAGCATTTCTGAGCTCATAAGGAGAAAACACACGTTCTATCTCACAAAATATGCAGGGGTTAAAACAACATATGTGGAGAATGGACATTAAGTTGGGCCATAAATTGTATAGCAATTTATGGCCCAACTTAATGTCCATTCTCCACATATGTTGTTTTAACCCCTGCATATTTTGTGAGATAGAACGTGTGTTTTCTCGTTGTGAGCTCAGAAATGCTTATGATTTGATAAAGGGAGGAATCCCGCAAGCTTGTCTCTACAAAATCTTGTTAGTCCAATAAAAAAGGTATTACAAGATACCGCAACTACAGATGATTTTGCGTTTTACAAATTAATGACAGATTTGTTAAAGGGAAAGGGTAACAATATATGTTGTCCCATGTAACCCTTCTGAAATAGAGCTCATGTAAAAGAGAGCACAAAGCAATAAACAACATGTTAACATGTTGATAAGAAGATAGATTTCCAATGAGCGTCTGGTGGGTTCAATGTCTGACTCCAGGAAACAAATAAAGAAGCTGTCTCTTCAACCCTGCAAACTAGTCTAATTCTACATCCTGAGATCTGTACTCTGAACCTCACATACAGTTCAATAACAGGGAAAACTATCCTTTGTATGCCCTATAAGGCCAAAAAAGATAGGATGGCTTCAATATTCTGTAGGTCTACCTAAAAAGACATTCCTTATGCAAGCAGGGATTATGCCACTCCTGCAGTTGGAGTCAATAGTCCTGAAAGCCACAGTGTGATAAAAGGATAAGGGGGCTACTACATAAAACATCATTGTCAAAGTACAATACAAATGAGATATATACAATGCTAAGATAGACATACAGTCTATTTGAATATTTAGATCATAGTTGAAGCAATGAGACATCTATTAGGACAATACAAAGGGCTGTCTGATCATCTACACGGTGAGGAGTGTACACATGACAAGAAAACACATATAAGTAATGACTGTATTAAGCAAATATTGCAGACTAACGGCATAAATGTGCTACAGACGTTATTAAAGGACAACTGTAGTGGAACACTTTTATATATGCCCGTGCCCATGCCTCAAATATAAACAAAATAAATGTATACATACCTTCCTAAGAGCCCCCGTTGGTCCGGCACAGTCCTCACGGTCCGGCAGTGCTGACCTCATTCCATTTCCTGGGCAAGGGGACGCCGCAGAGCCGTCGGCGTATCACCGGCCGCAGCAATGTCCCGCCCCGGCCTGTGATAGGCTGAGCCCACTGTCATGTAAGGAGCTCTGGCCGGCTTCTTACATGACAGTGGGCTCAACCTATCACAGGAAGTGGAATGAGGTCAGCACTGCCGGACCGTGAGGCCTGTGTCGGACCAATGGGGGCTCGTAGGAAGGTATGTATACGTTTATTTTGTTTATTTTTGAGGCCCGGGCACGGGCGTATATAAAAGTGTTCCACTATTTGTCTATGTTGGTACCACCAGCAAGCAACATAATGTCATGATCCTCTGCTTTTAAACAAAGGTACATTTTGTAAAGTTTCCATCACATAAGTCAGGGAAACTGATGATCTACCTGGTCCCATTTGAATGGGACAGTTCAGATTTATCTGGTGTCTCAATTGGGATGCCAGATTGCCAGACAGGCCCGAACAGGGGGACTCATCTTAAGTGTTCCCCTGTCTAGCCTACAAAGATAATCCGGCATCTATTTGTGGTAAGGAATAGCGCAGGCTTCATCATTATTCCGTTAAGCAATATACAAATAAGGGTATAAATAAAAGTATATCGTGCAGTATAGAGAGCTTTTGTATGATGGATTCTGCTAAGTTACAATCATCATAGCTATATACTGGGAATATTACCATTTAGCTGCTTTTTGGACAAAGATCAGATATGTTGATAAGAGTCAGACTTTATGATCTTTTAGTATTAGAGGGAAAAGTACACAACATTGATATAGTAGGTGGAGGGAGAAACCCTGTAGGGCAGCTCACATAGGCTTTCGTGAGAGAGAGGCGAACAGATATAAGGCAGTCTGTCGGTATCCTGAAATAATGATAAATCTGAAGAGATGTTCATGGGTGTCTGTACAAACATTTAAATCATTTCAATGCATGTATCAATACAAATACATGATATCAGGCAGTAAAATGAGTTTGATAATGTTATGTTTAGTTTTATTTCTGATAAGGTTTTCTTTATGTTAGAATAAGAAAAGGGAATTGTTGAGAATAATAGGATGACTTCAAGAAGTGTATGTTCTCCAATTTCTACTATTATTGAATCATCTGTTGTTTTTCTGTTGTCTGTGTTTCTTTATTATAAAGATATGATATATGATATATCTATACTTTATTTATATCCCCCAAATCAAAAGAAAAGGCAGTCTGCAGGGGATCATATATACTGCGTAACAACATAGAGAGAAATAAGAGATCATACAGAAAAATTTCTAAAAAAGACAGATAATGGAAATTATTTTCACCTCATAATATGTAGAATGCAGGAGTCTAAAAAATATTGTTTTCTAAGCTGTCTAAGACTCTCAAATGGAATAGTTTCAATGTAAATATCACTTACTTCCCATAGGTGCTGGGTGTTCCTCAGAGCTCCTGCTTGAACTTTTTCTGGAGACACTATAACCCCTTGGAAGGGCCCTATCCATGTACCCTGTTGAATTCTTTGAGCTGCACAGATGCCATATGCCAGACCTGGCACAGTACTTGTACACAGACACACCTCACGTGGAAGATCACGTAACCACTCAGGAATCTCCGGTGGAGGGGCTACAGATGCTGTGCTGCTGGTGCCCACCAGACGTCTTAGAGAATGCAAGGGCCCATGCATAGGGCATTCCCCATTCCGATTATCTGCACACATGTCACATCCTGGGTTAAAAAGATAGGACAACATAGGTTAAAGGAAAGTCAATAATTTACATAAAAAGAAGTAATTAGGTAATGTATCTAATTATAACAGTATTGTAGCTGAACACCTTGTATCAATTGTAGTATATTTTATTAATTGTAGTAAATTTTATATATAGTGTAAAATGGTTTATCTCCTGTACAAAAGGATAATCTGTAAATGCTACCACACTATATGACCAGATGACATTATACAAATTAAAGATAATGAATTAGATGTCTAACTAAAGAAACATTAAGCAAAACTTCAGAGTAATAAATGTAGGGTCATAGAACATACAGAATCAACATAATACTGCTAGTACTTAGTGCCAGGGATGTCGACATTTAGATGATTTAGCCTCCCCTCACTCCTAAAGGTGGCCCTACACCTTAAATAGCTAACTCTCCTGGTCTCCCAATACATGGGAACTTTGGGAATGGCAGAATGTTCATGTGTTGTCAATAGAAAAAGGATATATATAAGCTGCTGCCAGACTCTTCTGTTGGCAACGTATCTAAGACCAAAAGGGTCAGGCATTGAGATGTAACATTCTCTCCCCTGACATCATCTTTAGGAGAATCAGGAGGCATCCATACATTATAAGTTGTCTGGTTCCACAGAACTCACTATCTTCAGAGTCCACAGCACATCTGTATAATAATGTTTTTAGCCTATGGGCATCATAATCAGTAATTACTGAAATAATTTTATAAATAATGGGAAGGATTTGTAGATATCAGAATAGTATATGTAACGTGCATGTTGGATTCCACCTGTCTGATTCTTTTGTTCTCTGGAAAATAAGCTACCGTCAGAGTAATCTTCGTCTGGATATTTTGTGTGTTTGGCAAACTCAAGACTGTGTTTAAATCTGTCCCATACCTTGTACACAACTGAAGCCATGTGACTGTGCCCTAAGCCCTTATGGGAACTGAATGGCATCTGAAGGACCCTATTAACATATAATGGAGTACACAATGGTTCCCTCGAGTTTTCTGCTATTTTGAAAGCATGGACAACTCTGACTTCTGCATTATTTTTGTCATTGAAAGAGACATAACTGCTTAGGAAACCTCTGGCTAAGAGGCAGAACAGCCCCAATTTATATTTAATAAGAAAGAAACATTGCACGAAGAATGGTTATTTTCATGGCCTATACTTGGGCCCATATGCATATTCTTGAATGCTTTAATGATCTCTTCTAGGAGAGTCCTGAGATAATACGCAGGCCCCCTGCCCCCGGCTATCCAACTATCTCCGGTTCTCTCAGAGAGATATATGGAGGGGGCGTGTTGGGCACTGCTTCGTGCAGAAGTCATGACGCTCAGTTCCCGGAGGAGAGCAGGGGGCCCATGCAGGGGATTTAGGGGGTCCTAGCAGTCAATCCCCCTGAGGTGTAAAAATAATCCCCTTTCCTGCAGATAGGGGATACATTTTTATGCATGATACTTTTACTTTAAATGAATGATGTGCTAATGTTAGATCATGAAAATTTACCCATGAAAATTTACAAAAGAAGAACAATGTCTTAAATACCTAGTACACAAAACCTTGTGAAACAATGGCACCCAAATATACCAAAGCAGGTCATCTATAAGAAATGGTACACAGTTCAGAAAAAAAAAACTTCTTTTATACCAGAGTTTTGTAATGAGGCCAAAGCAAGTCAAGTGAAACCTGAGATTTCCAGTGATGGTATAAAATTATATAAATTGTGGACGTCTATACACGACACCAAAAATATTTGTTAAACCTTTCCCAATTTGTCAGTAATCAATAGCATCTCAGTTACTTTAACTTATCCCAGACTAAATATTTAACGTATTCTTATACTTGATTCTTTCCGGAAAAAATGGAGAACATGTTCTGTTGCATTATGGCATGATATTATGTAACATAATAAATCTGATGCTGAAAAGCAGCGTTCAGGATCTAGCTGCATTTTATAGACATAAAGGAGTAGATTTCTGTAAAGAATGAGGTTCTACTGAATTTAATTAGGTTCCTACTGTATAAATTCCTGGTTATTGATGGTTTTCCTGGAGACATGTTGTCTACACATGTAATATAAAAGTCATCCATCCCACAAATCTTAGCAGTGATTCTGTATTTGAGAAGTCTACCTTCTGTCACTAGTAGCCCCTCTGCGCTCATATTCGTTTTTAGAAGAATGTAGTAGGAGGTTAATATAGTGATGGATGTAAGAATAAATAAAGTTGGTATTGACTAGTAAACTATTGTAGCAGAAACTGCTGGAAAACACAGACGCATTGACTGAAATCGATGCCTTTGTAAGATTTCCCGAAAACAATCAAACCTGTTGTGAAATAGTAGGGAATAAACACAAAGTGGATATCACTATACAAATATACAAATTAATAAATAAGGGGAGTATAAGCCAGAGAGATGGCCTGAGATATTGATACAAACAAGAACACACAAGAGGGACTAAAGATCGATTGTACTGAGTTATTCACTAACATTACCTAGAGTCCCATGGAAAACTGTTGAAATCAATAAATGTTTCCAAATCACAAACCTTTTCTTGTTTTCATGTTAAAACTTATCTTTGTTCTTTCTGTGTTATAGTTTGCTCATATTTAATATCCATTCATGCTTTTAGTGTACATTAAACCAATACAAGGCAAGATATTCATTTTAAGATGACCCTGGTCCTCTGTCTCCTACCCTAACCCATTTAGTGTGGCATCAGCCAATGTTTGGGGAACCAAAATGTACATTCAATATGAGAAAATACAAGGATATGTGCAGGGAGATTTTCATATTGTTGTAAAAACACACTAGAAAAGGCCAGATTGTTTGCTCGATGACTAGTATGGGACAACAAATAAGACCTTGTATGGAATAAATGACCAACTCTGTAATTGAACAGACTGCACAAAATCAAAAAAAACACTTTCTTGGGTATTAGTTAGGTATACACTTCAGGCAACATGTGTGAATGCTATATTTACGTCAAAGTAACATTTCGGAATACATTGGAACTTAGCATAGAAATCGAAACAAAGCTAAGAAAATCCTGAGTGCCACATATATGGAGACAAATATAATACCGATCACATCATAAGAACCCAGCTTACACCTACAATACAAAGCAACGCAAGTCATTATATGGTATTTACAGAAATATTACATCTTTCCCTCTTGATTAAAGACTAAAGTTCAGTTTTGATAAACTACTGCAATATATTTATTAAGTTGTATTATTATTTCTAGATATGAGCGAAGTTACAGAAATTTGATTTGTCACAAACTTCTCAGCTCTGCATTTGCTGACTTTTCCTGCATAAATTAGTTCAGCTTTCAGGTGCTCCGGTGGGCTGGAAAAGGTGGATACAGTCGTAGGAGAGAGTCTCCAGCCCACCGGAGCACGTGAAAGCTGAACTAATTTATGCAGTCTAAAGTCAGCAAACGCTGAAAAGTTTGTGACGAATCGAATTACTGCAACTTCACTCATCTCTAATTATTGCTATTATATTTATATACTTTCATGTTTAATACAGTTATTTCAAGTTATTCTGATCCTTTTGGACATCACTGTATGCTAATGTTGGATGCAGTGTGTAATATTTTAGTCACAATTTATTAGCATATCATATAAAAGACACCATAATTAGTGTATTAACCCCTTAACAACCCATGGGAATGTTAACTTCATAAGGCACAGGTGCGGGTAGTGGGGGATAGGGTCGCAATCCACTGTTCTGGGAGACGAAGGGCTCAGCTTGCTTTCCATGGCTGCAATGTCTCCTCTATCGATAGAGCCTGTACGTGACAGGCTCTACCAATAGAGCATAGATCACATAGATCAATGCCGTTCAATAGAGCTGCATTGATCTGTATGAGGAATTTAATGATTCCTCATACAAGTCCCCTAAGGAGACTAATAAAGTTTTTGAAAAAATCGAATAAAGGTTTCATACATATTCATTAACCCCTTCCATACTAAAAGTTTAAATCACCCCCCCCCCCTTTTTCCCATTATCCATATACAAATGTGTAAACATTAAAAATAAACATATTTGGTATTGCTGTGTGTCAAATTGTACAAACTATTAAAATAGAATATTATTTATCCTGCATGGTGAATGGCATAAATGTAATAAAATATCAAACCCCAGAATTGCATTTTTTATCACAATATATCCCAGAAAAAATAGAGTAAAAAGTACCATGAATACCAAAAATTACAGATCACAGCGCAAGAAAATGAGCCCTCAAAGAGAAAAATTAGAAAGTTAGAGGGGGCAGAAAATGACAATTAAAAGAAAATTTCTAAAAGTCTAGAATTTTTTTAAGGAGTAAAAGATTATGGAAACTATAGAAATTGGTTATTGTTGTATTTTGCCACTTAAAAAAAGAAGCTTCATAATTAGCAAAATTGTTTTGTTTTTTTTCAATTTCACCTCACCTCAAAATATTTTTTTATTTTTTTTTAGGTTTCAGAGCATATATTATGGAAAAATGAAGGTCATTACAGAGTACAATTGGTCCTGCAAAAAACAAGCCCTCATGTGGGTGTGTATATGAAAAAAATAAAAGAGGTATGGCTATTTAAAAGCAGGGAGGAAAAAACTAAAGTGCAAAATGAATATTGGCCTGGTCCTTAGGCTAAGTTTCCACCTATTTTTTTTTCTGGCAGTTTTTGGATATCTGCCACTGCAATTTTTGAGCCAAAGTCAGAAGTGGATCCATAAGGGAGGAGAAGTGTAAGTCCTTCCTTTATATGTCCTATTCCTTTTGAATACACTTCTTTCTGGTTTTGGCTCAAAAACTGCAGTGGCAGTATTCCAAAAACTGCCAGAAAAAAACCCAAGTGGAAACTTAGCCTTAAGGGGTTAACTGATGCTCTCCCTATCATGGGTTGACGTTGTTTACTCTCACAATATATACATTTGTCTGTTAGTAAGTGCATTTACAGGTGTAAGTGGATTGTTGTTCTGTCTGTTTCATATTATTATTATTATGTGATCCTCATATGCAGAACTCAAGCTGTAATGGCTTCTCTTGACAACTCGTATGGAAAATGAAAGCACTTTTGTTCAATCCAGCTCAGGTCAATAGTGATCAAATGTCATTGTCCTTCCCAGGAGGCATGTTGAGCGGTCCTGGCAAATTCCATTGCTCTTCTCAATGTACTTGTTAGTGACAGGTGTCCATGCACAAAAACTGTTATAATTGGGAACTCGCTGACAGTCAGAGTAAAAGGCCAACATCAAGGCGCAGGAATGGATTGTTCCCTCAGTGCTTTGCTTTTTATTTCTCATAATTTCCACTAGAATACAATAGTTTGGTGTGAAACAATATAAAGACATCACACACTGACATGGCTCCCGTATCCCCAAGTGACAGATGTGTACATTACTAGTATCTTCTATTTGCTATATACTCTATAATCACAACACTGACCAGCTAAATGCCTGAGCATATTGATATGTTATGTTATGAATAGAGTATGTGTTACCCATCGGTCAGTATAGCAGTGATTTGGTCATAATACTGTCAATTCTCTTTCTTCACTGCATCATGAACCCAGACTTAACAAATTTCTATTTATATCAATGTCATACTTCATTTATAGACAAACATGGTTGCTGGAGCCGACTACAGTGATCCTTCAAGTTATAATAATAGCCGCAGGTTACAATATATTCAATATACAGTTTTTGTAACTTGAAACCATACTCAACATACAATGTCAAAAACAGTTTGGATATGCGGCAAACATGAACGGCTGGAAGATCTGACCAACTGAAGTGGGTATTTTAATGCTAAAACCCCTGTATTTTTTAAGTACATTGGCTGGTAGTGCCTCTGTACAGTACAGTGCAGTACTACATTTCCTATACTGCCCTTTACCTGTGCCAGGATGAGCCGATCCCTTGGACGCCAGGTGAGGGCAGCATCATTCTGTTTACCTGGTACACTGTGCAGGACTCTGCCTTCTATGTATAAAAAAAGATGTGTAGCTTCTAACTGCTATTTCTTACTTTTATATAAGGACTTACTTTAGCTGTACTAGATATCTGCCTAATTTTCATCTTCTTTTTTTTTATTCTTTTGGATGACATTTTGGGGTCTTCAGAACCAATAACTAGTTTTGCACATACTTTTCGTCTCACTATGCAACAGTTTCAACTTACAATGGTTGTTGTGGAACCGATTCATATTGGAACTTGATGCATTGTACTAGACATTTCCTTTGGCCCTCTGCTGGATTTTCTAGTAATGACAGCCTATTGACCACTTACTGTATTCATCATAACGCTAGACATAGACCTCAATCCAACCCACACTCTATTTTTAATTATAACATATACTGAGAAGGGACAACAAACTAAAACATATATCCCCTAATATGATCAATCGTATTGTGAGAAATATTTTACATGTCTATTGTCCCTATGTATTTCCATGGATCATAGTGAAATTCAAGATTAATGCAGATTATTAAGGATTATTGTTAAGTAAATGGTAGTCTTAGTTTTTGTTATTGTTTAACTACAACTCAGCAAATCTGCAAGTCCTTTGGGGGCAAGAACTGATGTAGCAAACGAATGTCTGATGCTCATGGCAACAAAATGTTTTCTTGTAAAACAATCCAATATCTTCATTATTGATAACCAGGATAACCTGTACAATGACCTGTCAATAGATTTTTATCACTAGGATTTGAATGGTTTTGTCTACTAAGATGTCATATAGAGAAGAAAAATAAAATGATAATTTATGTAACACGATGAAAATGACAAAAAATTATCTGACATCAGTTGGTGGAAACTTTCGTTGGGTTCAATACTGTCAGGGAATCAATAGACAATATTGTATAAGTCGGAATCATCAATCATATCTGTCTCATAGTACCACAGCACTGAACACAGCAGCCATTCCAGTCTCTATATTAACAATGGAAAAAAAGAGGCAACCTGCATAGGGGTGAGACAATATTATTAGAACTTTAAGAAACAGGTTGGAACTGTCAGCCCTATTTCTACCATTAGGAAATGTAATGTGTTTTATTTTTGCATCTAATGATTTGTACATTTCTATAATCAGTCTGGCAAAAAAACTATACTTAAAATATTTCTGAGATTTTTTCCATGACCTATAACTGTGACACCTGAGCTTAGCAGAATAACTCATATCGCGTGGACTGAAAATAGAAATGTTGCTACTGTAATGGGATGATATTCCAAAACCGACTCATCTCAAACAATAACCAAGTGAACTGCAATCTAAAGGTTTATGGTGGGTCATTATTAGAGTCCCACTCCATACAGGTCATCATCTATAAGGTATACAATAGGTCAATTCTATTCCATATTGACCAGTAGTGTTCTGCTGAAATTCCAAATACATCAATGGATGTACAGTATATAGAGAGACCAAATATATCTTTCTTTTCAGTAAACATATTGACTTTGAGTCAAGACCCATAGAATTTAGTAAGGGACTGAGCACTGGTGATAATGCTGTTAGGACCACCACTGTCAACATAGTGCACCATATAGTCACCATGAGGCTAAGTTCTCAATGGATATTCCCTATGATAGGAACAATCTTACAATCATAACTCTACACTTTTAATGTACGAATTGATGAATAAAAAAGTGAGCATGGTGCCTACATTTTACATTTTACAGACATATTTTCCTTAGGAGTGATAATCCCCTGAATTATTATCTGTGAGCACTCTATTGGCTCCAGGACAGGAAGTTCTACTTGAGATATGAAACTATGAGAGATATTTTCCTCTATGATAGATAAAGAGTAGCTAGATGCCTAGTAAAAATACATACATGCGTTGCATATATTTTCCAGAATGCCATCAAGTCTGAAGAAATCTAATAAGCCCTGTTATAAATATTAACAACCTGACAGTAAAACTGACTACACCGGTCAAGTTTACTTTAGACTTCAGATTAGTCCCCAAAGTCCTTCATGTCAGTGTTATGTGTAGTTTAGTGTATTATTATTATGGGTTATTTAACCAACTCCTTAAGAAAAATGATATTTACTCAAAGGTAAATAATATGGATATGTAGCCAGCTACAAAGTGGATGGATGTATTCACAAGAATGATGAACATGCCAATGGGAAGCATTGAGCTCCAGACAGAAGACTAGACATTCTGGGAGAAGGCCCTTCTTATGGTTACTGGTGTATACATGACTTGATGGCACTCAGTATTGACTGGATTCACATAGTTCAATGTTGTTTGTAGCCAACATAATCATTTACTTTACCAAAGGTATCTGTTACTAAACGTGATTTGTCAAATTTGCTTTACTGGTGCCACCTGGCATTGAGTACCTTCAACTGCCCTATAAAGCTCATATTAATATCATAGATAAACATTGTATCTTTAACATAAACAGACTTTTTTTTTACATTCTTTAGACTGTTAGCTCTTATTAGCAAAGCCACTCTCCTACTCTCTTCTGATATATGTGCTGTACTTTCTCAAGCACTCTACTGTTGTGAGAACTGTATCTGTATAGCATTCTCCTCCTATTTTATAGTTTACTTTAAAGAACCATGAAATGTAACAACACTGTATAAATATAAAAAAAAATAATAACCACTGTGGAGAACAAAAGTTCTCCACAGTGAACTATGTCATGTACATGGGTTTGGCTGCGTACATTTTAAAATATAAATTCCAAATAAAAAGAATCAATAAAACTGTATATCTGCAGGTTAAAGCTGGCCACAATGTTTAACAGTGACATCTCATGGGTAGGCCGTGGAACTTAGATCGGCATTTACATTGTTAATGTTTAATGCATTCTTCTATATATCTATTCTTTGGACGGTTTAGATTATAAATATTGGATGCTTTAAATAGGTAAAAAAATCGTAATAATGATTATGATAAATATAAAAAGGCTCAGATGCCGTTTGGTCAAATGCACATGACAAGATGTATAGTCAATTAAAGTAGCGATCTTGGCTTTGGTGGTTTTTCTTTACAGACATAGAAATTTCCCAAGTCTGCATAGTCCGTTTAAAAAAAATGAAAAGTAAAAAAAAAAAAGAAAACATAGACACAGAACATTAGTACCTATGTTATACCGCTAAGTCCTGCCATAGTAATCGTTTGAAAGCTGTGAAATCCAGGGACCAATGCCTCGTATAAGACAAATTAGTTTTGCCTTATGCTGGGCCGACTTCATTGTAATGTGGTGGATTACATACGTAGGTGCTTGTCGTCGGAAATATGTAAAACACAGTCTAAGGGTTTAATGAAGTGGCCTTGTCTGACAGCAAGTGAATTATTAGAAAGCTCTTTGGTCTAGCAATGACTGAGTTAATGTTCGGTGATGATGAAGAATAAAATAGACACTTGTTTTCTTTCATTTAACCCAAGTATTCCCATTATTTTAAAACTCATAAGTGAAGATAGATAGATAGATAGATAGATAGATAGATAGAAAGATAGATAGATATAGACTGACGAACAGGGAACCTTTTAAAATTGCTTTTATTATTAAAATTATGAACACTTATCGGGTGTATATATTTTTAGTAGATCGCACCTTAGCCGCCTTCTTCTAGCCTTAAACGTATTTACTGTAAAGAGACATGTATCTTGCTTCTGTCTTCTTATTGTATAATGTCAGGCAGTGTTCAGACTGTGCATATGTCGTGCGTTTTGTTGCTGTGCACAGTTTGGTTGCAAAAGTGGCTATGTGCAAAATATCTTCTTAACTTTGGCAATCAGTGTATCCATTAGTGTAGTGCTTATTTTGGTGAGTACATTGCGTATACTGTCCTCATTTACTCATAGCATTGTTATTGCACTGTCCACAGTCTCTTATTGCACTAATAATTATTGCACATGCCACTTAGCTTTTTTTCTTCCTTTAGGAGATAAGGTGCGTCTTTTTATCCTTGGAGCTTGAGCATGCGTATTAAGCCGATCCTATGCCGATCGGCATAGGATCGGCTTAATACGCATGCTCAAGCTCCAAGGATAGAAAGACGCACCTTATCTCCTAAAGGAAGAAAAAAAGCTAAGTGGCATGTGCAATAATTATCAGTGCAATAAGAGACTGTGGACAGTGCAATAACAATGCTATGAGTAAATGAGGACAGTATACGCAATGTACTCACCAAAATAAGCACTACACTAATGGATACACTGATTGCCAAAGTTAAGAAGATATTTTGCACATAGCCACTTTTGCAACCAAACTGTGCACAGCAACAAAACGCACGACATATGCACAGTCTGAACACTGCCTGACATTATACAATAAGAAGACAGAAGCAAGATACATGTCTCTTTACAGTAAATACGTTTAAGGCTAGAAGAAGGCGGCTAAGGTGCGATCTACTAAAAATATATACACCCGATAAGTGTTCATAATTTTAATAATAAAAGCAATTTTAAAAGGTTCCCTGTTCGTCAGTCTATATTAAAACCTGGGAGACCTCAAACTTAAAATAACGGGCTAACCGATCAGTGATATTAGATAGATAGATAGATAGATAGATAGATAGATAGATAGATAGATAGATAGATATTGTAAAACGCATCATCTTGTAGCACTGTTTCCAGATTTGCTTCAAACCTACAGACTTGTTTACATTTCTTCTGAACCCGATGATAAATGACTGCATAGTTTGTCCAAGCACCATAAGCTGAGTACAGTATACGTATAATTACAAAAATTATTCAGTGCAAAGTATTAACCTATTAAGTATAAATAGGATTAAAAAGAAGAATGGATTATATAATGATTGTCTATGTGAAATCACTTGAAATTACATGAGCAAATAATGTAACAAAAACAATAATAAAAATGAAATAAATGCATAATATTCTAATTTGTAATTATATGGTGATGATGATTATAATAATAATATTGGTGATTAATAATCCCTGGAACCCAACGATGTTGATATTGTCAAGGTATTTGTGAGAGAGAGAGAGAGAGAGAGAGAGAGAGAGAGAGAGAGAGAGAGAGAGAGAGAGAGAGAGAGAGAGAGAGAGGATAGATAGATAGATAGATATACATAGATAGATAGATAGACATAGATAGATAAATAGATAGAGAGATAGATAGATAGATAGATAGATAGATGGAATAGAATAAATAGATAGATAGATAGATAGATAGATAAAATATATAGATTAGATAGATAGATAGATAGACATAGATAGATAGATAGACTTAGATAGATAAATAGATAGATAGAGAGATAGATAGAAAGATAGATAGAGAGAGAGAGAGATAGATAGAATAGATAGATAGATAGATATAATAGATAGATAGATAGATATATAGATAGATAGAAGATAGAATAGATAGATAGATAGGATAGATAGATAGATAGATAGATAGATAGATAGACATAGATAGATAGATAAATAGATAGATAGATAAATAGATAGATAGATAATAGATAGATAGATAGATAGATAGATAGATAAATAGATAGATAGATAGCTGATAGATAGATAGATAGATGATAGATAGATAGATGACAGATAGATAGGATAGATAGACAGATAAAAAGAGAGAGAACTCCTTATCTTACTGGCCGCAGCTAAAGGTAGACTAACTAGGGGACCAGCATGTTCACATCTTAAAGTCATCTTTACATTCCTTAGAATAATCTCCTTTATTTCACCACATATCCACATAGGGAACATGCCCTCAGTAAATTATCCCATCTAGTCTTTACAAGAGCATCTCATTTACTTCCAATAAACCCCTAAGAGTAAAATAAACTGTAATTGTAGATTTTAACATTAAGCGCCATGTATCAATAGTGTCCTTCACATAACACATTGGTTTATTACCAGTGCCCCTGAATAGGCAGCAGATTTATGAACATATCATAGGGTAGATCATAAATTTACTGCAACCTGGCCTGGAGGAAAGTCTGTATGACAGCCTAAGTCTAGTGTACACTACATATGTCCGCATACACAGACTGAGGACCCCCGCCCCTGTCAGCCCCTACCTTTACAACTGTTGGGGGTGCCGTAAATAATGTAAGGTAGATAATGGAGTAACATGCTTGTAAATGTCATGTACAGAAAGCATTTTGTGTCTTACAATGCAATAAAGGATTTACAGAAGATTTTCCTTTATTATTCTAATTAAGAATTTTGATAGATAGGTAGAAAGATAGATAGATATGATAGATAGATAGATAGATAGATAGATAGATAGATAAAGATAGATGATATATAGATAGATAAAGATAGGTAGATAGATAGATAGATAGATAGATATGATAGATAGATAGATAGATAGATAGATAGATAGATAGATAGATAGATAGACATAGATAGATAGATAGATAGATAGATAGATAGATAGATAGATAGATAGACATAGATAGATAGATAGATAGATAGATAGATAGATAGATAGACATAGATAGATAGATAGATAGATAGACTGATAGATAGATATGATAGATATGATGGATAGATAGATAGATAGATAGATAGATAAGATAGATAGACAGATAGACATAGATAGATAGATATGACATAGATAGATTGATAGATAGATAGATATGATATATAAGATAGATAGATAGATAGATATGATATATACGTTAGATAGATAAGATAGATAGATAGATATGTTATATAAGATAGATAGACAGACAGGCGGATGGATAGACGATAGATAGATGTGAGTTTGTGTTTACTAGTGATCTGTAAAGTTATTATATCTTATGGTATCAATGTTATTGCTTGTACACTACTATTCATGAAGCTTGACTTCTGTACATGTCTGTAAGGCAGTGCTTCCCAACCAGGGTGCCTCCAGCTGTTGCAAAACTACAACTCCTAGCATGCTGTCCAGGCATGCTGGGAGTTGTAGTTTTGCAACAGCTGGAGGCACCCTGGTTAGGAAACACTGCTGTAAGGTATACAGTGTACTACAGACACCCTTACTCTGTATTCTTCAAATTTTAATGATTTTTTTTTTTTTAGATTTTTCTAACAAGAAAAACAAACAATTGACCCATACACAGCCATTAGTTTAATGACCGGTAAAGACCTAGGCTTGCATAGTGTACTAAGTTTAAATCTGACCAGGGGCACCTTTTGCATAGATTTGTATGTTCTTCTTATGTTTGTTTTGGTTTCCTCCCACACTCCAAAAGCATACTGATTGGTCAATGGGTGTCCTACCAAATAGATCCTAGTGTGTGGAAGATAGATGGTAAACCCCATGGGGACTGGGACAGACTCTAGTGTGAACCCATTCTCAGCACTATATGATATCTAGGAATATTACCCCAATACAACCTGTATCTTTACCACTTTTTGCATGCTAGGGCCGATGGGATTATTTTATAATGCTATCAAATGTCATGTATGTGTGTTTCATTTAGTTTATACCCTTCTCTTGTAGAGCAATAGGAAGTGTGAATTACACCAGAATCCCACAATGCAGCAGTAAAACTTACATTTACTGAATACAATCACATCATTACACTTAGAAAGGCTTTCCTGCTTGGTATAAAATACCCGAAAGTTAACAAGCATCCAACAAGCTGGTATATACCCATCACTATTGCAACCTGGACACTAATGTTAAAGGGGTACTCCGGTGGAAAACTTTTATTTTTTTAAAGGAACTGGTGCCAGAAAGTTACACAGCTTTGTAAATGACTTCTATTTAAAAATCTTAAAGGGTACCTTTCATCAAAATTTTTTTTTATATATTATAGATTAATGTATGCAGAATAACTTTCCAATAGCATGTTATTAAAAAATATGCTTCTTTCTTTTTAATTTTCCACTTTGAAAAAATGACCACTAGGGGTCTCCCTTCCAGTCCTTTTTTATAGATTTCAGACTCATGCAGAGACAAACTCACCACTGCACACTGCCAGGGAGCAGTGTTGAGCTTGTCTGTGTCCCAGCTGCAGTCTGAGATTTAGGACTCCTGCATGAGTCTGAAATCTATAAAAAAGGACTGAAAGGGAGACCCCTAGTGGTCATTTTTTCAAAGTGGAAAATTAAACAGAAAGAAGCATATTTTTGAATAACATACTATTGGAAAGTTATTCTGCATACATTAATCTATCATATATCAAAAGTTTTTTTGATGGAAGGTACCCTTTAATCCTTTCAGTACTTCTTAGCAGCTGTATGCTACAGAGGTAATTCTTTTCTTTTTGAATTTATTTTTTGTCTTGTCCACCTGCTCTCTGCTGACACCTCCTTTCCGTGTCAGGAACTGTCCAGAGCAGCACAGGCTTGCTATGGGGATTTTCTCCTGCTCTGGACAGTTCCTGATACGGGCATCAGGTGTCAGCAGAGAGCACTGTGGACAAGACAAAAAAAAGAAATTCAAAAAGAAAAGTATTTCCTCTGTAGCATACAGCTGCTAATAAGTACTGGAAGGGTAAAAAAAAATTATAGAACTAATTTGCAAATCTGTTTAACTTTCTGGCACCAGTTGATTAAAAAAAAAATAAACAAATAAATAAATAAAAAAGAAAGAAATTCCTCTGGAGTAACCCTTTAAACATAAAATGAGTTACATGCCAGGATGCTAGGAACTAATACAGCTGGCTTAGTCTCCTACACCAGGATTTCCCAACCAGGGTGCTTCCAGATGTTGCAGAACTACAACTCCCAGCATGCCCGGACAGCCAAAGGCTGTCCGGGCATGCTGGGAGTTGTAGTTTTGCAACACCTGGAGGCAACCTGATTGGGGAACACTGTCCTACACTATGTGATAACAGAGGGTAATAACTTGAAGTTTACAGATAAATAACAGTTTATATAAGCCATAATGTGTACATTTGTGTGGATTTGGATATGCAAGGTTGCTTAGTGCCTAATTGCCATTAACACTTTATTGGAGGAACTCCTCCCTATTTCCACTACTTTACATCTAAACTGAAGTACATTGGAAGCATTTGCTAAGGATTGATTGGATTAGTGAATGAAATGTTTGTTGTCAGGGAGAGGAGGTTGAGATGAGAATATTGTGTGTATAGAGGCTGCACCCCTGGGCCCTGAGAGACCCCCATATACAATGTACAGATGATGAATAGGAGCTGGGAGCAGGGATCGATGCTGTCTCTGTGCTGGCTCTACTCTCTCCTACAAAACTATAGGGCAATTAATTGTGCCTTGTCCCCTCATCCTTCATCTGCTTGTGGCATATATCGATGGAGATTACTGCTGATGGACCATTTTATCACCTTAAATAAACAGCCACCACCTTTACTAACCTCAATCTAATATATGATGGCATGTCCTTCTTTATGAGGGGGGGGGGACAACTACTGCTGTTGGGTTCAAAACCAAAAATACTGTGCCAACCAATTCATGCCACAGCCTGGGGGTATAGGAAGTTTTATATTAGCCCACCTTATCCTTTAATAACCAGATACACAGCACTACATACATCTATGTATCCACTGTAGTAAGAAGATGACAATACTCTGGTCTGATCCTTGTTTCCAGCAGGTATGTTCAATCATTTCATAATAGACATAAATACATGGTGGAATGCAGTGCTTCCCAACCAGGGTGCCTCCAGCTGTTGCCAAACTACAACTCCCAGCATGTCCAGACAGCCGAAGGGTGCCTCCAGCTGTTGCAAAACTACAACTCCCAGCATGCCCAGACAGCCGAAGGGTGCCTCCAGCTGTTGCAAAACTACAACTCCCAGCATGCCCAGACAGCCGAAGGCTGTCTGGGCATGCTGGGAGTTGAAGTTTTGCAACAGCTGGAGGCACCCTGGTTGGGAGACGCTGGTTTAATGAACAGTTCACAATTCGGTGCAACTTTACTGAGATATCACTGGGTCTGTTATCTGGGGTTTCCCATAAATACCCACAGACAATAAATACAATAAATTCCTTGTGTTCACCATAAGGAAACTATTGAAAACTACTAAATCAACTCTGCTACACCTGTATCGCTTGTCTACAGAAAAGTTATTAACCCTATATGTGTGACACACTTTCAACATAATATATATATATATATATATATATATACACAGTATATATATATATATATATATAGATAGATATATATAGATATATATACATACACATAAATCTGCATTCCTATGAAAAACCATAAAAACATCTAACTGGACATCAGTGAACTTATTTCTACTGCAGCAGAATATATGTGTTAAAGTGATTATTATTATTATTATTATTAATAATATTAATAAAATTTATAATAATAGAAGATTATATGTGCTAAAGTGATTATTCTTATTATTATTATTATTATTAATAATAATAAAATGTATAATAATAGTAGAATATATGTGTTAAAGTGATTATTATTATTATTATTAATATTAATAAAATGTATAATAATAGTAGAATATATGTGTTAAAGTGATTATTATTATTATTATTATTATTAATAAAATGTATAATAATAGAAGAATATATGTGTTAAAGTGATGATTATTATTAATGAAATTTATAATAATAGTAGAATATATGTGTTTAAGTGATGATGATTATTATTATTATTAATAATATTTATAATAATAGTTGTTATTATTGTTTTCATTACTTTTGTTGGTTGTTGTTGTTAAAGCTATTTATTATAAAGTAAGTGCCTCAAGAATTATTATTAATATAACTTTTTTTATTTTATTTTTTATTTTATTTTTTAAATAAATACTGTAAACATGGTATTTGGAAATTCTTAACTGAAGACCCGATTGTCCAATTCTACTCACTCGTAGAGAAAAATGACGGAATGATGACAGGTGTGAACAGGTACACAACATCCTGACCGTCATTACAGAGAACCAAATAGCTTTTCACCATTAATTAGTCTAATTCAATAAACTCAAATTCTAAATATATATCGTTCATGATGAGTTACAGTGACCTCAGCTATTCCTTATTTACAATCAGGAGAATGTTATATTCGGTCCGTTCTCAAGCGACATACTCAGTTGTATGCAAAGACTGTCTTCTATTTACAGCCATATTTTCCCACTTCATTACAATTAAGGATGAATAAATAACTATACATCTTCGTACAGATATTTACTTGCCAGTGAATAGGATGTTTTTAATTTTAGACTATTGGCTCCTGGCTGCGGACTGGATACAAAGTAACTTTCCTCAGTTACAACTTTTCTGCGGTACAATAGGAGTGTCCGGCGGTCAGTATACGGCGGTCAGTATACGGCGCGGCTATTATATCAATTCTATCAGTACTGGTTACATTGTATCTCATAGTGGGCACATGTGCCCCATTCTTAGCATGTATTTAGTAGTAAAATAAGTACAGGTCGTATTGTATAGTCACTCCTCGGTACTAGAAATTTGTGTTGAAACAATAAAGCAACGCTAAACATCATAACTTCATAACTAAGGTCACAGGACTTTACCTTTTCAATCAATGTATATATATATATATATATATATATATATATATATATATATATATATATATATACACATATACATATAGTAAATTTGAGTAGCCGTATTAGTCCAGTGATGCAAATCAAAAAATGTTGCAGTATCTTGTAATTCCTTTTTTATTGGACTAACAGCATTTTGTAGAGACAAGATTTCGGGATTCTTCCCTTTATCAAGTCCAGGTAGATTTGCTTTGGACTTGATAAAGGGAGGAATGCCCGAAAGCTTTTCACTACAAAATGCTGTTAGTCCAATAAAAAAGGAATTAAAAGATACTGCAACATTTTTTTTATTTGCATATATATATATATATATATATATATATATATATATATATACAGATAGATATCTATTTATATATATCTATTTATATATATATATCTATATGTATATATATATATATATATATATATATATATATATATATATATATATCCAAAGAATAAGTTGGCCAGCACTATCAATTCCAAACTATTGTGAAAACCTGGCTTGCAGATAGATAGATAGATAGATAGATAGATAGATAGATAGATAGATATACACACAAATATTTGTGTGCACCTTTGCAGGTGATGTAGAGATACCTGCGTAGTAGACAGTTACTTGTCACTAGTATATAAGTACTTTGAGTGCAGTGTTATAGGTCAGAATAGAAGTGGTTCTGTTGCTAGGATCACTGATGGAGTCCTACAGGGTGTACATGTAATAGAAGGTGTATATATAGATCAGTGTTTCCCAACCAGTGTGCCTCCAGCTGTTGCAAAACTACAACTCCCAGCATGCTCGGACAGCCAAAGGCTGTCCGAGCATGCTGGAAGTTGTAGTTTTGCAACAGCTGGAGGCACACTGGTTGGGAAACACTGATATAGATGTTGGGAGACAGGTACTATATACACAAGAGTTGGGTGATAGGGCTACATACAGTTCCTGATAGCACTGGTGGAGTGGCACACTGTGTAGACAAGGTTATAGGGGGTACATACGGTTGTTGGGGTCACTGGTGGGGTTGCTGAGTGGAATGATCTCCATCCTCTGTTGTCCATACAGATAATAGTCTAGCTCCTCTGGGGTACATTGTAAGCGGCTGGGTGAAGTCCCCTCCTGGCAGCTAGTAGCCACCAGTTCTTTCCTCGGTGGCCCAGGGACTTCCATGGTTGGAGCAGCTCCCATAATAGAGGGGATTGGGGTGATTCCGGTCACTGAAGCAGGGACAGAGGGAGCAGGGGTGGAAGAAGCCGAAGAAGTGGAGGACAGGGAGGCCGGGCGCAGGCGGAGGCTGTCTACAGGCGGCTCCGGGAAAGGGACGTGGCTCAGGACTCCGGCCTTCACATGGTGGCTCTGGGGGAAGAGCTGCTGCCAGTGCTGGAGGTACACCGGGTCCACCTTCAGGAAGGCAGATCCTGCCGCTTCTCCTGGCTTCAGCATGGCTACCACCTGCATATAACAGACTGGTCACTCCTGTGCCCACTGTACGTATATACATATCATAGGCACTCACTGTGTATACTTTACCCAGCATGCACTTATTTTACCTCTGCCCACATGTGCTCATAGATGTATATGTTTCCCCCTATGTATTTATAGTATACACCCATCCTGTACTCAGGCATGCATTTTGTATACTGTTTCCTAGATGTACTCTTGTGTGTATTTTATATACTTCACCATGCATGCATTTATATATACTTCACCATGCATGCATTTATATATACTTCACCATGCATGCATTTATATATACTTCACCATGCATGCATTTATATATACACTTCACCATGCATGCATTTATATATACTTCACCATGCATGCATTTATATATACTTCACCATGCATGCATTTATATATACTTCACCATGCATGCATTTATATATACTTCACCATGCAAGCATTTATATATACTTCACCATGCATGCATTTATATATACTTCACCATGCATGCATTTATATATACACTTCACAATGCATGCATTTATATATACTTCACCATGCATGCATTTATATATACTTCCCCATGCATGCATTTATATATACTTCACCATGCATGCATTTATATATACTTTACCATGCATGCATTTATATACACACTTTACCATGCATGCATTTATATAAACTTTACCATGCATGCATTTATATACACTTTACCATGCATGCATTTATATACACTTTACCATGCATGCATTTATATACACTTTACCATGCATGCATTTATATATACTTCACCATGCATGCAAATATTGAACAGTAGAACCCATCCCATACATAGAATAAAACATTTACCATACTACTATAATACAGGTATTCTCGATATCCCCATAGATTGTGTGCTGGCTCCATGCATTCAGTTATATACTGTATATATATAGTCACAAGATTCTGTACTTATGTGTCAGTGCATTATATCAGTGCACCTTGGTCATGGGTCGCTTCTGACAAAGCTAGCCATGCCTCATATACAGCGACCAGCTTGACAAGGCTCATATATGTAGAGGATATCCCTGTCATACTGTATATACATGTCGAGGATATCCCTGTCATACTGTACATACTTGTAGAGGATATCCCTGTCATACTGTATATACATCTAGAGGATATCCCTGTCATACTGTATATACATGTAGAAGATATCCCTGTCATACTGTATATACATGTAGAGGATATCCCTGTCATACTGCACATACATGTAGAGGATATCCCTGTCATACTGCACATACATGTAGAGGATATCACTGTCATACTGTACATACATGTAGAGGATATCCCCGTCATACTGCACATACATGTAGAGGATATCCCTGTCATACTGTACATACATGTAGAGGATATCCCCGTCATACTGCACATACATGTAGAGGGTATCCCTGTCATACTGCACATACATGTAGAGGATATCCCCGTCATACTGCACATACATGTAGAGGATATCCCTGTCATACTGCACATACATGTAGAGGATATCCCTGTCATACTGTATATACATGTAGAGGATATCCCTGTC
Source organism: Hyla sarda (assembly GCF_029499605.1). NCBI lineage: Eukaryota > Metazoa > Chordata > Amphibia > Anura > Hylidae > Hyla > Hyla sarda. The sequence goes on from NC_079189.1 coordinate 485,533,173, forward strand.
ATACTGCACATAGATGTAGAGGATATCCCTGTCACACTGCACATAGATGTAGAGGATATCCCTGTCATACTGTACATACATGTAGAGGATATCCCTGTCATACTGCACATACATGTAGAGGATATCCCCGTCATACTGCACATACATGTAGAGTATATCCCTGTCATAATGTACATACATGTAGAGGATAACCCTGTCATACTGCACATACATGTAGAAGATATCCCTGTCATACTGTACATACATGTAGAGGATATCCCTGTCATACTGTACATACATGTAGAGGATATCCCTGTCATACTGCACATAGATGTAGAGGATATCCCTGTCATACTGCACATAGATGTAGAGGGTATCCCTGTCATACTGTACATACATGTGTGTGCACCTACCTGGGTATGTTCCCTCCAAGTCCCGTCTCCCAGGAGGAGGGTGTACAGGTCCAGCTCTGAGCCGGGGAGATCCAGAGCGAGGTGTGGACGGTGTGAGCGCTGGGCAGGCTCTGATCACACTGTGCAGTGCTGGGAGCTCAGCTGCTTTCTGGCACACTCCTGCTGCACACGTGTCTGCACACACAGGGGGGACACATTAACCCTTCCCTGTCACACATCCATCACCCTCTACTGCAGCTCCGGCATGCAGAGTGCAAGCTCCACAGCCCAGCTCATGTATCCCTTCTATTCAGCTTATGTTATGGAAAGTATTACTTTACACATAGTATAATGGTGTACTATCTGATCTATCTCCCTACCTACCTACCTACCTACCTAATCTATGTGTATCTATCTATCTACCTATCTAATCTATGTGTATCTATCTATCTACATACCTATCTAATCTATGTGTATCTATCTACCTACCTATCTTATCTATGTGTATCTATCTATCTACCTACTTACCTATCTAATCTATGTGTATCTATCTATCTATCTATCTATCTACCTACCTATCTAATCTATGTGTATCTATCTACCTACCTATCTAATCTATGTGTATCTATCTTCTACCTACCTACCTACCTACCTACCTATCTAATCTATGTGTATCTATCTAATCGACGTGTATCTATTTATCTACCTACCTATCTATCTAATATATGTGTATCTATCTATCTGATCTATCTACCTCCTTATCTATCTAACACAGTGTTTTCCAACCAGGGTGCCTCCAGCTGTTGCAAAACTACAACTCCCAGCATGCTGGGAGTTGTTGTTTTGCAACAGCTGGAGTCACCATGGTTGGAAAAAACTGATTTAACCTATGTGTACCTATCTATCTATCTATCTATCTATCTATCTTTCATCTATTTATCTATCTCATATCTATCTGTTTAATATCTATCTATCTCATATCTATCATATCTATCTGTCTGTCTTGTCTATCTATCCATCCATCCATCCATCTATCTATCTATCTATCTATCTATCTATCTATCTGTCTATCTATCGCTTGAGAAGTTATTTATGTGCATTTATGTGCTTAATCCACTACACAGTAATCCAATGCTAGAGAGAAACCCCCCATATTTTACATCTATTATACCTGTAGAGTCGTGATAGTGATATAAATATTCCTAAATCTGTACCATGGTTGGATTTGTCCTGTAGTAGAGTGAGCTATACACCAACTTTACCAAATCCCAAACTCAGCTCTGCTGCAAATATGTTCTGTCACATTAATGTTAAATTTATACTTAACTATTCTTAATGTAAACCAGCCTACCAATTGAAATTCTGTCTCTATATGTAAGTTGTTTCCCTATACTATGTATACTCTGTCCCTGAACTGTGCATGGTTTATCCTGGTATTGTGTATAGTCTGCGCCTGTACTGTGAATGTACTATCTATGTACTAGTCATTGTCTATCGCTGTGCTGTGTCTGTTCTATTTATATGTTATATCGCTGTACTGTGTATGTTCTATCCATGTATTCTATATGTTTTATCCTTGTGCTGTGCTTCTTCTATCCATGTATTATATATGTTTTATCCTTGTCCTGTGCTTCTTCTATCCATGTATTATATATGTTTTATCCTAGTCCTGTGCTTCTTCTATCCATGTATTCTATATGTTTTATCCTTGTCCTGTGCTTCTTCTATCCATGTGTTATATATGTTTTATCCTTGTGCTGTGCTTCTTCTATCCATGTATTATATATGCTTTATCCTTGTTCTGTGCTTCTTCTATCCATGTATTATATGTTTTATCCTTGTGCTGTGCTTCTTCTATGTATTATATATTTTTTTATCCTTGTGCTGTGCTTCTTCTATCCATGTATTATGTTTTATCCTTGTTCTGTGTATGTTCTGTCCATGTATTATGTTTTATTCTTGTGCTTTGTATGTTCTGTCCATGTATTATATATGTTTTATCCTTGTGCTGTGCTTCTTCTATCCATGTATTATAAGTTTTATCCTTGTGCTGTGCTTCTTCTATCCATGTATTATATGTTTTATCCTTGTGCTGTGCTTCTTCTATCCATGTATTCTATATGTTTTATCCTTGTCCTGTGCTTCTTCTATCCATGTATTCTATATGTTTTATCCTTGTCCTGTGCTTATTCTATCCATGTATTATATATGTTTTTTCCTTGTGCTGTGTATGTTCTGTCCATGTATTCTATATGTTTTATCCTGGTGCTGTGCTTCTTCTATCCATGTATTATATGTTTTTTCCTTGTGCTGTGTATGTTCAGTCCATGTATTCTTTATGTTTTATCCTGGTGCTGTGTATGTTCTGTCCTAGCACTGTGTATGCTCTTACCCTGTACTGTATATGTTCTATCTAAGTTATTTTATAGGTCCCAGTCCACACAATATATGTTCTTACCTTTTGATGTATGTTCTGTCTCTTTACTATGTACTTCATGTAGTCTCCATGTACTATGTATGTTCTATCCCTTTGCTATGTACACTCTATCCATGTACTGTATATGCTCTTATCCTGGGCATGTTCTATACATGTAACTCCTGTGTCATAGTGAATGAATGTCGTGATGCCGGTGGAAGCCTTCTGTAGCTAGTGCTCTCTGTTTGCAGCCCTAGGTTGCACTATGTTCTATATTTACATCTTGTGTCCCTATCAATAATATCTGCTTCATGAAAACATCGATTAAGAAGACAACAAAATACATCGTGAACATCATACATCTTTACATCTCTATGGAAAAATCATTTACATTTCTGCCATTTCTTTTATTGGAGATGCATGGTAAGTTACGCTGGAAAATCTCCTTCCACCAGCCCCAGGTACAAGGACTTCTGCTATAACTGTATGGAAAACTATAACATGCGACTGTCGCACGACTGACCAGGTAATAGTCTGATCTAATATTAATATTGTGCATATTATATCATTGGGAGAATTTACTGTGGCTGCAGCTCATTAATGCTACTTTTTAGTCTACATTATTAAATGTTGTGTTTATTATATTAATCTGTATTATTAGCATTTATTGTTTTTTATTATTATTCATAATAATTACAATTTTTTCTACCTTATCGTATATAGTTGAAATGCTTTATTTTATTAAACAGTACACTATTTTATTATACTATTTTTACACTTCGTTCTATTTGTCAGATATTTGTCAGATTCTATTCGATTATAGATATTTTCACATTATCACTATGTAACTTTTTTTTTTTTTTTTAGCTGAAAGGATATTAGAGTAGCAAGAAATATAATTTCACTTCCACCTATTTCGAAGGATTATATTCTTCAGATCTCTGTAAAATTGTCAGATATATATATATACATAAATAAATATATATATATATATATATATATATATATATATATATATATAACACTTGTTTATTTGTTTATTTAGTATAGTCAAAAATAATTTAATTAATTAAATTAAATAAAAACACGCTCTGTCCTATTTTATATCTATCCTAACACAACCCAGTAAAATGATCGAGTACAGTATCAGTTTGGTATATTATTCCTAATATTTCATTTCATTTATACTGTATAAAGACTGTTTTATAATGTGTTATTTATCTAGTATAATAAGGATGACTTGCATTGTTAAATAATGTAACTCAATAACATGGATATATATATTTTTTTCAAATAAAGTTTATTAAGTATTTTAATATAAGATCAATACATAACAGTAACAAAATAATATAGCATTCGTAATGTCTTATATCGTTATATATCATATTTATTATAAAGTGCATTATTTATTTCTATATATAGGCTATATCGTGTCTATCTATATCAGTGTTTCCCAAGCAGTGTGCCTCCAGCTGTTGCAAAACTACAACTCCCAGCATGCCCGGACAGCCAAAGGCTGTCCGGGCATGCTGGGAGTTGTAGTTTTGCAACAGCTGGAGGCACACTGCTTGGGAAACACTGATATAGATTATTGGGTATAATAACTTCTCATTATGATGTGTATATATATATATTATGGAATTATAATACCCTATTGAGAGGGTATGAGTATTTCCTAAACTGACACACTTTATATGGGAAATGAAGGGAGCAGGAGCTTTTCTTATATATATATACATATATATATATATATATATATATATATATATATATATAAATATATATATATATATATATATATATATATATATATATATATATATAAGAAAAGCTCCTGCTCCCTTCATTTCCCATATAAAGTGTGTCAGTTTAGGAAATACTCATACCCTCTCAGTAGGGTATTATAATTCCATAATCCACTTTATGTCCCATGTGGCTTCTAGTTGCCATCATCATCTCTAGGAGAACCAGCAGAATGCCCCTCTAAATAATCTCAGCATCACACATAGTAATCATCGATTATGGAAACAAGTGGAGTAGTGGTGGCAGAGACAGGATCAGCTCAGGTACCAGGGACACATGGGGAGACCCGGGGAGGTTTTTCTGCTGTGATTAATGACCTATAGGATAAATGCAGCAGCAGAAGAGCCGGGATCAATAAATTAAGGATCCCAATGTATCATCGCCCTAGAAGAAGGGATGGACACTGGAGCAAACACTCATCTCATTCCGTTTGACACTTAATTAAAAAGTTTGCATTTCATAGGAATTCATTCTTCTGATCTTAAATAGACTAATGGCTGCTGCCTGTGACAGGAGACCAATAAAGAACTCTGCAGCTTTTCCTGGGACCCCGAGCTTCTCCAGATCATAGGGGGAGGTCATGGGACTGCAGAGTTAATCATTCATTAATACAGACATGTATTCATAGGGGAGCTGAGACCACCAGCTCCTTTCCCCCTTGTAATTGCTGCTGTAAAACACACTTAGGCTAGATTCACACTGTGGAATTTCTGGGCAGAATATCTGCAGGAGATCAAGGACCGTGCAGACTGCATTGCCGTCCCCATAGATGTCAATGCATTTCTGAGCAGACCTCCCAATAGATCCACCCAGAAATGTAGAGATGAGCGAACTTACAGTAAATTCGATTCGTCACGAACTTCTCGGCTCGGCAGTTGATGACTTTTCCTGCGGTGGGCTGGAAAAGGTGGATACATTCCTAGGAAAGAGTCTCCTAGGACTGTATCCACCTTTTCCAGCCCACCGGAGCACCGGAAAGCTGAAGTAATTTATGCAGGAAAAGCCATCAACTGCCGAGCCGAGAAGTTCGTGACGAATCGAATTTACTGTAAGTTCGCTCATCTCTACAGAAATGCATTGCCATCTATGAGGACGGCAATGCAGTCCATACGGTCTTAGTGCCGCCGGCTAAATCTCCGGCAGAAATTCTGCCCAGAGATTCCGTAGTGTGAACCTAGCCTTACACTCACATATACACGTCTTTATTCTGTTGCCCTGTCCTGTGTATATATCATCACTAGTGTTTAGCGGCATAGGCCATATTCGAATTTGTGATATTTCGTGAATATATGGACAAATATTCGTCATATATTCGCAAAATTCGCATATTCGTAATATTGGCGTTTTATTGGCATTTGCGAAAATTTACATAAGCGAAGATTCGCATATACGGAAAATTAGCAAATGCAAATATTTGCATATGCGAAAATTCGTACGCCAGTCTCACACAGTAGTATTAGAGCCTTCTTTACACCACACAAGCTGGAAGCAGAGAGGGATGATCACTGTGATGTGTACTGTGAAAAAAAAACAAAAAAAACCCGAATATTCGTAATTGCGAATATATAGTGCTATATTCGCGAATATTCGTGAATATGCAATATTCGCGAATAAAATTCGCATTGCGAATATTCGCCAGCAACACTAATCATCACCACTACTGCTGCTATACACACACAAACACCAATGCATCTGTCTCCTTTGCACTGCACTACCCTGAGCTCATAACTAGAGATGAGCGAACTTACAGTAAATTCGATTCGTCACAAACTTCTCGGCTCGGCAGTTGATGACTTATCCTGCATAAATTAGTTCAGCTTTCAGGTGCTCCGGTGGGCTGGAAAAGGTGGATACAGTCTTAGGAAAGAGTCTCCTAGGACTGTATCCACCTTTTCCAGCCCACGGGAGCACCTGAAAGCTGAACTCATTTATGCAGGATAAGCCATCAACTGCCGAGCCGAGAAGTTTGTGACGAATCTACTGTAAGTTCGCTCATCTCTACTCATAACACTCACCCCCATATATACATCCATCCTTCTCAACCACCCTACTCATATACATCATTCTATTTCTGTTGACTATATTCTTTATATCAATGTTTCCAAACCAGGATGGCTCCAGCTGTTGCAAAACTACAACTCCCAGCATGCCCGGACAGCCAAAGGCTGTCCGGGCATGCTAGGAGTTGTAGTTTTGCAACAGCTGGAGGCACCCTGGTTGGGAAACACTGCTTTGTATACAGACATTTTTCTTGCACTGTCCTGTACTGTGCACCATCCATCTACTGATGTTGTTGTATACACATAGGATTCTATGAACTATCTTGTCTTATTATAACTAAGGCCCCTTTCACACTACAGGTATCATCCTGCTTTTTAACTTTTTTACAAAATCCCATACGGCCGTTAGAAAATCCCATTATAGTCTATGGGATTTTTACATTATCTGTTTTAACCCATTATAGCCCGTTATTAATAATGCAACGGGAGAATGAACGGAAGAAATATAATGCATGCACTATTTCTCCCGTTACTATCTTCCGTCACAAAATAACGTCCGTTATTAATAACGTGCTATAACGGGTTAAAACGGATAATGTAAAAACCCCATAGACTATAATGGGTTTTTCTAACGGCCGTATGGGATTTTGTAACGGCGGTTTAACGGCCGATTTTCAGGGTTTCTATAACGGAACATTGAATGGATCTTTAAAACGGATACATTTTATAGTGTGAAAGGGGCCTCATCCATTATTTTAAATGTTTTTTTTTCTTTGTTCATCCGTTATCATCCGTTATCCTCCTTTATTACCAGGTACATCAGTTTTTTTATCAGGTTTTCAACTCTTCTCTTGTAAAGCTGTACTGAGCATGCTCAAAATACAAAAAACGGATGTTAAAAAACCTGGCAATAACTGATGAGAACAGATTTATCCGGTTCCTATAGACTTCAATGTTAAATTTTAATGTCCGGTTTTTCACAAATTTTTATTTTTTTTATTGCTGAACCAAAAATTTGTGCATGCACCGTCTTTTGTGCCAGCAAAAATAACTGACATTAGTAAAAACAGACATGACTGATGCAAAAGGATGTTCAAAAAAATCCCATTGACATGAATGGGATTTTTTGACGGCCGTTTTCAGGACTTTTTGCCGGGAATAATAACGGAGGTTTTTTACAGGATGATACCTGTAGAGTGAAAGGGCCTAACTTATAATAAATGTTCATTTGCAATCAATCAGAAACACAGATCAGAAAGGATCGTCCTGCAGATGAGTATGCATGAGTCCCTAATAGAGTGTGCTGCTGACTCTGCTTTTATATCCATGTATGTATGCATACACCACTTCTAGTTTACTGACAACTAATGACTGCAGATCATTAACCCCTTAAGGACACATGACGTTCTCATACGTCTCCATTTCCGAGTCCTTAAGGACACATGACATATGAGAACGTCATGTGTTTTACCGGCCCCCCGCAACCATCTGGAGCGGAGCCGGTCCCCGATGCCTGCTGAAATCGTTCAGCAGGCATCGGGGCATATCGCCCAGGGGGGTCATTATGACCCCCCATGTCGGCGATGGCCGCAGATCGCTGGACAATTCAGTCCAGCGATCTGCGGCGGATTCCGGGTCAATCGGGTCTCCAGTGACCCGGTGACACGGAATTATTGGCTGATCGGGGCCGTCAGAGACGGCCCCGATCAGCCAGAGCCAGCAGGGGTGAGGTGGCACTGGTGCCACCTCACGATCGCCCTGATTCGTCGGCCGGATTACCGGCCGACCAATCAGGGCGCCTGCTGCGGGTGTCACTCCCGCAACCCGCTCCGCCCCTCTTCCGGAGGACGTGAGCGGGTGCGGGACGTGCACCCCGGGTGCTGGGGACCCCGATCCCCGGCGCCCCTGTTGGGATCGGGGCCCCAGGAGCAGCGGCGGCGGCGGAGACGACGAGGGACTGACCTGTGCGGCTGGATCGTTGGAGGTGAGTGACAGCCTCCTGCTGTTGCTTAGCAACAGCTCCCAGCATGCAACAAGGGCATGCTGGGAGCTGTAGTTATGCAACAGCAGGAGGCAGACCACCACAACTCCCAGCATGCCCTTATGGGCATGCTGGGACTTGTAGTTTTGCAACAGCTGGAGGCACATTCTTTCTATGGAAAAGTGTACCTTCAGCTGTTGTGTAACTACAACTCTCAGCTTGCACAATCAGCTAAAGTGCATGATGGGAGTTGTAGTGGTGCATCTGCTGGTTGCATAACTACAACTCCCAGCATGCCCGTTGGCTATCGGTGACTGCTGAGAGTTGTAGTTTTGCAACAGCTGAAGGCACACTGAGTTAAGTAGCAAACCAGTGTGTCTCCAGCTGTTGCATAACTACAATCCCCAGCATCCCCAGCCAAAGTAGTATGCCTCCAGCTGTTGCATAACTACAACACCCAGCATGCCCTTCCGCTGTCCATACATGCTGGGGGTTGTAGCTTTTGCAACAGCTGAAGGCACACTGGTTGCAAAACACTGAGTTTGTTACCAAACTCGGTGTTTCACAACCAGTGTGCCTCCAGCTGTTGCAAAACTACAACTCCCAGCATGCACTGATAGACCGTACATGCTGGGAGTTGTAGTTTTGCAACAGCTGGATGTTCCCCCCCCAATGTGAACGCACAGGGTACACTCACATGGGCGGAGGATTACAGTAAGTATCCGGCTGCAAGTTTGAGGTGCGGCAAAATTTCTGCCGCAGCTCAAACTGCCAGCGAGAAACTACTGTGAACCCCCCGCCCGTGCGACTGTACCCTAAAAACACTACACTACACTAACACACAATAAAATAAAAAGTAAAAAACACTACATATACACATACCCCTACACAGCCCCCTCCCCTCCCCAATAAAAATGAAAAACGTCTGGTACGCCACTGTTTCCAAAACGGAGCCTCCAGCAGTTGCAAAACTACAACTCCCAGCATGCACTGATAGACCGTACATGCTGGGAGTTGTAGTTTTGCAACAGCTGGATGTTCCCCCCCCCCCCAATGTGAACGTACAGGGTACACTCACATGGGCGGAGGATTACTGTGAGTATCCGGCTGCAAGTTTGAGCTGCGTCAAATTTTCTGTCGTAGCTCAAACTGCCAGCGAGAAACTACTGTGAACCCCCGCCCGTGCGACTGTACCCTAAAAACACTACACTACACTACCACAAAATAAAATAAAAAGTAAAAAACACTACATATGCACATACCCCTACACAGCCCCCCTCCCCAATAAAAATGAAAAACGTCTGGTACGCCACTGTTTCCAAAACGGAGCCTTCAGCTGTTGCAAAACAACTACTCCCAGTATTGCCAGATAGCCGTTGACTGTCCAGGCATGCTGGGAGTTTTACAACAGCTGGAGGCACCCTGTTTGGGAATCACTGGCGTAGAATACCCCTATGTCCACCCCTATGCAAGTCCCTAATTTAGGCCTCAAATGCGCATGGCGCTCTCACTTTGGAGCCCTGTCGTATTTCAAGGCAACAGTTTAGGGCCACATATGGGGTATCGCCGTACTCGGGAGAAATTGGGCTTCAAATTTTGGGGGTATTTTCTGCTATTACCCTTTTAAAAAATGTAAAATTTTTGGGAAAACAAGCATTTTAGGTAAAAAAAAATATATATTTTTTTACATATGCAAAAGTCGTGAAACACCTGTAGGGTATTAAGGTTCAAATTACCCCTTGTTACGTTCCCCGAGGGGTCTAGTTTCCAAAATGGTATGCCATGTGTTTTTTTTTTGCTGTCCTGGCACCATAGGGGCTTCCTAAATGCGGCATGCCCCCAGAGCAAAATTTGCTTTAAAAAAGCCAAATGTGACTCCTTCTCTTCTGAGACCTGTAGTGCGCCAGCACAGCACTTTTCACACCCATATGGGGTGTTTTCTGAATCGGGAGAAATTGGGCTTCAAATTTTTGGGGGTATTTTCTGCTATTACCCTTTTTAAAATTGTAAAAATTTTGGGAAACCAAGCATTTTAGGTAAAAAAAATATATATTTTTTTACATATGCAAAAGTCGTGAAACACCTGTAGGGCATTAAGGTTCACGTTACCCCTTGTTACGTTCCCCGAGGGGTCTAGTTTCCAAAATGGTATGCCATGTGTTTTTTTTTTGCTGTTCTGGCACCATAGGGGCTTCCTAAATGCGGCATGCCCCCAGAGCAAAATTTGCTTTCAAAAAGCCAAATGTGACTCCTTCTCTTCTGAGACCTGTAGTGCACCAGCAGAGCACTTTTCACCCCCATGCGAGGTGTTTTCTGTATCGGGAGAAATTGGGCTTCAAATTTTGGGGGGTATTTTCTGCTATTACCCTTTTTAAAAATGTAAAATTTTTGGGAAACCAAGCATTTTAGGTAAAAAAAATATATATTTTTTTAACATATGCAAAAGTCGTGAATCACCTGTAGGGTATTAAGGTTCACATTACCCCTTGTTACGTTCCCTGAGGGGTCTAGTTTCCAAAATGGTATGCCATGTGTTTTTTTTTGCTGTCCTGGCACCATAGGGGCTTCCTAAATGCGGCATGCCCCCCAAAAACCATTTGTCGCTCCTTCCCTTCTGAGCCCTCTACTGCGCCCGCCGAACAATTAACATAGACATATGAGGTATGTGCTTACTCGAGAGAAATTGGGTTTCAAATACAAGTAAAAATTTTCTCCTTTTTATCCCTTGCAAAAATTCAAAAATTGGGTCTACAAGAACATGCGAGTGTAAAAAAATGAAGATTTTGAATTTTCTCCTTCACTTTGCTGCTATTCCTGTGAAACACCTAAAGGGTTAATACACTTACTGAATGTTTTTTTGAATACTTTAGGGGGTGTAGTTTTTATAATGGGGTCTTTTATGGGGTATTTCTAATATGAAGACCCTTCAAATCCACTTCAAAACTGAACTGGTCCCTGAAAAATAGTGAGTTTGAAAATTTTGTGAAAAATTTCAAAATTGCTACTGAACTTTGAAGCCCTCTGGTGTCTTCCAAAAGTAAAAACTCATAAATTTTATGATGCAAACATAAAGTAGACATATTGTATATGTGAACCCCAAAAAAATATATTTTGAATATCCATTTTCCTTACAAGCAGAGAGCTTCAAAGTTAGAAAAATGCTAAATTTTCATTTTTTTTCATCAAATTTTGGGATTTTTCACCAAGAAAGGATGCAAGTTACCATAAAATTTTAACACTAAGTTAAAGTAGAATATGTCACGAAAAAACATTCTCGGAATCAGAATGATAACTAAAAGCATTCCAGAGTTATTAATGTTTAAAGTGACAGTGGTCAGAATTGCAAAAAACGCTCCGGTCCTTAAGGTATAAAATGGCCTGGTCCTTAAGGGGTTAAAGGGGTACTCCGGTGAAATTTTTTTTTTTAAATCAACTGGTGCCAGAAAGTTAAACAGATTTGTAAAATACTTCTATTAAAAAATCTTAATCCTTCCTGTACTTATTAGCTGCTGAATACTACAGTGGAAATTATTTTCCGTTTGAAACACAGAGCTGTCTGCTGACATCATGAGCACAGTGCTCTCTGCTGACATCTCTGTCCATTTTAGGAAGTGTCCAGAGTAAAAGGAAATCCCCATAGCAAACATATGCTGTTCTGAACAGTTCCTAAAATGGACAGAGATGTCAGCAGAGAGCACTGTGGTCATGATGTCAGCAGACAGTTCTGTGTTTCAAAAAGAAAATAATTTCCTCTGTAATATTCAGCAGCTAATAAGTACAGGAAGGATTAAGATTTTTTAATGGAAGTAATTTACAAATCTGTTTAACTTTCTGGCACGAGTTGATTAAAATAAAAATAAAAAAGTTTTTCACCGGAGTACCCCTTTAAGAACTGTTGGCATTATGCAATCATGTATATATACACCATATAGTGTTTTCAGAAGATGGATGGGGTTGTGTGAGATTTGTACAACATGAATGCTTTCTTCCCCCAAAAACAGCGCCACTCTTGTCCATCAGGTATTGCAGGTCAGCCACATTGCTTTGAATGAAGAAAAGCTGCAATACCACCCACAGACTGTAGACAAGATTCATGTGTTGTTATATCGGGATCTATAAGTGTGATTTTATTTCTCTTCATGTATATCAATATAAATCACTTTAAAGATGTACTATAGCAGTTACTTACACTAATGCACTTACGCATAGATATTGTCTCATTACCAAAATTGACATAGAGGACATGCTAAAAAAAAAACAAAAAAAAAACGCCCTCTCCATCTAGTGAGCTGGTGCTATTCCCAGTGCTGCACCTAAACATCTTCAGTTACAGTCTATGCCAAACATTTACATGGATCCCAATAGAGAATAAGTGGGAGAAGTTATTTCAAAGTTCTTACATTTACTTTATAGCTATTTTGGCAAAATATTTTCAGATAGTAAATGGATTTCACATCCTGCCACGTAACTCCTGGAAAAGTCTGCATTAAAGGGATCCACTGGAAAAAAAAATATTTTTTTAAATCATCTGGTGCCAGAAAGTTAAACAGATTTGTAAATTACTTCTATTTAAAAATCTTAATCCTACCAGTACTTATCAGCTGCTGTATGTTCCAGAGGAAGTTCTTTTCTTTTTGAATTTCCTCTCTGTCTGACCACAGTGCTCTCTGCTGACACCTCTATCCATTTTAAGAACTGTCCAGAGTAGAAACAAATCCCCACAGCAAACCTCTCCTGCTCTGGACAGTTCCTGACATGGACAGAGGTGTCAGCAGAGAGCACTGTGGTAAGACTGAAAAGAAATTCTAAAAGAAAAGAATTTCTTGTGCAGCATACAGCAGCTGATAAGTACTGGAAGGATTAAGATTTTTAAATAGAAGTAATTTACTAATCAGTTTAACTTTCTGGCACCAGTTGATAAAAAAAAATGTTTCCCAGGGGAGTACCCCTTTAATAGTCCAAATGCACAGGCCACTGTGGTTATACTAAATTGAACTTAAATCACCATAGGGTCCTATTTTAACATTTGTGAGATAGTGGAAATTATTCTCATAAGGGAAATATTGACGTTTGGTAGAAAAATCACCATAGATGTATAAAAAAATTCACAGAAAGCCTTGTGTTGTTGCTTTATGATAATATAGTGCCCTTGTAAATATTACCTTTCTATATCATTCAAAAATATCTTTAAATTATGATAACCTAGCAAATAATTCTTCTTCAGCGTAAATAGAGCATAAATAAAGAACAAAGTTTGCTGTGTATGTTTGACCATCCATGGAAATATCACTGGATTCCCTGTCATACCTTAATATAGTATTGTAGTATTAATACAGTATTTGTGAGGATAAACCATCACGACAATCGTTATAATATTAGGTCGTTATTCACTTCTACAGTTATTGTTTTATTCCATACAAAATTTATGATCTTATTGAGATATCCAGAAGGCTAAATTCTTACAAAATTATACCACTAGAGGGCAGCCCTTTCTCTAAAGAACATGTTGAGGACAGGGTTAATCATAAAATCTGTATTTATTTTAATGTTGAGACATTAGGAAATGTCAATTTATTGTTCTTATTTTTAACAACAAAAATAAAAATATATCAGTTGAATCTCTGGAGTGGTACCGCAACAGTTAATGATCTATAGTATAAACATCCCCTATTTCAACTGAAATCCTACAAAACTAGTTTAATAAAATGTCTACACTGTTTAGTTATTTCTCCACTTACTTTTTAAGTTGCTCAACCTGCAGAGAATTTATACCAGTGTTTCCCAACCGGGGTGCCTCCAGCTGTTACAAAACTATAACTCTCTGCATGCCTGAACAGCCAGAGGCTGTCCAGGCATGCTGGGAGTTGTAGTTTTGCAATAACTGGAGAAACCCTGGTTGGAAAACAATGCTCTATACGCCCTGGGTGGCCTGTAGATAGGTGCACCCCAGTATAGATACAGTAGGTGTCCCCCAGCTTAGGTAGGTGCCCCTAGTGTAAATAGATGCCAACCGCAACATAATAAAAAAAAAAAATGTCATTTTATTTAAAGAGAACCTGTGACCAAACTAAACTTTTAATATAGTGTTCCTTATGCAATTATACAACACTTTGCTATTTACTTGCTGTTAAAATTCTCAACCTTTAAATGTTTTTAATGTAATTGAAAAAACGGCCACTATGTGGCCCTGTTCTGTTCCCTGTGCAAGTCAAACAGTTCGTTTTGTCTCCTCCCGGCCTGGCAGGAGACCAAACTCAGGAAGTGCGTGCAGGGCATGGCGAGGCCCAGCTCTTGCAGGCTTCAGTGACGTTGCGCCAGCTGGGGAACGCCCACTTTCTCCTGCCAGGAGCTCACACAATGTGAGCAAGGAGAAAGGTATGATACAGAGCTTTTTAAGGCTGGTAAAAAAAAAAAAATTTAAGGGCAGGATGGGTGTTAGGAGTAGTAAGGGAATATAATCTGAGTTAGTTTAGAAAATATGGTTTGATGACAGGTACTCTTTAAGCACAAGGCTGCTGTAAGAACCCGGGGGTTAAACATCCCTGTGAGTTTTTGTTTATTTTCGTTGCTAGGACTACACCTCTGTGCTTCTGGGTGTGATCAGTTCCTGCCTATCAGAGGCTTCTGACTTCTCTACTTGGTACGCTATGTCTTGGTACGTCAACATTTCCTGTTGCAGACTCAGCTAATTGACTGTATTGTGTGTTTGTTTAGTATTATTTCTTTTAGTTTGTATGCCTTCTGACTGTTCCTGACCTGTGTCTGTTTTTTGTAGTTTATTGTGTTGACTGTTACGGCCATCACTTATATAGAAAGGGACCGGCACTGTGGTTACAGAACCACTGCCTATGGCGGGTACGTAAGTAGGCAGGGACAGAGGTTGTGGGTGAGTTTAGGGCTGCACTCTTTCCCTGCCCAGACGTGACATTTTCACAGGCCCACATACCTGAATTTGCCTTTCTCCTATATCGTGGAAGATATGTTTGCTCTGGTGGAGCAAATGCAGAGTGCTGGTCCAAGATTTAGCTGAGAGACTTAAGCAATATGAGTCTTCTCAGACTCAATCTGGTTTAGTCCTGACCTTGACTCAGAGGCTGCAAGACCAGGAGCAGCTAATTCAGAGCTTGCTAGTCAGAATCCAGGAGCTGGAGTCTGCCCGTACCCAGGTGTCATCTGTTCCTGTCTCAGCTCCCGTGGGTCCCCACGAATAGGTATATTCCCTTGATCCCGATGCACCTGAGTTGTCCTCCATGGATTCACTGTTTGCTGGTTTGGGACTTTTGTATGCAGAACCTGATAGAGCTGCGTATGCTGAGTCTCAGCTGCACACGTTAAAATAGGGGCGCAGACCAGTGAAAGAATACTGTGCTGAATTCAGAAAGAGGTGTGTGGCCTCCAAATGGAACACACAAGCTTTAATTTGTCAGTTTGGACTGGGGTTATCTGACACTTTAAAGGACATGTTACTAAATTATCCCTCTCCTAATACCCTTGACCAAGCAATGATATTAGCCGTGCGTTTGGATGGATGACTGCGAGAAAGCAAATAGGAGTGTTCTTCTTCTACCTCTCTTTTCCTGCTTGACTCCTCTCCTGTCTCTAATAATCAACCTTTGCCGGAGGATGAACCCATGCAGATAGGGTCCATCCGTATCCTGGAGGAGTGCAAGAAATGTCATCAACTATATGGTTTGTGTTACTGTTGTGAGAAGACACACACTTCTTCAGATCCAATTTCAAGTGTCCGCACCCAAGTGGTAAACCCAAGTCCTTAAGCTAGTTTTGCAGCAGCCTCTGGCTGAATCAGTGTGCTGCAATGGCATGGGTAATAAGTGTTTTGAGAGGGCTCATATGGACTTGGAGTCAGAAAAAAGTAATGAGGATTTGGAGGATGATTGTGAGGACACCAATGAGGGGTGTGACATAGAGGACGATGATACAGATGAGGATATTGATGGTCCATCTGTATCCAAGTAGGTACCTCTGTACTCCCAGGTTTAGGGTCCAGTGGCCCCTCTTAAAAGGGAGGGGGGGGGGTACTGTAAGAACCCGAGGGGTTTAACATCCCTCAGAGTTTTTGTTTATTTTCTTTGCTAGGGCTACACCTCTGTGCTTCTGGGTGTGTGGGAGTGATCAGTTCCTGCCTATCAGAGTTCTCCTGCAGATGCACAGGTGTATTTAAGGAAGCCTTTCAAATCTAGGCTTTTCCTGTGAAAGAGTTTGTCTCCAGTAACTAGCATTGTGTTCCTTGTAATTCCTGCTATTTTGTTTTGCCTCTTGGTACCTTGACATTTCCTGTTGCAGACTCGGCTAGTTGACTTTGACTTTATTGTGTGTTTGTTTAGTATTATTTCTGGTAGTTTGTGTGCCTCCTGACTGTTCCCGACCTGTGTCTGTTTTTTTGTAGTTTATTGTGTTGACTGTTATGCCCATCACTTTTATAGGAAGGGAACAGCACCGTAGTATCGGACCCGCTGGCTATGGTGGGTGCTGCCTATGGTGGGTAAGTAAGTAGGCAGGGACAGCGGCTGTGAGTGAGTTCAGTGCTTCACTCTTTCCCTGCCCAGATATGACAGCTTCAACAAAATCTCTCAAAAGTGAAAGAAGTGAGACTTTCCAAATGCATTGTACATTCGCATTAGGTTGGTGGCACGGTGGTTAGAACTGCTGCTTTGCAAGGACAACATCTGCAAGGAGTTTGTATGTTCTCATTTCTTGAACACCTCAAGAACATTGTCACGATGCCGGCTGGCAGGTAGTGGATCCCCTGTGCCAGAGAGGGATGGCGAGGACCGCGCTAGTGGACCGGTTCTAAGCCACTACAGGTTTTCACCAGAGCCCGCCGCAAAGCGGGATGGTCTTGCTGCGGCGGTAGTGACCAGGTCGTATCCACTAGCAACGGCTTACCTCTCTGGCTGCTGAAGATGCTGAAGATAGGCGCGGTACAATGGAGTAGGCAGAAGCAAGGTCGGACGTAGCAGAAGGTCGGGGGCAGGCGGCAAGGATCGTAGTCAGGGGCAACGGCAGGAGGTCAGGAACACGGACTAGGAACAGACTAGGGAACGCTTTCACTAGGCACTAAGGCAACAAGATCCGGCAAGGAAGTGCAAGGGAGGAGACTAGATATAGCCAGGGAACAGGTGGGAACCAATTAAGCTAATTGGGCCAGGCACCAATCATTGGTGCACTGGCCCTTTAAATCTCAGGGAGCTGGCGCGCGCGCGCCCTAGAGAGCGGAGCCGCGCGCGCCAGCACATGACAGCAGGAGACGGGAACGGGTAAGTGACCTGGGATGCGATTCGCGAGCGGGCGCGTCCCGCTGTGCGAATCGCATCCCCAACGGCCATGACAGGGCAGCGCTCCCGGTCAGCGGGACCGACCGGGGCGCTGCGGAGAGAGAGACGCCGTACGCGCTCCGGGGAGGAGCGGGGACCCGGAGCGCTAGGCGTAACAGTACCCCCCCCCTTAGGTCTCCCCCTCTTCTTGGGGCCAAAGAACCTGAGGAAAAAAAATTCAATTTTTCCGTGATGAGGTCCGATGCAAATTAGGAGGGGTTCTGTGTGGAAACGAACGAGACAGTCCAATCTTTTATTGTAAAAACAATAGATGTAGAGGGGTCTGGCGAGACTGGTCACAGGAACGTAGAACCTGTTGATGAGAGAGGCCAAAAAAAATTTTCCTGCAGATCCGGAATCCAAGAAGGCCACTGTAGAGAAGGAGAAGGCAGAGGCAGACATCCGCACAGGCACAGTAAGACGTGGAGAAGCAGAGTAGACATCAAGGACTGTCTCACCTTTGTGCGGAGTCAGCGTACGTCTTTCCTGGCGGGGAGGACGGATAGGACAATCTCTTAGGAAGTGTTCGGTACTAGCACAGTACAGGCAGAGGTTCTCCATACGGCATCGTGTCCTCTCTTGAGGTGTCAAGCGAGACCGGTCAACTTGCATAGCCTCCGCGGCGGGAAGCACAGGAACAGATTGCAGAGGACCAGAGGAGAGAGGAGCCGGGGAGAAAAAACGCTTCGTGCGAACAAAGTCCATATCCAGGCGAAGCTCCAGACGCCATCCGGAAGAACGCATGTCAATGCGAGTGGCAAGATGAATGAGTTCATGTAGGTCAGCAGGAGTCTCTCGTGCGGCCAGAACATCTTTAATGTTGCTGGATAGGCCTTTTTTAAAGGTCGCGCAGAGAACCTCACTATTCCAGGACAACTCGTAAGCAAGAGCACGGAACTGAATGGCGTACTCGCCAACGGAAGAAACACCCTGGGCCAGGTTCAGCAGGGCAATCTCGGCTGAAGAAGCTCGGGCAGGTTCCTCAAAGACACTTCGAATTTCCGAGAAGAAGGAGTGTACAGAGGCAGTGACGGGGTCATTGCGGTCCCAGAGCGGTGCGGCCCATGACAGGGCTTTTCCAGACAGAAGGCTGACTACGAAAGCCACCTTAGACCTTTCAGTAGGAAACTGGTCCGACATCATCTCCAAGTGCTGGGAACATTGCGAAAGAAAGCCACGGCAATACTTAGAGTCCCCATCAAATTTGTCCGGCAAGGACAGGCAGAGGCTAGGAGTGGCCACTCGCTGCGGAGGAGGTGCAGGAGCTGGCGGAGGAGAAGATTGCTGGAGAAGTTGCGACTGAAGTTGGTGCGAAATGGTGGACATTTCCGACAGCTGACGGGTTAGAAGGGCGATCAGTCGGGCTTGCTGGGCGGCCACCGTGGTGAGGTCAGCGACCACTGACAGAGGAACTTCAGCGGGATCCATGGCCGGATCTACTGTCACGATGCCGGCTGGCAGGTAGTGGATCCCCTGTGCCAGAGAGGGATGGCGAGGACCGCGCTAGTGGACCGGTTCTAAGCCACTACAGGTTTTCACCAGAGCCCGCCGCAAAGCGGGATGGTCTTGCTGCGGCGGTAGTGACCAGGTCGTATCCACTAGCAACGGCTTACCTCTCTGGCTGCTGAAGATGCTGAAGATAGGCGCGGTACAATGGAGTAGGCAGAAGCAAGGTCGGACGTAGCAGAAGGTCGGGGGCAGGCGGCAAGGATCGTAGTCAGGGGCAACGGCAGGAGGTCAGGAACACGGACTAGGAACAGACTAGGGAACGCTTTCACTAGGCACTAAGGCAACAAGATCCGGCAAGGAAGTGCAAGGGAGGAGACTAGATATAGCCAGGGAACAGGTGGGAACCAATTAAGCTAATTGGGCCAGGCACCAATCATTGGTGCACTGGCCCTTTAAATCTCAGGGAGCTGGCGCGCGCGCGCCCTAGAGAGCGGAGCCGCGCGCGCCAGCACATGACAGCAGGAGACGGGAACGGGTAAGTGACCTGGGATGCGATTCGCGAGCGGGCGCGTCCCGCTGTGCGAATCGCATCCCCAACGGCCATGACAGGGCAGCGCTCCCGGTCAGCGGGACCGACCGGGGCGCTGCGGAGAGAGAGACGCCGTACGCGCTCCGGGGAGGAGCGGGGACCCGGAGCGCTAGGCGTAACAAACATACTGATCAATTCAATGTTTAGAGTGTTATCCCCATTGAGGACAGGCACCAATGTGAGAAAAGACAATCTCTGTACAACACTAAGGAATAGGTTGATGCTACATAAATAAAGTAATAATAATTATTATGTTTTAAATATGTTTTGCACATACCTTTAAAATTGAAAAGTGTGTCTTTATGTTTCGTTTTGTGGACCTTTTTAATGTCATATTTACATTATAAGCTCCTTTCCTTAAACAACATAAAGCTGCATTCATCCAAAATAATAATTCAATGTAACACTATTAATGACCATATTTAGGGATACACGTGAAATACACACATGATTTAATATATATATTCATTGCTATATTATATTCCAAAAGTAAACTGTAAAGTAGCACACTTTTCCTATGAGGTTCTTTTAAAGCCTAAATGAAAGTATTATAGATGAGGGTGTTTAAAGTGAATTATTGACCTCCCTAACATGTACGGAGCTTAGCACTGGTATCAGTTTAAATCTTACCACACATGGGATCATGGTAGTTATAAAAGCCTATTCTTCTGTGGTCTCTAGCAGGACTTTGGAACAAAACATATCATGATGTAATGGCAGTAAATGGCAGGTATTAGTAATGTGTGAGCATATTAACCAGTGTAAACCCCTTAGAGGTTCTTAGATTGAAAAGAATAGGCAGAATTTACTTATATACACAGTCATTTGCTGAGAACATGCAGAACCAATAACACCTCACGACTTTTAGAGGCCAGATAAAAGGAAAAGTCATTAAATCATGAGGTATTCATTTTAACACGTTCTTTATACTTGGTTCTTGGTCTGAAAACTGCCCTTGGGTAATCCCATTTATGTCTTAGTCTGGGTTAACATGTGGCGGAAAATTTCCACAGCAATTTTAAATGTTACAAATTTTGCAGTTGATTCCCCCTATGAATCCAGACAAACAACTAAAGTGCAGTTTTTTTTTTCAAACTTACCAATGTGAGAAAAAGCCCCCCAAGATTTGTAACCCCATCTCTTCTGAGTATGGAAATACCCCATGTTGGGATGTAAAATGCTCTGCAGGTGCACTACAATGCTCAGAAGAGAAGGAGTCACATTTGGCTTTCGGAAAGCAAATTTTGCTGAAATGGTTTTTGGGGGGCATGTCATATTCAGGAAGCCCCTATGGTGCCAGAACAGCAAAAAAAAAAAAAAAAAAAAAAACATGGCATACTATTGTGGAAACTACTCCCATTGTTCAGGCTCTATGGGGGCTTTGTAAACACATGTGGCCTTCAATTCCGGACAAATTTTCTCTCCAAAAGCCCAATTGCACTCCTTCTCTTCTGAGCATTGTAGTGCACCTGCAGAGCACTTTACATCCACATATGGGGTATGTTCTTACTCAGAAGAAGTGGGGTTACACATTTTGTGGGGCTTTTTTTACTATTTTCCCTTGTAAAAATGAAAAATTTAGGGTAACACCAGCATTTTAGTCAATTTTTTTTTTCCCCATCCAACTTTAACGAAAATTCGTCAAACACCTGTGGGGTGTTAAGGATCACTATACCCCTTTTTACATTCCGTGTGGGTGTAGTTTTCAAAATGGGGTCACATGTGGGTATTTCTTTTTTTACGTTTATGTCAGAACCGCTGTAAAATCGGCCACCCCTGTGCAAATTACCAATTTAGGCCTCAAATGTACATAGTGCGCTCTCACTCCTGAGCCTTGTTGTGCACCTGCAAGTCAGTTTACACCCACATATGAGGTATTTCCGTACTCAGGAAAAATTGCGTTACAAATTTTGGGGGTCTTTTTTTCCTTTTACCGCTTGTGAAAATAAAAAGTATGGGGCAACACCAGCATGTTATTAAAAAATTTTTAAATTTTTTTTTACACTAACAGGCTGGTGTGGACCCCAACTTTTCCTTTTCATAAGGGGTAAAAGGAGAAAAAGCCCCCCAAAAATTGTAGTGCTCCCGAGTACAGAAATACGTGGCCTTAAAGGGGTTATCCAGGAAATAAATGTTTTTTTTATATATAAACTGGCTCCAGAAAGTTAAACAGATTTGTAAATTAAAACTAAAAAAGGATGCAGCTCACAACCAAAAATCTGAGGATAGTGTGATTAAGTACCGGAACCCACCGGCCAGAAAATATCAAAATAGAGTAAAGTATAATCACGCCTCAAAGATTTCACCTACAAAGTTGCATAATGATACTTCAGAAATTCCAGATTATTGGTATATTTATTTTACGTAAAATAACAGTAAAAAATAACAGTAAACAAATATATATATCCTGGCACTAAATGTAGGAATGCACCACCACTGGGCCCTAGTGGGGGTATTCACACGATATCTACAAATTAAAACATTGATAGTGATTATAAAAAATACAAAAATAGCATCAATCCAATAAACCGGCAAGCTAGTGGTTCAGCAACTGACACTTCAGTATACCTGCAAACAATAGGTGGTATGTCCAGAAGAAATTGAATATAGATGTATAAATGGTCCGGTCTCAGCTGAAATCAAAAGACTGCTGTGATTCCAGTATATAACAAAATATCAGTCTGTGTATCAATCTGTCGCTGATTTCAACAAATGTATCCCTGACATTAATGTAGTGATCTCACCAAATTATGGGAATGTCAGATGAATGCTGCTGTGATGGTTTGCTGTAATAGTGCGGGCAGCGATGTTAGGGCTGTCGTTCTTTCAGGGGTGCGCTTGGCATAGCGCTTTTGTGTACCAGCCGTACTCCCCCTCTGCGGTGAACAAGCAGATGCAGTGTTGATGTATCTTGGCGTCCCTCGTGGTGGATGAAATCCTGGCAAGGATAGTTCGCTCTCAGCAGGTCAGTTAAACAGTTCAAAGACTCGGACCGGACCAATGGTACAAGAGGCAGGTGTCCAAGTTGATTTATCTGAACCAGCAAAAACCACTGTGCCGTATTTACATTAGGTAAAAGTCCAAATGATGCTATGGTGCCTTATAGGATTATAATCAATAGCCTAGACGCGTTTCAGGGTACTATAGCCAGTAATAGCTCGACCCAGTGACGTTGCTAGGGTTGTTGTCACCCGGTGCGGTAGAAAATGGTGTCACCCCATACCTTCCCCCCCTCCGTAAGTTTTTAGCCTGTTGTGACAGACACCACTGTTGTAGCACATTGTGAGAAATTCCAGTATAATAATCAGATATACCAGTTGCCACAGAATAGGAAAGTGTTAAAGAAGTTTTCACCATTTAAATATACAGCTCCCAGAATTACTTAAAGGGGTACTCCACTGGAAAACATTTTCTTTTATATCAACTGGTGCCAGAAAGTTAAACAGATTTTTAAATTACTTCTATTTAAAATCTTAATCCTTACAGTACTTATAAGCTGTTGTATTCCCCACAGGAAGTTGTGTAGTTCTTTCCAGTCTGTCCACAGTGCTCTGTCTGTCCATGTTAGGAACTGTCCAGAGCAGGAGAGGTTTGCAATGGGGATTTGCTCCTACTATGGACAGTTCTTGACATGGGCAGAGGTGTCAGTACAGAGCACTGTGGTCAGACAGAAAATAAATTAAAAAAGAAAAGAATTTCCTGTGAATCACTTATACAGCAGCTAATAAGTACTGGAAGGATTAAGATTTTTAAGTAGAAGTAATTTATAAATCTGTTTAACTTTGTAGCACCAGTTGATTAAAAAATGTTTTCCCAGTAGAGTACCCCTTTATGCAGTGGTGAGGTTATGCTGGGAGTTGTAGTTTCACTTATCATAACTGTAGAACTGACAAGCGACTACAGCTCTGATAGGACATAGTGAGGAGAATGTACAATGATATCAGTGACTACAGGTGACGTCTTCTCTATAGTGAGGAGAATACACAATGATATCAGTGACTACAGGGGACGTCTTCTCTATAGTGAGGAGAATACACAATGATATCAGTGACTACAGGTGACATCTTCTCTATAGTGAGGAGAATACACAATGATATCAGTGACTACAGGTGACGTCTTCTCTATAGTGAGGAGAATACACAATGATATCAGTGACTACAGGTGACATCTCTATAATGAGGAGAATACACAATGATATCAGTGACTACAGGTGACGTCTTCTCTATAGTGAGGAGAATGTACAATGGTATCAGTGACTACAGGTGACGTCTTCTCTATAGTGAGGAGAATACACAATGATATCAGTGACTACAGGTGACGTCTTCTCTATAGTGAGGACAATACACAATGATATCAGTGACTACAGGTGACGTGACGTCTTCTCTATAGTCTTCCCTTATCTAATTCAGATGGTACATACCGCCTGGTCCAGCTAAAACTTCTCTCTGCAGAATGTGACGCCCAGACGTCTCCTCACTATGTCAGCGCATTCTCATCCTCTATATGAAAACAAGTATTATTATAAACCTGCCAGACATTGTATCCTCTAAATATAATACTACTATACACTATACTCTTTGATTATAAACCTTCCATACACCATACCCACTGAATATAATACTACCACACACTGTACATTCTGAATATAATACCAACACATACTGTACACTCTGAATATAATACCAACACATACTGTACACTCTGAATATAAATCTGCCACATACTGTACCCTCTGAATATAATACCGCCACACACTGTACATTCTGAATATAATACCAACACATACTGTACCCTCTGAATATAAATCTGCCACATACTGTACCCTCTGAATATAATACCGCCACACACTGTACATTCTGAATATAATACCAACACATACTGTACCCTCTGAATATAAATCTGCCACATACTGTACCCTCTGAATATAATACCGCCACACACTGTACATTCTGAATATAATACCAACACATACTGTACACTCGGAATATAAATCTGCCACATACGGTACCCTCTGAATATGCTGCCACACACTGTACCCTCTGAATATAAATCTGCCACACATTGTACCCTCTGAATATAAATCTGCCATATACTGTACCTCTGAATATAAATCTGCCACATACTGTACCCTCTGAATATACCGCCACACACTGTACCCTCTGAATATAAATCTGCCACATACTGTACCCTCTGAATATAAATCTGCCACATACTGTACCCTCTGAATATAAATCTGCCACATACTGTACCCTCTGAATATACCGCCACACACTGTACCCTCTGAATATAAATCTGCCACATACTGTACCCTCTGAATATAAATCTGGCGGTGTTGCTAGTGGATGATGGGGGTGCTAGTACTGGGGAGGTGTTGCTGGAGGATGATGAGGGTGCTACTGGCCATCCCCCCTGGCAGTATCACCCCCATCATCCATCGGCAGGATCGTCCTCCTGGCAGGAGCACCCCCATCATCCACCATCATGATCTGCTGATGGAGGTGCTGCTGCTGGGGGGGTTTGCTGGTGGATGATGAGGGTGCTACTGCCAGGGGAGGAGCATTAGGTAGGCCGCAGTTCCCCCACTTAAGGTAGGTAGCAGTTCCCCCACATTAGGTAGGTAGCAGTTTCCCCACATTAGGTAGCATAGATTCCCCACATTTGGTACCAGTTACCCCACATTAGGTAGTAATTTCCCCACATTAGGTAGCACAGATTCCCCACATTAGGTAGCACAGATTCCACACATTAGGTAGCATTGATTCCACACATTTGGTACCAGTTACCCCACATTAGGTAGTAATTTCCCCACATTAGGTAGCACAGATTCCCAACATTAGGTAGCACAGATTCCACACATTAGGTAGCATAGATTCCACACATTAGGTAGCAGTTTCCACACATTAGGTAGCACAGATTCCCCACATTAGGTGGCAGTTTTCCCACATTATGTAGCAGCCTTCGCACATTAGGTAGCAGTTTTCCAACATTAGGTAGCATAGATTCCCCACATTTGGTAGTAGTTTCCCCTCCATTAGGCCGCAGGTTGCCTTGCCTGTTCCCCACAATAGGTCAAAGTCTCCCCACAGTAGATCGCTGGTTCAAACAAACCCCCCCTCCCCCCACAAAAAAAAAAAAACACACACACACACAACACAGACACACACACACAGATAGAGAGAGAGAGAGACACACACACACACACACAGTCAGAGAGACACACACTCAGAGAGACACACACACACAGAGTCACACACAGAGAGCCACACACAGACAGAGATAGTGACAGACACACACACAAACACACACAGAGAGACACACACTCACAGACACACACACACACAGTCACACACAGACAGAGACACACAAACAGAGAGAGTGATACAGACACACACTCACTCACCCATCCAGCGCAGCGCTCCTACTCTCCGGGTGCTCAGCGAGTGACGTCACGTCCTCCTGCGCCAGCCCTGCGGAGGGACGTCGGACCGGCACAACAGAAGACATGGGGGCGCAGGCCAGTTCACTCTGCAGGTGACTGGGGGAGGGTGGGGGTGCTAGTACGGAGGCGCAACAAGTGAGGACCGGGGGGGGGGGGGGGGGGGCTGGTGATGCTATTACAGAGACAGCGCAAGTGGGGGCCGGGGGGGTGCTGCTAGTACGGAGACAGGCAGCGCAACTGAGGACCGGCGGCGTACCTGGTGTCACCCCATCAGGATGGCGTCACCCGGTGCGGGCCGCACCCCCCGCACCCCGGTCGCAACGCCACTGGCTCGACCCTTTCTTCAGTAGGAATAAAAGATATCTGGGGACGCCCGTGATCATGCACAGCTATCACGCCCCCTCCCGTAGGCTTGCATTGAGGGGCGGAGCGTGACGTCACACGGGGGCGGAGGCGTGACGTCACATGCCACCAGCCCTGTAGTCGCCCGTAATCAGACCCGGAGCGAACACGCTCCGGGGACTGATTACAAACGGGGTGCCGCGTGCATGATCGCGGGGGTCCCCAGCTGCGGGACTCCCGCGATCAGGCATCTTATCCCCTATCCTTTGGATAGGGGATAAGATGTGTAAGCACCGGAGAATCCCTTTAAATTTCTTCTGGACATACCACCTATTGTTTGCAGGTATACTGAACTGTCAGTTGCTGAACCACTAGGTTGACAGATTATTGGATTGATGCTATATTTGTATTTTTTATAATCACTATCGATGTTTTAATTTGTAGATATTGTGTGACTACCCCCACTAGGGCCCAGTGGTGGTACATTCCTACATTTAGTGCCAGGATATATATATATATATATATATATATATATATATATATATATATATATATCTTTACTGTTATTTTTTACTGTTATTTTACGTAAAATAAATATACTAATAATCTGGACTTTCTGAAGTATCATTATGCACCTTTGTAGGTGAAATCTTTGAGGAGTGATTATACTTTATTCTAGATTTGTAAATTACTTCTATTAAAAAATCTTAATCCTTTCAGTACTTATGAGCTTCTGAAGTTAAGGTTGTTCTTTTCTGTCTAAGTGCTCTCTGATAACACGTGTGTCGGGAACCGCCCAGTTTAGAAGCAAATCCCCATAGCAAACCTCTTCTAAACTGGGCGTTTCCCAAGACACGTGTCATCAGAGAGCACTTGGACAGAAAAGAACAACCTTAACTTCAGAAGCTCATAAGTACTGAAAGGATTAATATTTTTTAATAGAAGTAATTTACAAATCTGTTTAACTTTCTGGAGCCAGTTGATATATATATATATAAAAAAAAGTTTTTTTTCCTGGAATACCCCTTTAAACTGTTTCCTTGAAATATGACAGGGCTCTGAATTGAGAGCGCCATGCCCATTTGAGGACTAAATTAGGGATTGCATAGGGGTATTCTATGCCAGTGATTCCAAAAAAGGGTGACTCCAGCTCTTGGTAAACTCCCAGCATGCCTGGACAGTCAGTGGTTGTTCGGAAATGCAGGGAGTTGTTGTTTTGTAACAGCTGGAGGCTCCGTTTTGGAAACACTGCTGTACAATACATTTTTCTTTTATGGTGGGGGGGCAGTGTAAGGGGGTGTATATGTAGTGTTTTACCCTTTATTATTTGTTAGTGAAGTGTAATGTAGTGTTTTAAGGGTACATTCGCACTGGCGGGGGTTTACGGTGAGTTTGCGCTGTGGCAGAAAATTTGCCGTAGCTTAAACTTGAAGCAGGAAACTCACTGTAAACCCGCCCGTGTGAATGTACCCTGTACATTGACATGGGGGGCAAACCTCCAGCTGTTGCAAAACTACAACTCCCAGGATGCACTGACAGACTGTGCATGCTGGGAGTTGTACTTTTGCAACAGCTGGAGGCACACTGGTTGGAAAACCTTCAGTTAGGTTCTGTTACCAAACTCAGTATTTTCCAACCTGTGTGCCTCAAGCTGTTGCAGAACTAGTTATGCAACAGCTGGCGGTGCACAACTACAACTCCCAGCATGCAAAGACAACTGTTTTCTGTTTGGGCATGCTGGGAGTTGTAGTTTTGCAAGATCTGAAGGGCCACAGTTTAGAGACCACTGCACAGTGATCTCCAAACTGTGGCACTCCAGATGTTGCAAAACTACAAATCCCAGCATGCCCACACAGAAAACAGCTGTCTGGGCATGCTGGGAGTTGTAGTTTTGCAACATCTGGAGTGCTACAGTTTAGAGACCACTGTATAGTGGTCTCAAAACTGTAGCCCTCCAGATGTTGCTAGGCAACTACTCACCGGCTTCCGTAGGGTCGCCTCACCAGGGAGCCGCACCAGGGAGCTGCCTTGCCGTCCCCTGCTGCCTGCCGCCAATCGCCGATGGTAAGTGGACCTCCGGTGCCAGTCACCGTCGGTTCCCCCGCTCTGTCCAGACTACAGTGGGTAGGCAGAGCGGGGGAACCGAACTTTAAACCCCACGCCCCCGATCTGCTATTGGTCGGTCGCTTATGACTGACCAATAGCAAGGATAGGAGGGGTGGCACCCCTGACACCTCACTCCTATCCCTTCAGGGGGATCGTGGGTGTCTTGGACAACTCCGATCCCCCTTATTTTCCAGGTCACCCCTGGGCATTGGCACGGGATGCCTGCTGATAGATATCAGCAGTCATCCTGATCCAGTCCCCACCCGGCATGCGGCGGGGACCAAAATTGTGATGGTGATGGTGTACAGATAGCCCCTTGGTCCTTAAGTACCAGGGAGCGAAGGTGTACCTGTACGCCCTTGGTCCCTAAGTGGTTAAAGGGATATTCCAGGAAAAAACTTTATATATATATATATATATATATATATATATATATATATATATATATATATCAACTGGCTCCAGAAAGTTAAACAGATTTGTAAATTACTTCTATTAAAAAATCTTAATCCTTCCAATAATTATCAGCTGCTGAAGTTGAGTTGTTCTTGTCTGTCTGGCAACAGACCTCTCTGCTTGTCTTGGGAACTGCACAGAGTAGGAGAGGTTTGCTATGGGGATTTTCTTCTACTCTGGACAGTTCCCAAGACAGGTGTCATCAGAAAAGAACAGCTCAAAAGTAGTGAAAGGATTAAGATTTTTTAATAGAAGTAATTTACAAATCTGTTTAACTTTCTGGAGCCAGTTGATATAAAAAAAAAAATTTTCCCCTGGATAACCCCTTTAAAGTGAAAATGGACTGAGTACCTACGGGGTAAAGCAATATACTATGGGGCTCCTCTGCTTTAAACTGGATTGGTGCAGCAGAGTTGGTATTAGGTAGATAATCCTAAAATACATTAATAACTATATGTAACCATAAGTTACATTTTTTCTACAGCCCAGACTTAGTTAAAACTTGCAGGAATCAGATGCCAGTGTGGCGTGTGTACTGTGTATGAGACAGAATTTAGAAAACTGCCTTTTAAATTTAGGTTTGACATCAGATTCCTATGTAGTCTTGATTTACTACAAATACATATATGTGCCTTTTTCTTCCAAAGGTCCACATAATATGTTTTTCTGACAAAATCGTAATAAAAAAAAACATGGGTGATGCATGGTGTTTTTTTTTTTTTTTTTTTTACAGGAGATCGTCCAGATGTTAGCTGGCAGTCAATAAGGAAGAATGAAAACACTATGGGGGAGATTTATCAAAACCTGTGTATAGGAAGAGTGGTGCAGTTGCCTATAGCAACCAATCAGCTCACATCTTTCATTTTCATAGAGGCCTGTGAAAAATGAAAGAAGCGATCTGATTGGTTGCTATGGGCAACTGCACCACTCTTCCTCTCTTCCTCTGCTGTAGTATGAGCAAAAATTTCTCTATTCTCCATTGGGCAGAACAGGGAATTTGCATTGGCGGCGAGACCGATGACCGATGTTCACATACCTAGAAATTCAAGTTAGTGCAGGTGACTCTGCTGTAAGATTGACTTTAATAGTAGGTAGTATGCCCTTGCAGACATTAGCAGCAGCCCCCTGTAGACAATAGTAGCAGCCCCCCTGTAGACAGCAGCCCCCCTGTAGACAATAGTAGCAGCCCCCCTGTAGACAGCAGCCCCCCTGCAGACATTAGTAGCAGTCCCCCTGTAGACCGCAGCCCCCCGTGTAGACAGTGTCCCCCCTTGTAGACAGCAGGCCCCCCCTGTAGACATTAGTAGCAGCCCCCCCTGTAGAGCTCAGGCCCCCTGCGGACATTAGTAGCAGCCCCCCTGTAGACCACAGCCCTCCCTTTTAAACAGCAGGCCCCCCTTGTAGACAGCAAGTCCCCCACCTTAGACAGCAGGCCCCCCCTTTAGACAGCAGCCCCCCCTTTAGACAACAGGCCCCCCCTTTAGACAGCAGCCCCCCCTTTAGACAGCAGCCCCCCCTTTAGACAGCAGGCCCCCCCTTTAGAAAGCAGGCTCCCCGTAGACATTAGTAGTGCTGCCGCTCCGCTGCCCCCTTCTTCCGTCCGCGTCATGGCATCCTATGGAGAAGCATGTGACATAAACGTCACTCTGCTTCCTCCGTAGGGTTACTTTGGGTGCAGTGGAGGAGGTGGAGTGACGTCGGTGTCACATGCTCCTTCATGGAACTCCATGATGCGGAAGGGAGGACGGGAGATTGGGGCAGCGGAGCGGCAGCAGGTGTCGGATTTGGTATCGGGGAAATTGAACTAGTCCCAATACCATGCAAATGGCTAGTATCGGCCCCCAAAACCGATACTAGTATCGGCATCGGGACATCCCTAGTTTTAATAAATCTCCCCCTATACCTAAAAATTTTTTTGTTTCTGGTGTTTTTTTTATCCCTTGAGTGGTGTTTTTTGGGTCATTGGCAGCATTATGAACCTATAGTATATTCTTCACCTAGTTAGAAGCATTTTTCCTCCCAGAGACCTCTAAAGGTTGAAAAAAAAACATGCAAAAAACGCAAGGGTAAATGCTACATTCTTTAAAGGGGTATTCCAGGAAAAAACTTTTTTTTCATATATCAACTGGCTCCAGAAAGTTAAACAGATTTGTAAATGACTTCTATTAAAAAATCTTAATCCTTTCAATAATTATCAGCTGCAGAAGTTGAGTTGTTGTTTTCTGTCTGGCAACAGGGCTCTCTGCTGACATCTCTGCTTTTCTTGGGAACTGCACAGAGTAGAATAGGTTTTCTATGGGGATTTGCTTCTAAACTAGGTGGTTCCTGAGACACCTGTCATCAGAGAGAACTTAGACAGAAAAGAACAACTCAACTTCAGAAGCTCATAAGTACTGAAAGGATGAAGATTTTTTAATAGAAGTAATTTAAAAAATAAAAATAATAAAAAAGTTTTTTCCTGGATAACCCCTTTAACTAGAAATCCCTAAATCACATGATCAAGCAAACACATGACTTGTAATGAGAAAAGACAGGTGAAAAAAAGCCACAAAACACATGCTTTAATTAACACACTATTTTAAGCAAAACAGCATCATTGGGGACAAATTAAAATTTGCATTTTAAGTTGTTTTTCTGTTCAACAATTTATTTTTCTGAAGAAAACAATGCTGTCTTTTTTTTTCTTCTAGTGTCTGCTGTACTTGAAAACTCTTTATATGTATACCCCTTTGTTAATTTTTACCATTCTGTAATTTACCATTACTGCTTTTGGAGCCATATGGGTGTGAAGGCTTAGCCCTGGTCTACTGATGCTCTATTGAATAGTCCATTGTCTATATTTATTTAGCCGTTTTTTTTTTATACTCATGCATATGTTAAAAATGCTTCCATAGACGCAAAAAATGATTCTGTACATATATGAAACACTCAGCCTGTGCCAATAAGGACCATTAGAATGGTTTAACAACTGGCAGTTTTATCAAGGTAGTAAATGATCTAAAAGTTACAGTCTCTGCCTCTACACCTGAGTTTTCTAAAGTTACCAGGTTAGCTTGTCTTCACTAAGCTGTGAGAATAAAAACTCCAACCTCAGCATGTAGGTTACCACAGTCTGTGCATTCAAACCAGGTTTTGTTAGACCTTGCCTCACTTCTTCAGGGGTGGGAGGGTCATCAGATCACCTATCCCTGTGATGGACTAGCATCTGGGGTCCCTCTGTTTGATGCTCTCCAGTCAGTGCAGTCTTGACTATACCCAAGGAACCATAGATGAGGCAATGGGACTTTTCTTGTTGCCACAGACTTTTACCTCAAGTTTGTACTAAGTGTGCATGTTATGCATCTGCAACCAGTTTAGTAAAGATTAAGCAGTTATCCAAAGTCTTGGCATTTGAGGATTTATTTCCATATGACCTGATACAGATTACTGCTTCATTGGAGTTGTGGTAAGTGGAGTTCACACAGTACTACAACCACCATCATCACTGATCCACACCACCACCACCAAACTCCTGGCGTCAAGAACAAAATCACTGCCTGCCCAGTATCCCACACATAGTGACTGTTCAATATTCAATATATAAAAAAAACTTTTAATGAAGACAACACACCACCGCACACCAAGCTTAAATGGACGCGATGTGAGCGCATTCGCACTCTTGATCATCGCATGCGCTTGAAATGCATCCATTTAAGCCGATGTGTGTGGTGCGTGGTGGTGTGTTACATAGTTAGTACGGTCGAAAAAAGACATATGTCCATCAAGTTCAACCAGGGAATTGAAGGGCAGGGGTGTGGTGGGATATTGGGGGAAGGGCTGGGATTTTTATTAATAGTTGTTTTAAGAGGATTTCAATTAATCTGAACATATATATATATATATATATATATATATATATATATATGGACTTAGTTTATCTGTATTAGTAATCTATTTATTTTTCTTTATTTCCCACTTTTTACTGTTTTTGGATGACATTTTGAGGCTTCAGAACCAACTACAGGTTTTCATACAGTTCTGGTATTAACATACAGTCATGGCCGTAGATGTTGGCACCCCTGAAATTTTTCAGGAAAATGAAGTATTTCTCACAGAAAAGGATTGCAGTAACACATGTTTTGCTATACACATGTTCATTCCCTTTGTGTGTATTGAATCTAAACCAAAAAAGGGAGGAAAAACAAGCAAATTGGACATAATGTCACACCAAACTCCAAAAATGCGCTGGACAAAATTATTGGCACCCTTAACTTAATATTTGGTTGCACACCCTTTGGAAAAAATAAGTGGAATCAGTCGCTTCCTATAATGATCAATAAGCTTCTTACACCTCTCAACCGGAATGTTGGACCACTCTTCCTCTGCAAACTGCTCCAGGTCTCTCTTATCGGAAGGGTGCCTTTTCCCAACAGCAATTTTAAGATCTCTCCACAGGTGTTCAATGGGATTTAGATCTGGACTCATTGCTGGCCACTTCAGAACTCTCCAGCGCTTTGTTGCCATCCATTTCTGGGTGCTTTTTGACACATGTTTGGGGTCTTTGTCCTGCTGGAAGACCCAAGATCTTTGATGCAAACTCAGCTTTCTGACACTGGGCTGTACAATGCGACTCAAAATCCGTTGGTAATCCTCAGATTTCATGATGCCTTGCACACATTCAAGGCACCCAGTGCCAGAGGCAGCAAAACAACCCCAAAACATCATTGAACCTCCACCATATTTCACTGTAGGTACTGTGTTCTTTTCTTTGTAGGCCTCATTTAGTTTCCGGTAAACAGTAGAATGATGTGCTTTAATAAAAAGCTCTATCTTGCTTGAATATCTTTGGAACTTGTTTGGGGCTGCTTATTCACCATCGAGACTATCCTGCGTTGACACCTTTCATTAATTTTTCTCTTGCGTCCACACCCAGGGAGATTAGCTAATGTGCCATGGGTTGCAAACTTCTTGATAATGTTGCGCACTGTGGACAAAGGCAAATCTAGATCTCTGGAGATGGACTTGTAACCTTGAGATTGTTGATATTTTTCACAATTTTAGTTCTCAAGTCCTCAGAAAGTTCTCGCCTCCTCTTTCTGTTGTCCATGCTTAGTGTAGCACACACAGACACACAATGCAAAGACTAAGTGAACTTCTCTAATTTTTATCTGCTTTCAGGTGTGATTTTTATATTGCCCACTCCTGTTACTTGCCCCAGGTGAGTTAAAAGGAGCATCACATGCTTGAAACAATCTTATTTTTTTACAATTTTGAAAAGGTGCTTGGTGAAAAGGTGCAGACCATTTTTGGAGTTTGGTGTGACATTATGTCCAATTTGCATTTTTTCCTCCCTTTTTTGGTTTAGTTCCAATACAAACAAAAGGAATAAACATGTGTATAGAAAAACATGTGTTACTGCAATCCTTTTCTGTGAGAAATACTTCATTTTCTAGAAAAATTTCAGAGGTGCCAACATTTACGGCCATGACTGTACAATGGTTTTAACATACAATGGACATCCTGGAACAAATTAATATTGTAATTTGAGGGACCACTGTATTAACATGCAAAGAATTGTACAATCATGATGTGAACAAAACTTTACTGAATTGTGTTATAGAAGTAGTCAGTGAAATGGTTGAAATGCTTCTCATGCAGTTTATTGTCCATGTGTCAACATGGACACACAACAAAACAAAACCTGTTTGTCCAGCACTAACTAAACATCACTATACGGCCACTCCCATAGACTTGCATTGAGGGTGCGGGTTGTGACATCATGAGGGGGCGGGGCTAAGACGTCACAAGCTCCTGGCGCCGCCTCCAGCGTTCAGAACAGTTTGTTCCAAACACTGAGCAGCGGAGTACCCTTTTAACATAACAAACTTTAAAGGTGTTACCTTTCAAACTTGTCACAAAGTCCGCCTTTTGAGGCTGCAGCTTTCTTGAGTACATTTCCCATCGAAGGGTCAAGTTCCTCTCAGCCTCACATGCAGACCAGCTATTAACCAGCTGATCCAGTACCAGCTGACTTGAGCACCTGTGCTGAACAGGGCTCATCTGAAAACCAGACATGGCCCAAGAAGCGGAATGAAAAGCCCCACTACCAATCCTGCCTTTCATTCTGTGAAAATTCAGGCCCAAATATCCATAGCAAATTAGGTTTTGCTAAATATTTAACTCTTTCCTGGATCCCATAAATTATCCAGCTTTCTCTGGATGAGATATCTGCTTAGTGAAACCTGGTTACTATATATGACAGGTACCTTGCAGAAATATAGCAACCTCTGACCACCATTCCCACCACTGGATCACAGTATGTAAGGATTTGCTGTCTTGTAGTGCTTCTCAGTACTATGTTCTGTAATGTCTGGTTTGTTGTCCTGGAATTTGTGGAAGGGATCGGTATGAATTTTAATTACTTCAGCCTAATCGTATGGAAACTTATGACTTCAGCTGTACAGGTTCACTGCAATTTTTCTTTTATTTATTTTTATCTCCACATTTGAGGTTGCTAACAAAAAAAAAAAGTCATCATCGTTATTCTAGTTTTGTGTTCATGACATTCACCATGATATACAAAAGGCACAATTGCACTGAAAACACTTTTTAAAAATGAAAGTTTGTTTTTCTTCAGCATTGAAACAGCCACATCTTTTTGTTCGACAAAATATTATCAGGGTTTGTTTTTGGTGAGATGAATTTACATTAGCTTTATTTTAACTTTACTTAGTAGAAAAACAACCATTCGCCACTGCTCAGATCTGCAATGTCTCATATACGCATTATGCACGGACTTGATTCCTATGGATATTATGGTGCACACTCAGCAACACACGGCTCCAGTGTTCCAATAAACCACGTAAAAGTAAAACGCTGCAGCATGCGCTTTGGTTCAACCTGTACTCGCTCTTGGCAACAATTGTTTCAGTGGTCTCCCAGCTTCTTCATAGTCTGCAATGGGGGAAATCACACAGGTTGTTGAGTGTAGAGAAAAAAAAAGGAGAGCATTCATGACAGATTCTGCTGGGGAAGGTGAAATCGCACACTCCTCGACATCAGTGCCATTCTGCACAAGAAAGAATAGACCGTAAAATCAATAATCAGTGCAGGAATGAAGCTGTGCTGATACATGAGAGCTTTTGAGGACAGCAGCAGCTCCCATGAAGAGGAGCATGGCTTCATTCCTACAGCTTGAAACCAAACTCAAGGTAGTCACTAACATATATGTAAACTCATTTTTAAAGTTTCTACCCTTAAAGGAGTACTCCGTAAAAATGTATCCCCTATATTAAAAAGATAAGTGTCAGATCGTGGGGGCCTAACTGGTGGGACCCTCTGTGATCCACCGCCCGACGCCATGGCTCTCCTTCTAAATCGAGCATGTCGACCACGGCACAAAGTGGCAACCGACAAGCCCCCTCCATGCAGCTCTCTGAGAGTCAGAGATCGCAAGGGTTCCCACCGGTTGGACCCCCCACCGCCCCGCGATCTGGCACTTATCCCTGATCCTTAGGATAGGGGATACGTTTTATATCCTGGGGTACTCCTTTAAAATATGAATGGACTACACAAGGACATTGAGTGATGGTCAGAATACCCACCTGACAATACCAGCAATGACCCTATCAGGGAACACATTATAACCATGTTCTGACATCTAGACCACCAGTCATTCTTCATAAATCTATACTTTCTTTAATAGTACTTTTCACAGTTGGCACTAATTCATCTTATACATGTAACATAGTAACATAGTTCATAAGGTTGAAAAAGACCAAAGTCCATCAAGTTCAACCTATAACCCTAATGAGTCCCTACTGAGTTGATCCAGAGGAAAGCAAAAAACCCTCATACTAGAGGTAAAAATTCCTTCCCGACTCAAAATATGGCAGTCGGAATAAATCCCTGGATCAACGTTCTATCCCTATAAATCTAAAATCCATAACCTGTAATGTTATTACTCTACAACAATGCATCCAGACCCCTTTTGAACTCTTTCACAGAGTTCCCATGACCACCCTCAGGCCGGATTTTTCTTCCCCATGTGCATTACCTTACATTTATCAGTGTTGAACCTCATCTGCCACTTCCAGCCCAAACCTCCAACCTATCCAGATCCATTTGTAACAGTGCACTGTCCTCTATAGTGTTTACCGCTTTACAGAGTTTAGTATCATCTGCAACTAAGACTCCTAAATCCTTTTCCATGTCAGTTGTCCGAAGTGTTCTCCCATTTAATACATAATCCCAGCCCGGATTTTTCTTCCACATGTGCATTACCTTACATTTATCAGTGTTGAACCTCATCTGCCACTTCCCAGCCCAAACCTCCAACCTATCCAGATCCATTTGTAACAGTGCACTGTCCTCTATAGTGTTTACCGCTTTACAGAGTTTAGTATCATCTGCAAAGATTGCTACTTTACTATTCAACCCCTCTACAAGGTCATTAATGAATATATTAAATAGAACAGGACCCAAGATGGACCCCTGTGGTACCCCACTAGTAACAGTCACCCAATCAGAATAAGTACCATTAATAACCACCCTCTGTTTCCTATCACTGAGCCAGTTACTTACCCACTTACACACATTCTCCCACAGCCCCATCCTTCTCATTTTATGCACCAACCTTTTATGTGGAACTGTATCGAATGCTTTGGAAAAATCCAGATATACGACATCCAATGATTCCCCCTGGTCCAGTCTGAAGCTCACCTCCTCATAAAAGCTGATCAGGTTAGTCTGACAGGACCGATCCCTCATAAAGCCATGCTGATATGGGGCCATTCATCTATTATATTATATTATTATTATTATTATTATTATCCATAATTGCATCCCTTAGAAAACCCTCAAACAATATACATACAACAGAGATCAAACTAACAGGTCTATAATTCCCGGGGTCACCTTTTGATCCCTTTTTAAATATTGGTTCCACATTTGCCATACGCCAGTCCTGGGGAACAGTCCCTGTTACTATAGAGTCCCTGAATATTAAAAATAGGGGTCTGTCTATCACATTACTTAATTCCTTTAGAACACAGGGGTGAATGCCATCTGGACCTGGTAATTTGTCTATTTTGATTTTTTGTAGGCATCACTGTACTTTTTCCTGGGTTAGACATGTGACCTGTACTGTGGAGTTTACCTTATCACACTGTATTTCACCTGGCATTTCATATTCCTCAGTGAATACAGTGGAGAAGAATTTGTTTAACATATTTGCTTTTTCCTGATCCCCGTTTATAATTTCTTCCTAATAATTTTTTAAAGGGCCCACACTTTCATTTTTGATCTTTTTGCTATTTATATAGTTAACCTATCGGTAACCGAGCGGTAATCCCGAGCGTGACTCGGGGTTAATTTTCCCTGCCAGGATCTGTAACCCCGAGTCACGCTCGGGGTAGAATTGCAGAGTGCCGGGCGGGCTGCACGATATATCGCAAAAGCAATGCGATATAGCGATACAGCCCCCGGGAAAACATGCGATTATCTGCTCGGGTTGGCTCCCGTGCCGGGGGCCGGCCAGAGCAGGTAAAGAAAAATACTAAAAGTCAGTGTTTCCCTACCAGGGGCCTCCAGCTGTTGCAAAACTACAACTCTCAGCATGCCCGAACAGCCAAAGGCTGTCCGGGCATGCTGGGAGTAGTAGTTTCACAACAGCTGGAGGCACCCTGTTAGAAAAACACTGAGCTAAGTGTAAAAGGAAAAAGGAGTAAAATAAAAAAAAACTTCTGCTCACCTAATCCCGGTCCCTGCAGATGCCGTTCCCCTCCGTGCGCTCTGGTCCCTGCTCTCTTCTTTATTCATCTTCTAGGACCTTTCCCTTTTCAGCCAATCACAGGCCGCAGTGGTGTCAATCCAGTGATTGGCTGAAGGGGAAAGGACTTGTTCTGCAGCAAATACACTAGGTTTGAATGTGACAAAGGGGGGAATGTGACAAGGGGGGGATGTGACAGGGGGGGTAGGGGAATGTGACATGAACGGGGGGATGTGACAAGGGGGGAAGAATGTGACAAGGGGGGATGTGACAGGGGGAGGGGAATGTAACATGAAGGGGGGGGATGTGACAAGGGGGGAAGAATGTGACAAGGGGGGATGTGACAGGGGGGGAGGGGAATGTAACATGGAGGGGGGAGAATGAAACAAGGGGGGGGGAATGTGACAAGGGGGGGGGGGATGTGACAGGGAGATGTGAAATTCAATGCAAAAAATTGTACCGCTTTTGGTACAAATTTCCAGAAGGAATCATACCCCCAGGGAGGTTAAAGAACATTTTTGGGGTTAGTTTTACTCTCTTTGGCAAGGAGTCTTCCTGTCTCAATTTTTGCGTTTTTTATCTGTTTTTACATAATTTACTTTTTTCTCTATAGCTTTTTAATGCTTCTTCACTGCCATCCTGTTTTAGTAATTTAAATGCTTTATTTTTGTCATTTATTGCCCCCTTAACATTTTTATTCATCCATATTGGTTTTCTTTTATTTCTGACCCTTTTATTCCCATAAGGTTTATACATTTTGCAGTGAAAATTTTAGATATTTTTAAAAGTCTCCCATTTAGTGTCAGTATTGTTTTTGAGGACATTATCCCATTTTATATTGTTAAAGGGGTATTCCAGGAAAAAACTTTTTTTTTATATCAACTGGCTCCAGAAAGTTAAACAGATTTGTAAATTACTTCTATTAAAAAATCTTAATCCTTTCAGTACTTATGAGCTTCTGAAGTTAACCCCTTAAGGACCGGAGGTTTTTCCGTTTTTGCATTTTCGTTTTTTGCTCCTTGCCTTTAAAAAATCATAACTCTTTCAAATTTACACCTAAAAATCCATATGATGGCTTATTTTTTGCGCCACCAATTCTACTTTGTAATGACGTCAGTCATTTTGCCCAAAAATCTATGGTGAAGCGGGAAAAAAAATCATTGTGCGACAAAATTGAAAAAAAAATGCTGTTTTGTAACTTTTGGGGGCTTCCGTTTCTACGTAGTACATTTTTCGGTAAAAATGACACCTGATATGTATTCTGTAGGTCCATACGATTAAAATGATACCCTACTTATATAGGTTTGATTTTGTCGGACTTCTGGAAAAAATCATAACTACATGCAGGAAAATTAATACGTTTAAAATTGTCATCTTCTGACCCCTATAACT
Source organism: Hyla sarda (assembly GCF_029499605.1). Classification (NCBI taxonomy): domain Eukaryota; kingdom Metazoa; phylum Chordata; class Amphibia; order Anura; family Hylidae; genus Hyla; species Hyla sarda. The sequence goes on from NC_079189.1 coordinate 485,573,600, forward strand.
TTTTTATTTTTCCGTGTATGGGGCGGTATGAGGGCTCATTTTTTGCGCCGTGATCTGAAGTTTTTAACGGTACCATTTTTGCATTGATAGGACTTATTGATCACTTTTTATTCATTTTTAAATGATATAAAAAGTGACCAAAAATGCACTATTTTGGACTTTGGAATTTTTTTGCGCGCACGCCATTGACCGAGCGGTTTAATTAATGATATATTTTTATAATTCGGACATTTCCGCACGCGGTGATACCACATATGTTTATTTTTATTTTTATTTACACTGTGTTTTTTTTTTTATTGGAAAAGGGGGGTGATTCAAACTTTTAATAGGGGAGGAGTTAAATGATGTTTATTCACTTTTTTTTTTCACTTTTTTTTTGCAGTGTTATAGGTCCCATAGGGACCTATAACACTGCACACACTGATCTTCTATGTTGATCACTGGTTTCTCATAAGAAACCAGTGATCAACGATTCTGCCGGATGACTGCTCATGCCTGGATCTCAGGCACTGAGCAGTCATTCGGCGATCGGACAGCGAGGAGGCAGGTAGGGGCCCTCCCGCTGTCCTGTCAGCTGTTCGGGATGCCGCGATTTCACCGCGGCTATCCCGAACAGCCCACTGAGCTAGCCGGGATGCTTTCGGTTTCACTTTAGACGCGGCGTTCAACTTTGAACGCCGCGTCTAAAGGGTTAATAGCGCGCGGCACAGCGATCAATGCCGCGCGCTATTAGCCACGGGTCCCGGCCGTTGTTAGAGGCCGGGCCCGACCCGCTATGACGCGGGGCCACGCCGTGGCCCCGCGTTATAGATCGGGAGTGGACACATGACGTTCCAGTACGTCATGTGTCCTTAAGGGGTTAAGGTTGTTCTTTTCTGTCTAAATCCTCTCTGATGACACCTGTCTCGGGAAACGCCCAGTTTGGAACCAAATCCCCATAGCAAACCTCTTCTAAACTGGGCGTTTCCCAAGACAGGTGTCATCAGAGAGGATTTAAACAGAAAAGAACAACCTTAACTTCAGAAGCTCATAAGCACTGAAAGGATTAAGATTTTTTTTTAAAGAAGTAATTTACAAATCTGTTTAACTTTCTGGAGCCAGTTGATATATATATAAAAAAGTTTTTTCCTGGAATACCCCTTTAAGGGCTTCTCTGAGTTGATCGAACTTTGCCTTCCTAAAGTTAATTGTTTTTGTGGCCCCTCGAGAGATTCCCTTATTGAAGAACAAGTTATAATGTATTATATTATGATCACTATTTCCAAGGTGTTCTTCTACTTGCACATTAGTTACTCTATCAGGTCTGTTGGTTAATATTAAGTCTAGTAGGGCGCCCCCTCTGGTCGGGCCCTGCACCATTTGGGACAGATAATTGTCTTTAGCTGTAGTCAGAAACCTGTTTCCTTTATGAGATTCACAGGTCTCAGTCTCAGGTCTGCTGATTAGATTTAATCATAATGACTCCAGTTCTCAGCTGACGTGCCTGTGCACATTTCTGCTTATACTACAGCAGTGGTCCCCAAACTGTGGCCCTCCAGATGTTGCAAAACTACAACTCCCAGCATGCCTGGGCAGCCGTTGGCTGTCCAGGCATGCTGGGAATTGTAGTTTTGCAACATCTGGAGGGCCACAGTTTGGGGACCCCTGTACTACAGGATGTAAATATCCTTCTCTAGGTCATAAAGAACCACGAAGAGAGGTTACAATGGACAGAAATAGAACTTGCCATTTGTAACTAGCAAAAGGACCCTCTGACGCAAGTACCATCATCTCCTTTTAGGGATTGCCTCATTGTGTAGCAAAGTAGGAGGAGTAAAAATGGGGGGTATGTTGAGAGCGCTACTGTCAGATGGCGATGGTTGAAGTCAAGAAACGGTATGAGCCAGCACTTATGCAGGACTAACTTTTATTGAAAAAAGAAGTCAAGAAAGTAAAAACAGGACAACGCGTTTCGGCGCTCGCTGGCGCCTTCCTCAGGTCCACAATCATAAATTTGTGTAGTCCTAGCCGGAGTTCCTGCGGGCGGGCTCGCCCCATTGTTTTTTCTCCTCCTTTCCACTCATTGTATAGCATCAGCCTATGTGTCATATGTTTAAATCTACCCAACTTTAAATAAATATACATCCATACAAAAAGCAGAAAGAATCTGGGACTAAAAGTCATCTAGGAGATTTATCTTTCCTGTTATGCCAAAAATGTTAGATACAAAAACGATCACAGTCTCAAAGCCCACAGACATGTCTGCTCTGAAATTGGACACGGTTCAACATATAATATACTGGTAAATGGGATGTTATCACTAAAAATGGCTTCAGCCTATTTAAAGGTACTGAATGTTGTTAGTACATGGGGTTTTTAATATTTCTCTTTAGTTCAATTAGTTTATGTTAAGTTGAATTAAAAAAGAAAAAAAAAGAAATATAGCCACCCTCAATAATTGTATATATAGCTACAGAATTTTCGGCATGACCATTAAACAGTCTTGTTGGAATCCTCCAGAAAAAAAAAAAGGTTATCCATTAATAGAAAAACATAGATGGTTTCTTGTAAAAACAGCACCACGCCTGTACTCAGGTTGTGTATGGTATTGTAACTCAGCTCTATTTACTTCAATGGAACTGGGCTGCAATACCACACACAGAGTAAAGGAGTAGTGCTTTTTCTGGAAGACAACAGGTATGTTTTGTAATCCTGGATAACTGTCAGGATCCGGATACTGTGAGGATACTGGTGGTGGATCCTCTGTGTCAGTGGGGTGATGACGTGGGCCGTACCAGGGGAACGGAGTCTAAGGGGTTACTGGTTTTCACCAGAGCCCGCCGCAAAGCGGGATGGACTTGCAGCGGCAGGCAACCCCCAGGTCGTTCCACCCAATAGCGACTCAACCCCGACTGACGGCTGAGATAGGCGCGGTACAAGGGATTAGGCAAGAGCAAGGTCGGACGTAGCAGAAGGTCAGGACAGGCAGCAAGGATCGTAGTCAGGGGCAACGGCAGAGGGTCTGGAACACTGGCTTGGAACATACACAAGAAATGCTTTCATTGGCACTGAGGCAACAAGATCCGGCAATGCTAGGAAGGGGAAGTGGGTTTTTATAATGAGAGCACAGGTGTGAGTGCTGATTGGGCCAGGCGCCAACCAATGGCGCACTGGCCCTTTAAATCTCAGAGAGCCAGCGCGCCCTAGGGAGCGGGGTTGCGCGCGCCGGGACTGAGCCGACGGAGGACGGGACAGGTGAGGGGATTGGGATGCGAGCCGCGAGCGGGCGCGTCCCGCTACGCGGGTCGCATCCCCGCCGGTGAGACTAATGTAGCGCTCCCGGTCAGCGGGTCTGACCGGGGCGCTGCATGGAGGTGAACGCCGCGAGCGCTCCGGGAGGAGCAGGGACCCAGAGCGCTCGGCGTAACAATAACCCTTTGTCAAATTTTTTTTTGCAGAAAATACTCCTTGTCAAGAACTTCCATTGACATTGGAAGAATTTCCACATGAAAATGGAATTTCTTCAAATTACTTGTGTGCCATGGTGTTTGCATGGAGAAGTAGGCTGGGTTCACATGGCAGAATTTCCTCACTGAATTTCCTCTATTTCACCTTGCAAAAACCATGACACACAAGCAATTTAAAGCACATTACAAGCAATCAAAGTCCCGATCAGGCCGGCTTTGCATAAATCTGGCCATAGATTCTGAGTGCAGGCAGCGCCGACTGAATCAGTTGGCGCTGAATCGGACTGTGCAGACATTGCCATCCCAATAGATGACAATATCTGCTAAGCAGAGATCTGCCAAAACATTGAATGAGTTCAATGTTCTGGCAGAATTTTTCTGGTGGAAAGTCCACCTTGAAAATTCTGCAGTGTGCACTGTGCAGTGGAATCCCATTGCCAGCAATGGGAATCTGCTGCACCGGAATTTCTGAGCGGAATTTCAAAAGGAATTCCGTTTGGAAACTCTGTAGTGTTAAACTGGCCTAAATGTCCTATTGACGTTAATGGAAGTAGAGGAAATTCAGTGAGGAAATTCTGCCGTGTGAACCCAGCCATAAGCCAGCACCGACTGAATCAGTTGGCGCTAGAACCGTGGACATTGCAGTCCCTATAGACAGCCATGTCTGTGGAGTGGATTCCACCTAAAGAATGAACAAGTCCACTCATAGATGGTAATGCATCTCCAAGCAAAATCTGCAGAAAGAATAGACATGTCTGTAGTTTCTGCACACATTTTCACACAAACTCCACCGTGTGCACAGTGCAGCAGAATCTCATTGAAATCAATGGGACTCTGCTGCAAAGGAATTTATAAGCGGAATATTCCTGCAGAATTCCAGAAATCACACTGTGTGAACATAACCTTAAAGGGATATTCCAGGAAAAAACTTTTTTTTTATATTTCTACTTGCTCCAGAAAGTTAAACAGATTTCTATTAAAAAATCTTAATCCTTTCAATAATTATCAGCTGCTGAAGTTGAGTTGTTGTTTTCTGTCTGGCAACAGTGCTCTCTGCTGACATCTCTGCTTGTCTCGGGAACTGCACAGAGTAGAAGAGATTTGCAATGGGCATTTGCTTCCAAACTGGGCGGTTCCCGAGGCACGTGTCATCAGAGAGCACTTAGACAGAAACGAACAACTCAACTTCATCAGCTCATATGTACTGAAAGGATTAAGATTTTTTAACCCCTAAAGGATGGTTTTTCAGGTTTTGTATTTTTGTCTTTTCCTCCTTACCTTTTAAAAATCATAACCCTTTCAATTTTTCACCTAAAAATCCATATTATGGCTTATTTTTTGCATCACCAATTCTACTTTGCAGTGACATTAGTTATTTTACCCAAAAATCCACAGCAACAGAAAAAAAAATCATTGTGCGACAAAATCAAAGAAAAAGCGCCATTTTGTAACTTTTGGGGGCTTCCGTTTCTACACAGTGCATATTTCGGTAAAAATGACTGTTACGCCGAGCGCTCCGGGTCCCCGCTCCTCCCCGGAGCGCTCGCTTCACTCTCCCCGCTGCAGCGCTCCGGTCACATCCTCTGACCTGGGGCGCTGCGATTCCGCTGCCAGCCGGGATGCGATTCGCGATGCGGGTAGCGCCCGCTCGCGATGCGCACCCCGGCTCCCGTACCTTACTCGCTCTCCGTCTGTTCTGTCCCGGCGCGCGCGGCCCCGCTCCCTAGGGCGCGCGCGCGCCGGGTCTCTGCGATTTAAAGGGCCACTGCGCCGCTGATTGGCGCAGTGGTTCCAATTAGTGTGTTCACCTGTGCACTTCCCTATATCACCTCACTTCCCCTGCACTCCCTGGCCGGATCTTGTTGCCATTGTGCCAGTGAAAGCGTTCCTTGTGTGTTGCCATTGTGCCAGTGAAAGCGTTCCTTGTGTGTTGCCATTGTGCCAGTGAAAGCGTTCCTTGTGTGTTCCTAGCCTGTGTTCCAGACCTTCTGCCGTTGCCCCTGACTACGATCCTTGCTGCCTGCCCCGACCTTCTGCTACGTCCGACCTTGCTTCTGCCTACTCCCTTGTACCGCGCCTATCTTCAGCAGCCAGAGAGGTGAGCCGTTGCTAGTGGATACGACCTGGTCACTACCGCCGCAGCAAGACCATCCCGCTTTGCGGCGGGCTCTGGTGAAAACCAGTAGTGGCTTAGAACCGGTCCACTAGCACGGTCCACGCCAATCCCTCTCTGGCACAGAGGATCCACTACCTGCCAGCCGGCATCGTGACAGTAGATCCGGCCATGGATCCCGCTGAAGTTCCTCTGCCAGTTGTCGCTGACCTCACCACGGTGGTCGCCCAGCAGTCACAACAGATAGCGCAACAAGGCCAACAGCTGTCTCAACTGACCGTTATGCTACAACAGTTACTACCACAGCTTCAGCAGTCATCTCCTCCGCCAGCTCCTGCACCTCCTCCGCAGCGAGTGGCCGCTCCTGGGCTACGCCTATCCTTGCCGGATAAATTTGATGGGGACTCTAAGTTTTGCCGTGGCTTTCTTTCCCAATGTTCCCTGCATCTGGAGATGATGTCGGACCTGTTTCCCACTGAAAGGTCTAAGGTGGCTTTCGTAGTCAGCCTTCTGTCCGGAAAAGCCCTGTCATGGGCCACACCGCTCTGGGACCGCAATGACCCCGTCACTGCCTCTGTACACTCCTTCTTCTCGGAAATCCGAAGTGTCTTTGAGGAACCTGCCCGAGCCTCTTCTGCTGAGACTGCCCTGTTGAACCTGGTCCAGGGTAATTCTTCCGTTGGCGAGTATGCCGTACAATTCCGTACTCTTGCTTCAGAATTGTCCTGGAATAATGAGGCCCTCTGCGCGACCTTCAAAAAAGGCCTATCCAGCAACATTAAAGATGTTCTGGCCGCACGAGAAATTCCTGCTAATCTACATGAACTTATTCACCTAGCCACTCGCATTGACATGCGTTTTTCCGAAAGGCGTCAGGAACTCCGCCAAGATATGGACTCTGTTCGCACGAGGCGTTTCTTCTCCTCGGCTCCTCTCTCCTCTGGTCCCCTGCAATCTGTTCCTGTGCCTCCCGCCGTGGAGGCTATGCAGGTCGACCGGTCTCGTCTGACACCTCAAGAGAGGACACGACGCCGTATGGAGAACCTCTGCCTGTACTGTGCTAGTACCGAACACTTCCTGAGGGATTGTCCTATCCGTCCTCCCCGCCTGGAAAGACGTACGCTGACTCCGCACAAAGGTGAGACAGTCCTTGATGTCTACTCTGCTTCTCCACGTCTTACTGTGCCTGTGCGGATGTCTGCCTCTGCCTTCTCCTTCTCTACTGTGGCCTTCTTGGACTCTGGATCTGCAGGAAATTTTATTTTGGCCTCTCTCGTCAACAGGTTCAACATCCCGGTGACCAGTCTCGCCAGACCCCTCTACATCAATTGTGTAAATAATGAAAGATTGGACTGTACCATACGTTTCCGCACGGAGCCCCTTCTTATGAGCATCGGATCTCATCACGAGAGGATTGAACTTTTGGTCCTCCCCAATTGCACCTCGGAAATTCTCCTTGGACTTCCCTGGCTTCAACTTCATTCCCCAACCTTGGATTGGTCCACTGGGGAGATCAAGAGTTGGGGGTCCTCTTGTTCCAAGAACTGTCTAAAACCGGTTCCCAGTAACCCTTGCCGTAACTCTGTGGTTCCTCCAGTAACCGGTCTCCCTAAGGCCTATATGGACTTCACGGATGTTTTCTGCAAAAAACAAGCTGAGACTCTACCTCCTCACAGGCCTTATGATTGTCCTATCGACCTCCTCCCGGGCACTACTCCACCCCGGGGCAGAATTTATCCTCTCTCTGCCCCAGAGACTCTTGCCATGTCTGAATACGTCCAGGAGAATCTAAAAAAGGGCTTTATCCGTAAATCCTCCTCTCCTGCCGGAGCCGGATTTTTCTTTGTGTCCAAAAAAGATGGCTCCCTACGTCCTTGCATTGACTACCGCGGTCTTAATAAAATCACGGTTAAGAACCGCTACCCCTTACCCCTCATCTCTGAACTCTTTGATCGCCTCCAAGGTGCCCACATCTTTACTAAATTGGACTTAAGAGGCGCCTATAACCTCATCCGCATCAGAGAGGGGGATGAGTGGAAAACGGCATTTAACACCAGAGATGGACACTTTGAGTATCTGGTCATGCCCTTTGGCCTGTGCAACGCCCCTGCCGTCTTCCAAGACTTTGTCAATGAAATTTTTCGTGATCTGTTATACTCCTGTGTTGTTGTATATCTGGACGATATCCTAATTTTTTCTGCCAATCTAGAAGAACACCGCCAGCATGTCCGTATGGTTCTTCAGAGACTTCGTGACAATCAACTCTATGCCAAAATTGAGAAATGTCTGTTTGAATGCCAATCTCTTCCTTTTCTAGGATATTTGGTCTCTGGCCAGGGACTACAGATGGATCCAGACAAACTCTCTGCCGTCTTAGATTGGCCACGCCCCTCCGGACTCCGTGCTATCCAACGCTTTTTGGGGTTCGCCAATTATTACAGGCAATTTATTCCACATTTTTCTACCATTGTGGCTCCTATCGTGGCTTTAACCAAAAAAAATGCTGATCCCAAGTCCTGGCCTCCTCAAGCAGAAGACGCCTTTAAACGACTCAAGTCTGCCTTTTCTTCGGCTCCCGTCCTCTCCAGACCTGACCCTTCCAAACCCTTCCTATTGGAGGTTGATGCCTCCTCAGTGGGAGCTGGAGCTGTTCTTCTACAAAAAAATTCCTCCGGGCATGCTGTCACTTGTGGTTTTTTCTCTAGGACCTTCTCTCCAGTGGAGAGGAACTACTCCATCGGGGATCGAGAGCTTCTAGCCATTAAATTAGCACTTGAGGAATGGAGGCATCTGCTGGAGGGATCAAGTTTTCCTGTTATTATCTACACCGACCACAAGAACCTCTCCTACCTCCAGTCTGCCCAACGGCTGAATCCTCGCCAGGCCCGGTGGTCTCTGTTCTTTGCCCGATTTAATTTTGAGATTCACTTTCGTCCTGCCGATAAGAACATTAGGGCCGATGCTCTCTCTCGTTCCTCGGATGCCTCAGAAGTTGAACTCTCTCCGCAACACATCATTCCACCTGACTGCCTGATCTCCACTTCTCCTGCCTCCATCAGGCAGACTCCTCCAGGAAAGACCTTTGTTTCTCCACGCCAACGCCTCGGAATCCTCAAATGGGGTCACTCCTCCCATCTCGCAGGTCATGCGGGCATCAAGAAATCTGTGCAACTCATCTCCCGCTTCTATTGGTGGCCGACTCTGGAGACGGATGTTGTGGACTTTGTGCGAGCCTGCACTATCTGTGCCCGGGATAAGACTCCTCGCCAGAAGCCCGCTGGTTTTCTTCATCCTCTGCCTGTCCCCGAACAGCCTTGGTCTCTGATTGGTATGGATTTTATTACTGATTTACCCCCTTCCCGTGGCAACACTGTTATTTGGGTGGTCGTTGATCGATTCTCCAAAATGGCACATTTCATCCCTCTTCCTGGTCTTCCTTCTGCGCCTCAGTTGGCTAAACAATTTTTTGTACACATTTTTCGTCTTCACGGGTTGCCTACGCAGATTGTCTCGGATAGAGGTGTCCAATTCGTGTCTAAATTCTGGAGGGCTCTCTGTAAACAACTCAAGATTAAATTAAATTTTTCTTCTGCATATCATCCCCAGTCCAATGGACAAGTAGAAAGAATTAACCAGATCTTGGGTGATTATTTGCGACATTTTGTTTCCTCCCGCCAGGATGACTGGGCAGATCTCCTCCCATGGGCCGAATTCTCGTATAACTTCAGGGTCTCTGAATCTTCCTCCAAATCCCCATTTTTCGTGGTGTACGGCCGTCACCCTCTTCCCCCCCTCCCTACTCCCTTGCCCTCTGGTCTGCCCGCTGTGGATGAAATTTCTCGTGACCTTTCCATCATATGGAGAGAGACCCAAAATTCTCTCTTACAGGCTTCATCACGCATGAAGAAGTTCGCGGATAAGAAAAGAAGAGCTCCTCCCGTTTTTTCCCCTGGAGACAAGGTATGGCTCTCCGCTAAATATGTCCGCTTCCGTGTCCCTAGCTACAAGTTGGGACCACGCTGTCTTGGTCCTTTCAAAATTTTGTGTCAAATTAATCCTGTCTCTTATAAACTTCTTCTTCCTCCTTCTCTTCGTATCCCTAATGCCTTTCACGTCTCTCTTCTCAAACCACTCATCCTCAACCGTTTTTCTCCCAAATCTGTTCCTCCCACTCCTGTTTCCGGCTCCTCGGACATCTTCTCTGTCAAAGAGATCTTAGCTTCCAAAAAGGTCAGAGGGAAAACTTTTTTTTTAGTGGACTGGGAGGGTTGTGGTCCTGAAGAGAGATCCTGGGAACCTGAGGACAACATCCTAGACAAAAGTCTGCTCCTCAGGTTCTCAGGCTCTAAGAAGAGGGGGAGACCCAAGGGGGGGGTTCTGTTACGCCGAGTGCTCCGGGTCCCCGCTCCTCCCCGGAGCGCTCGCTTCACTCTCCCCGCTGCAGCGCTCCGGTCACATCCTCTGACCCGGGGCGCTGCGATTCCGCTGCCAGCCGGGATGCGATTCGCGATGCGGGTAGCGCCCGCTCGCGATGCGCACCCCGGCTCCCGTACCTTACTCGCTCTCCGTCTGTTCTGTCCCGGCGCGCGCGGCCCCGCTCCCTAGGGCGCGCGCGCGCCGGGTCTCTGCGATTTAAAGGGCCACTGCGCCGCTGATTGGCGCAGTGGTTCCAATTAGTGTGTTCACCTGTGCACTTCCCTATATCACCTCACTTCCCCTGCACTCCCTGGCCGGATCTTGTTGCCATTGTGCCAGTGAAAGCGTTCCTTGTGTGTTGCCATTGTGCCAGTGAAAGCGTTCCTTGTGTGTTGCCATTGTGCCAGTGAAAGCGTTCCTTGTGTGTTCCTAGCCTGTGTTCCAGACCTTCTGCCGTTGCCCCTGACTACGATCCTTGCTGCCTGCCCCGACCTTCTGCTACGTCCGACCTTGCTTCTGCCTACTCCCTTGTACCGCGCCTATCTTCAGCAGCCAGAGAGGTGAGCCGTTGCTAGTGGATACGACCTGGTCACTACCGCCGCAGCAAGACCATCCCGCTTTGCGGCGGGCTCTGGTGAAAACCAGTAGTGGCTTAGAACCGGTCCACTAGCACGGTCCACGCCAATCCCTCTCTGGCACAGAGGATCCACTACCTGCCAGCCGGCATCGTGACAATGACACCTTATCATTATTCTGTAGGTCTATACGGTTAAAATGATACCCTACTTATATAGGTTTGATTTTGTCGTACTTCTGGAAAAAATCATAACTACATGAAGGAAAATTTATACGTTTAAAAATGTCCTCTTCTGACCCCTATAACTTTTTTTATTTTTCCTCGTACAGGGCCGTATGAGGGCTCTTTTTTTGTGCACCATGATCTGAAGTTTTTATCGGTACCATTTTGCTTTGATCAGACTTTTTGATCACTTTTTATAAATTTTTTAATGGTATAAAAAGTGACCAAAAATACGCTTTCTTGGGGGGACTTTGGATTTTTTTTTACGTGTACGTCATTGACCGTGCGGTTTAATTAACAATATATTTTTATAGTTTGGACATTTACGCACGTGGCGATACCACAAATGTTTATTTTTATGTACACTGTTTTATTTTTTTAATGGGAAAAGGGGGTGATTCAAACTTTTATTAGGGAAGGGGTTAAATGATCTTTAAATCATGCGATGAAATATAAAAAGGGACGTCACTCACCAGGTTGCAGTGTGAACTTTCTTTATTATCTTCAGTGCAATAACAGGGAGTTACATCGGACGGTCTTCCAGGTATGCAGCTGGTCAGCTATGTGCTGGGTTACAGCTGTTGCGTGTGCACTTTTTTTTTACTTTCTTTTGCAATGTTATAGCCCCCATAGGGGACTATAACACTGCACACACTGATCTCTCATGCTGATCACTGGCGTGTATTAATACGCCTGTGATCAGTTATCGGCGCTTGACTGCTCCTGCCTGGATCTCAGGCACGAAGCAGTCATTCGCCGATCGGACACCGAGGAGGCAGGTAGGGTAAATCCCTGCCTCCTCGGTGTAAGCTGTAAGCTGTTCGGGACGCCGCGATTTCACCGCGGTGGTCCCGAACAGCCCGACTCAGAAGCCGCGATAGTTTCACTTTCGCTTCAGATGCGGCGGTCAGCTTTTATCGCCACGTCTGAAGGGTTAATACAAGGAATCACCGTGGTCATTGATGGCCGCCGGGACTGACCCGATATGGCGCGGGGTCACCGCAGCATATCGCGGGAGCTGGCACAGGACGTAAATATACGTCCTTCGTTGTTAAGGGGTTAATAGAAGTAATTTACAAATCTGTTTAACTTTCTGGACCCAGTTGATATATAAAAAAAAACTTTTTTTTTTCTGGATAACCCCTTTAACCTCTTAATGGACTCGTGGGGTAAAATTTATAAAACAAAATGCCATTTTGTAACTTTTTGGGGACTTCTGCTTCTACATAGTGCACTTTTCCACATAAATGACACATTACCTTTATTTTTAGGTCCAGATGGTTACAATGATACCCAAATTATAAAGGTATTAGGTAGTTTTACTTCTTTTAAAAAATTGTCCTCTTTTGACCCCTATAACATTTTTATTTTTATGTATATGGGGATGTATGAGGGCTCATTTTTTGCACAATTATCTGTAGATTTTTTTTAATGGGACTTTTTGATCGCTTTTTATAAGTGTTTTTGGGTATACAAAGTGACCAAAAATACACAATTCTGGATTGCTCCTGAGCATGCGTCATAGAAGGGGAGCAGGCACAGGGCGCACATGTATGCCCTGCGTCCGTAAGAAATTAAGCTTACCATACACAGATAGCTTAGATAGCCATAGCTGTCGGCAAAATGTTTGTTCAGCCAGCAGTTACCTTTCCCAATCCCTTCAAACACATGCACTATTGGTTCGGTCCAGTGTGCATGTCTTTTAAATTGGGAAAGGGAAAAAAGCAAACCCCTCTGGCAGTGGCTTGTTTTTTCTTTAAAAAAAACAAAAAAAAAAACATTGTGTAGTAGCCCAGTGGCCCTTCTGTACACTATTGGTCCTATCAGGTGGACTCACTCCCAGTCCCCTGACCTCCACACTCCTCTGGACTCTCATCATCCCTTTTATTGTATAAAGAGTTAATGTATTATATTCATGTTAATGTGGCTTTGAGTGTTGTTGCTAAGCGTGTGTAACCAGGGAAGGTGCCAGTGACCAGGTGACTTGTTGGTGACCTATGGGACCCCTCCAAATTACTCCCTTTTATAGCAGGAAGGAGCTAGTCAGTTCAGTCTAGAGATGAGTCTGAGGTACAGTACAGTGAAGACCTGAGAGTTGTCTGGTCTCTTGAGGGAGACCAAGGCCAAGTCACGCAGCCACGCTTCCACCAACAATGAACCCCCTTCAGGTGAAAGTCAAAGTCTGGTAAGCAAATACAGGGGAGAAGTTTAATCAGCATAGTCAAGTCTGTGAAGTCTAAAGTAAGTGTGGGATTGCATAATTGATTCCAAGTCCACTACAAGTCTTAGTGAGCCCGCAAATCTCCTAAAGTCACTGGTCATCTCCTTGGGCCTAAGCTGAGCTGTAGAGACTTTAACATCTGTCTGCCTCAGTAAAGCTGCCATTGTTCCGTAACCTTGCATCGGAGTGATTATTTGCCCTGCGCCTGGCACAAAAACCAGCAGCCAGACCCCGGGTGGTGTAGAGGATAACCACGCCCTGGCGTCACGAATACTAAGGGTTAATAACATCTACCCTGAGGGTAACGACATCTGCCCTTCATCACACCCGGCACCACAATTGGCCATATTGAAAATACAACATGCTCTACTTTTGCTTTCCCCCATCATCCACCATCTGGAAACAATTATCCCCCATTCTAAGAATTAGTGGGGATCCCAGTGTACAAATTTCCTGTAATACAATATAAATTGCTTATTTAGTGAATAGGTAATACATTCTTAAAGGGAGGTTCCAGGATTCTTTTTCCTTCTGCCTCTGAGCCCATGATGCCAAGTTATAATACTAATATGCTACTATAACCTTCATGCGCTGCTTTGTCCCAGAATCCACACTCAGAAGTGCTGTAGTGCAAGTCTCTTTATTTTACTGTTGTCTCTGACCTTTCCCAGCATTCCACAGGCCAGAGACAATATGCTGTAAGTCACATGGTCTCCGGAGGGGAGGCTATGATACAGTGTGTAGATAGCATTACTTGTAGCGCTGCTATCCAGCAACCCCCTGAGGCATAGTCACACCCCATGGAGACCATGTGCCGTATCATATAGTGGCCCTGATTTACTACGAGTGGAGTGGAGTTTTCTTTGTGTTTTTTTTTTCTCAACGGATATTTTCCACGGCACTTACTAAGGTTTCCCTACATTTTGCACTTTCCCATATGTTTTGTTATTTTAACACATGTTCTGATCTGTCAGGTTTTCCTCAGCTCAATTCCACTACATTTTCTGTGGAATCCTTATGTTGTGATTTTTCAAAAAATGACGGGGACACGCCCCTTTCTGAAGCCATGCCCCTTTCCCCACGGCCACGCACCTTTTTCAGGTCTCAGTAAAATGGAGAGTTGGTTGTTTTTTTTTTTCAATTCTGGCGTAAATTCTGGCACAGACAGAATTTCTTGCGCAATGCGCCAGAATCTTGCGCACAACCCGACAAAACAGGTCGGTTTTTACAATAGTAAATTAGGGCCAATGTCTTTGGCTGCATGGAATGCTAGAAAAATGTCAGAGCCAACAGTAAAATAAAAAGACTTGCACTACAGCACTTCTGGTGTGGATCTTGTGCATGAAAAAGGTACATAAGTGAAGCACAGATTTAATTGAAGCAAATTATACAGTATTATAACTCGGCATTATGGGCTTAAAGGCTGAAAGAAAAAAAATCCTGGAATACCTCTTTAGGGTACGTTCACACGAGCGGATTTACAGCGGATTTTACGATGCGGATCCGCTGGTGAAGGCCCCGCTCTATGCTGTCTTTACATGTGCCTGCTGTTAGCGGCAATATGCCGCTACGAGCAGACACACTGCGATGTGCGAGTTGCAGTATACTCGTACATCGCCGGAGCTCTCTGCCTAGCTCAGGGCAGGGAGAGTGGTCGCGATGTGCGAGTACGCCGCGCACATCGCTGCACTGTGTCTGCTCATCGCGGCGTATTGCCGCTTCGAGCATGCACATGTAAAGACAGCATAGAGCGGGGCCTTCACCAGTGGATCCGCTGTGTAAAATACACTGTAAATCCGCTCGTGTGAATGTACCCTAAGGGTGTGTTCACATGTTCAGGTTTTTATTGCACTTACTGAATACAGAACCTGGAACAATAGAGGACACCTATGAAGGGAAGACTGATCTATTCCTGGCTTTGTATTCTATAATTGCAATTAAAAACCTGAACTTGTGAACACAGTCTTAGGCTGGAATACACGTTTTCCACCTTGAGTGATAAAATTAATTGATAGACCCTGAAATTTGTCCACTAGATGTCAGCATGTGTGAAATTTCATCATTTATTTTAAATGGATATACATGACAAAATATACAAATTATGCATACAATTTACGTTCATTTTAACTTAGTCTTTTATCTTAATTTGATGTGTTATCAATGTTTATTATTTAAATGTACACAAATACATTTAAGTCATGTAACAAACAAATGTAGTCAATTCCAGAACATGAAATAATAAAGAAGTAGTAGTAGCAGTATACTACAGAATCAAGGTTCAATGGCATCAACTACAATATAGAAGAGACCAGATAATCATAGAATGGGTGTGGGAATATCGGCACAACTCAGTTGGCAGGAAAAAGCATTTTTATATCCCCCTTAGAACATCAATGCCCATTAAGAACACTCTAAATATTAGTAACCCAGTGTCTAACCTAGACAATGGATGGGGTAACGGAGCATCAGCATGAATCCAAGGTCCCAATGTTCTTTATTTTTTTTATTTTTTTTGGGAGAGCAGCAGCTTTTCTCCTTGCACTCCTGACATGCACATCATTGTTGTTCAGTGTCTTTTAGTGTCTTTCTGATAGTGGGACACACTACTCACTAAACATTAACATAATCTTATGGGAGAAATGTTGTTCCTAATGGTTCACATACTTTTGCCTCTTACATATATGTGGGCATCTGAGGTAGCTTAAAGGGGTTATCAAGGAAAAACTTTTTTTTATATATATATCAACTGGATCCAGAGAGTTAAACAGATTTGTAAATTACTTCTATTAAAAAATCGTAATCCTTTCAGTACTTATGAGCTGCTGAAATTGAGTTGTTCTTTTCTGTCTAAGTGCTCTCTGACGACACCTGTCTCGGGAAATGTCCAGAGTAGAAGCAAATCCCCATAGCAAACCTATTCTGCTCTGTGCAGTTCCCAAGACAAGCAGAGATGTCACCAGAGAGCACTGTTGCAAGACAGAAAAGAACAACTCAACTTCAACAGCTGATAATTATTGGAAGGATTAAGATTTTTTAATAGAAGTAATTTACAAATCTGTTTAACTTTCTGGATGGAGCCAGTTGATATAAAAAAAAAGTTTTTTCCTGGAATACCCCTTTAAGATGTACTTCCTATCTCGTCTGTGTCAAGTGTCTATTTGCTCCTCCACCATGCTTTACAGTGTAACTTTGTTGGAGGTGCTCTGAATGAGAATAATGCTTTTGCAAATGTACTCAGAAGTCATAAAAACCTGATATCCACCAGTGCACAAACATCAGTAAAAAGATATAGTTACAAATGTTGGTTGCTGCTTTGAGTTTTAAAAAGTTGCATTAACATTCAGGTTGCTGGATATGAGGTTTGTGTGTCCAGGATAATGCTGCCTTCACTAATTCTCATGTATGAGCACAGCTTAAGTAATAACAGGATTTCCCCTTCTACAGCCTTGAGGATTTTTTTCTTCATATTGCTGATAGACAATGAACCTGAGGAGTGTGAGATTTAACTGTCACCCTGCACACCCTTCAGTGTTTGCTATTCTGTAGAGCAGCCAGGCCTCGTCCACTTCAGTGTGTGCTATTCTGTAGAGCGCAGTCTCTGTCTCGTCCTCATCACTGTCATATCATCCATCTCTAACCTGACAGTTAGCTATTGAGGAATCTGTGTCATACAGAGAACAGTATTTGGCCAATCACCTGACTGTAGTGTGGCCTATATCTGGCCAAGTTGTTGGTGGTGTAAGCACTACCGATCCTTC
The DNA here is from genome assembly GCF_029499605.1 of Hyla sarda. Lineage (NCBI taxonomy): Eukaryota > Metazoa > Chordata > Amphibia > Anura > Hylidae > Hyla > Hyla sarda. Next base: position 485,590,353 of record NC_079189.1, read on the forward strand.
TTGCTAACTCCACAACCTTTAGGCAACTAATAGGGTGTGCCCAGACCAGGTGGCATATACCAAGTCACCATTATTTTACCAAAAATGCAATCCGTGCTTTGTGGAGGAGAGGGTGGGCTGCTTCATGCAGTTGTTAGTGTACAGAAAAATGCATGAAATGATAGATACTTGGAGTAGTAGTTATGGCCAGAGTCATTACATGTGTTCTATGGTCCACTGAGTCAACATCTTGCAGTATGAGGCTTTACTGCAACAAGGCCAGGAAATAGTGACATCTCCACAGTTGCACCAATTCATCCTCATCCAGGTCCTCCACCACAGACATCTTACAGTCCCCCACAGGGCAGAGCGTAGTTTGCCCTTCTCCACCTCTCTCCTTTCATTGGCGCAAAGTCAACTGCTTCCATGCTGTATAACATCTGCTAAGCCTGGTGAGAAAAGCTACACGATGGAGGAGTTACTGCCCTATTTCACACAATGCAAAGCAGTTACAGATTACCTAATGCAGCAGACCGACAGCTTTTGGAGCCAGTGTGACTTTCAGGACAGGTATTGGCAGCTAATCAGACACCTATTGTGTGCTCAGGCCTTTCAAAGAGGCAATAAGATTTGTCCGCAAAGACAACAGTGGAATTAGTGATGTAATACAGCTGACATTCCTTCTGTAGCAGAGGCTCACGGTGATGATTGAGCAAGGGACGGAGAAAGGTTTACATCTGGCTGGCAGCAGTATAAATGTTCTTCTTAAAGGGGTACTCCGCCCCTAGACATCTTATCCCCTATCCAAAGGATAGGGGATAAGATGTCAGATCGCCGCGGTCCCGCTGCTGGGGACCCCCGGGATTGCCACTGCGGCACCCCGCTGTCATTACTGGACAGAGTGAGTTCGCTCTGCACGTAATGACGGACAGTACAGGGGCCGGAGCATCGTTACGTCTCGGCCCCGCCCCTTGTGACGTCACAGCCCGCCCCCCTCAATACGAGTCTATGGGAGGGGGCATGGCTGTCGTCACGCCCCTGCCATAGACTAGTATTAAGGGGGCGGGTTGTGATGTCATGAGGGGCGGAGCCATGACATCACGTTGCTCCGTCCCCTGTATCGCCCGTCATTACGCGAACTCGCTCTGTGCAGTAATGACAGCGGGGTGCCGCAATGGCGATCCCTAGGGTCCCCAGCAGCGAGACCGCGGCGATCTGACATCTTATCCCCTATCCTTTGGATAGGGGATAAGATGTCTAGGGGCGGAGTACCCCTTTAAGGAGAAGTTGGATGTGGAGGATGAAGAAGTGGGATCTGTGGAGGATTTGGAAATGGAATCTATCAAAGGGATAGGGAATGATGAACCTCTACAACATAACAGTAATGATGAAGATGGCGACGACCATGGTGAACACTCATGGCAGTATGGGACAGAGGCAGAACCAGCCAAGTCCTCAGAAAAGCTGGCAAGGAAAGCGAGGAGTGTATGCTTTATTGCTTGCACGCTGACAGGCGTATTGTGCAGTATAAAGCCAACTACAACCAGTTTACCACAGCCTGTGGTTCGCTGGCTATAACTTCCACCAGTCCACTATCCCTGCTGCTGCTACTACCGGTCAGGCTTAAACATACACAACCCTTGTTCCCTAAAAAAAAGGGATATGTTTTCAGCTTTTTATACATAAGCTAGTTCTTGGCTATTTTGGGACACCAATTCTATTGCAACCCCCAAAAGAGCAAATTTTTTGAATGCTTGGAAAAATTTATTGCATCTTCCAATACCTCCATGTGTATTTTAACTCAAACAGGCTTCTCTAACAAAAAGACGCACTTTATGCACCTTTATTTTAAATGGTGACTTTCATATTCAAAAACTTTTTAAATGTTGTACATCCTGGCAAAACATTAAGTTTTCTAATATATTTGATTAATAAAATGTATAAATTTTTTATAGAAATCATGGCTTATAAAAAATACCTATAGGTGTTCTCATACATCCAGAACATAATCCTTTCTGGTTGCAGCATCATTTTTGTCCAAGCTGAAGCACAGGCATGAACAAAGTCCAGTAACAGGGTGAGATTAGCACTCCTCTTTGCTCACTCCTGTCCTATCAGACTGCAGCATGAAAACAGAGAGAAGGGGGTTACAGAGCAAGCTGCAGTGGTTGAATGAAGAGACCCAGCACAGCACAGCAGACTCAGGGAGAAAGCTGAGCTATGCAGAGTGAGGACACGCCTCCTTCAAAGCACAGAATGACAAGTCAAGTGGCTCTGTGCACTGAGGACAAGCAGGGCTCTGTACACTGAGGACAAGCAGGGCTTTGTACACTGATGACAAGCAGTGCTCTGTACACTGAGGACAAGCAGGACTGTGTGCACTGAGACAACAGGAAAAAAACAGCGCTTCTTCGTGCAATACCTTACAGACACCAGTAAGTGCAGGTGAATTATTGCTTACCAGAGAGCGTTGTGCAACCCCAAGCACTATTTTGGAATACGTATTCAGGTGAGTCTACTGCAGCCTTCCCATCCACAGCAACAATCAGCAAACCAAGAAACTCCTCCAAGGACAGAAACACCTCCAAGGATGCACACGGATATCCATGTGACATCGCGCTCCGCCCCCTCAGTGCAAGTCTATGGGAGGGGGCGTGACATCACGATACTCCGGCCCCTGTATCGTGAGTCATCACACATGGAGCAAACTTAGCTTTGTGCAGTGATGACTTGGGGTATTGCAGGAGAGATTGCGGGGGTCACCAGCAGTGCTACCCCTGACATCAGACATCTTATCCTCTATCCTTTGGATAGGGGATAAGATATCTAGGGCAGAGTACCACTTTAAATTCACATCATCTATAGTTCTGCTCTTGGTTCTTCCTATGTCCATCTTTAAAAAAAAAATGTCTCCTTAGACATTTCATTGGTGCCATAATGCAAATCATTCCAAAGTTATAGAGATCCAGAGATTTCATTTAGGTTGAAGCCCTCAGTAATTTCATACCACTAGAGAGGCGCTAATATGATGACCACAATACCAACTCCCAGTTTGTTTCCCTCTGTTCTCCCCCGTAACCTTATATTTAGTTTTACTGTCACAGTTTTTCCAATTTTCCGATATCACTGATCAAATAAATTCAGTTCCATACTGGGTACTCCATTCCCACCCTCCCTCTCCTTTTCCTTTCTTCCCCTATGTTTTTCTGTTTTTTGAAGGTTTTGCTATGTTAAGCACTTTTTAAACAAACTTTAACCCCTTAAGGACCATGCCAATTTTCATTGTAGGACCAGAGCTTTTTTTGCACATCTGACCACTTTCACTTTAAGCATTAATAACTCTGGGATGCTTTTACCTATTATTCTGATTCTGAGATAGATTTTCGTGACATATTCTACTTTATGTTATTGGTAACATTTTGTTGATACTTGCACCATTTCTTGGTGAAATTTGATGAAAAAATTTTTAATTTTTAATTTTTCTAACTTTGAAGCTCTCTGCTTGTAAGGAAAATAGACATTCTAAATAAATTATATTTTGATTCACATATAGAATATGTCTAATTTATGTTTGCATCATAAAGTTGACATGTTTTTACTTTTGGACGACATCAGAGGGCTTCAAAGTTCATCAGCAATTTTCCAATTTTTCACCAAATTTTCAAAATCTGAGTTTTTCATGGACCAGTTCAGGTTTGACGTGGATTTGAAGGGCCTTCATATTATAAATTCCCCACAAATGACCCCATTATAAAAACGGCACCCCTCAAAGTATTAAAAATGACATTCAGTAAAGTGTGTTAACCCTTTAGGTGTTTCACAGGAATAGCAGCAAAGTGAAGGAGAAAATTCTAAATCTTAATTTTTGACACTTGCATGTTCTTGTAGACCCAGTTTTTGAATTTTTACAAGAGGTAAAAGGAAAAAAATCCTCTCAAAATGTGTAACCCAATTTCTCTTGAGTAAGGAAATACCTCATATGTGTATGTCAAGTGTTCGGCGAGCGCTGTAGAGGGCTCAGAAGGGAGGGAGCGACAATGGGATTTTGGAGAGTGAGTTTTTCTGAAATGGTTCTTGGGGGCATGTCACATTTAGGAAACCCCTATGGTGCCAGAACAGCAAAAAAAAGAAAAAACACATGGCATACTATTTTGGAAACTACACCCCTCAAGGAATGTAACAAGGGGTACAGGGAACCTTAACACCTCACAGGTATTTCACGACTTTTTGTTAAAGTCGGATGTGTAAATTAAAAAAAATTAACTAAAATGCTGGTTTTCCCCAAATTTTACACTTTTACAAGGGGTAAAAGGAGAAAATTACCCCCAAAATTTGTAACCCCATTTCTTCTGAGTATGGAAATACCCCATGTGTGGACGTCAAATGTTCTGCTGGCGCACTACAATGCTCAGAAGAGAAGGAGCGCCATTAAGCTTTTGAAAAGAGAATTTGTTTGGAATGGAAGTCAGGGGCCATGTGTGTTTACAAAGACACCCGTGGTGCCAGAACATTGGACCCCCCACATATAACCCCATTTTGGAAACTACACCCCTCACAGAATTTAATAAGGGGTGCAGTGAGCATTTACACCCCACTGGCGTTTGACAGATCTTTGGAACAGTGGGCTGAGCAAATGAAAAATTAAAATTTTCATTTTCACGGACCACTGTTCCAAAAATCTGTCAGACCCCTGTGGGGCATAAATGCTCACTGCACCCCTTATTACATTACATGAGGGGTGTAGTTTCCAAAATGGGGTCACATGTGGGTATTTATTTTTTTGCATTTATGTCAAAACCGCTGTAAAATCATCCACCCCTGTGCAAATCACCAATTTAGGCCTCAAATGTACATAGTGCACTCTCTCTCCTGAGCCTTGTTGTGCCCCCGCAGAGCATTTTACGCCCACATCTGGGGTATTTTCGTACTGCGTTACAAATATTGGGGGTCTTTTTTACCTTTTACCTCTTGTGAAAATAAAAAGTAAAGGACAACACCAGCATATTAGTGTAAATTTTTTTTTTTACACTAACAGGCTGGTGTAGACCCCAACTTTTCTTTTTCATAAGGGGTAAAAGGAGAAAAAGCCCCCCAAAATTTGTAGTGCAATTTCTCCCGAGTACGGAAATACCCCATATGTGTCCCTAAACTGTTTCCTTGAAATACGACAGGGCTCCGAAGTGAGAGAGCACCATGCGCATTTGAGGACTAAATTAGGGATTGCATAGGGGTGGACATAGGGGTATTCTACGCCAGTGATTCCCAAACAGGGTGCCTCCAGCTGTTGCTAAACTACCAGCATGCCTGGACAGTCAGTGGCTGTCCGGAAATGCTAGGAGTTGTAGTTTTGCAACAGCTGGAGGCTCCGTTTTGGAAACACTGCCGTACAATACGTTTTTCATTTTTATTGGGGAGGGGGGGGGTGTATATGTAGTGTTTTACCCTTTATTATGTGTTATTGTAGTGTATAGTGTAGTGTTTTTAGGGTACATTAACACTGGCGGCGGTTTGCAGTGAGCTTACCGCTAGGAATATGCGCTGCGGTGAAAAATTTGCCGCAGGTCATACTTGAAGGAGGAAACTTACTGTAAACCTGCCTGTGTGAATGTACCCTGTACATTCACATGGGGGGGGGGGCAAACCTCCAGCTGTTTCAAAACTACAACTCCCAGCATGCACTGACAGACAGTGCATGCTGGGAGTTGTACTTTTGCAACAGCTGGAGGCACACTGGTTGGAAAACCTTCAGTTAGGTTTTGTTATCTAACTCAGTATTTACCAACCAGTGTGCCTCCAGCTGTTGCAAAACTACAACTCCCAGCATGTACTGATCGCCAAAGGGCATGCTGGGAGATGTAGTTATGCAACAGCTGGAGGTACACAACTACAACTCCCAGCATGCCGATACAGCTGTTTGCTGTTTGGGCATGCTGGGATTTGAAGTTTTGCAACATCTGGAGGGGTACAATTTAGAGATCTCCAAACTGTGGACCTCCAGCTGTTGCAAAACTACAAATCCCAGCATGCCCAGACAGCAAACTGCTGTTTGGGCATGCTAGGAGTTGCAGTTTTGCCACATCTGGAGGGCCACAGTTAGAGATCAGTGCCAATGATCTCAAAACTGGGGCCCTCCAGCTGTTGCAAAACTACAAATCCCTGCGTGCCCAAACAGCTGTCTGGGCATGCTGGGAGTTGTAGTTTTGCAACATCTGGAGGGTTACAGTTTAGAGACCACTGTATAGTGGTCTCAAACTGTACCCTCCAGATGTTGCTAGGCAACTTACCTGCTTCCGTCGGATCCAGGGAGCAAGCCACACGACATCGCCAGACTCCGATCTCCTCCACCGATCGCCGCCTGCAGCCTCGCCCGCGGGGTAAGTGGACGTCGGCGCCGGTCCTCTGTCTGTTTGTGGGTGGGCAGAATGGGGAAACCGAAAGTAAAGCCCCCCGCCCCCAATTTGCTATTGGTGGTCGCGTCTAGACCACCAATAGCAGGGATAGGAGGGGTGGCACCCCTGTCACCTCACTCCTATCCCTTCAGGGGGATCATAGGTGTCTTTGACAACCGCAATCCCGCTTATATTCCGAGTCACCGGGTCACCATAGATCCGTATGACCCGGAATAGCCGCAAATGGCAAGTGTGAATTCACTTGCGATTTGCGGCGATCGCCAACATGGGGGGGTCTGATGACCCCTGGGCATTTGCACGGGGTACCTGCTGATAGATAATCAGCATTCACCCCCGTCCGGTCCCCACCCGGCGCACGGCAGGTACCGAAATTCCCACGGGCATACAGGTACGCCCTTGGTCCTTAAGTACCAGGGAGCAAAGGAGTACCTGTACGCCCTTGGTCCTTAAGGGGTTAAAGACTGTCAACTTGTATGTCTTTGTTGTACTTTGTGACACATTCCACTTGGTAATTCTTATATGCAGCTGTGACCCCCATTATGTGTTTGTTTTTATCTTCTCACTGACGTGTAATAACCTTTTTTTGTTCAATGAAAATAATTTGAATCATTTAATGCACATAGACTATAATCCATACCACACTGCAAAAGGCAGGAATCTTTAAAAAAAAGCTAACCACTCTTTCTATGAGCTAAACTTTCCATGAGCTAAACAGTCATGATCAGCTGATCCACATAATTGATCAGTTGTGAGGCAAACTAATAGGAGAAAATAAAATAGTAGGATGTTCCCTGATATTTGTAACATTTAGTTACATTGTGCTCATCAAATCAATACAGAAGGCTCACTTTTTCTTGAAGCTGTATATAGATCTTAAGCACAAAATCCAAGAACCCCCACACTCCCATATGACGTAAAATTCAAAATTCAAGTGATATAGTTAAATAAATATATCAACTATATATATATATATATATATATATATATATATATATATATATATATATATATATAAAACTTAAAGGGGGAAATTTATCAATGTTGGTGTAGGTAGAAGTTTTTTGTAGATCGCTTTGGTTCTAGTTCTATTTGTACACCTGAGCTGCACCTCAAAGTGGACACAGGGATTTTGTTCTATTGCTTTGAGGCTCGGATTCCATTGAGATTTTTTGTCCACCAGCAAAAATGCCAGAAAAGCTGTCAAAGCTTATTTCTGCATTTTGTCAGTTTTTCTTGCATTTTTGCTGGTAAGTGGAAACAGTCATTTTTGTACCCTGTGGCAAATTTTTCACTGCCTTCAGGGTACCTCTCCATGGGTCGGATGCAGAGTGCCCGGCCCACGGAGTGTAAAGAGATAAGGAGTGATGTATAGCATATACATATACAGTGACCCCCCGACCTACGATGGCCCCGACATATGATCAAATCGACATACGATGGCCTCTCAGAGGCCATCGCATGTCGATGTCAGCATTGACATACAATGCTTTTTTATGTCGGGGCCATCGCATTAAGTGCTATCCGACAGCGCAAAATGCTTAAGCTGCTGCCGGATAGCAGCTTAATGTTCCCCGTGTGGTGTGGTAAGTATTACTTACCCCTCCACGATGCTCCGGGGTGCCCTCCAGGTCCAGTGCTGGTCTTCCGGTGTCTTCTCGGCCCTTTCCGATGACGTCAATACGCTGCTGCGCACGTCATCCAATAGGAATGGCGTATGCAGTGGCGTAATGACATCGCTACGCAGGCCCAGTAAGGCCTTGCGGAAGACAGCGGAGGACCGGAGATGACCAGGAGAGCCCAGCAGAGGCCCGAGGTCACCATCGGGAGAGGCAGGGACACCATCGCGAGCGGCGGAGACACCATCGCGAGCGGCGGGAACAGGTGAGAACAGCTTCCTATACTTTACATTGCACGGATCCCTCAACATACGATGGATTCGACAAACGATGGCTCGTTTGGAACGAATTACCATCGTATGTTGAGGGACCACTGTACAGGGTGCAGAGCATCACTACTTACCTCTGCCGGCTGTATAGTATACAGGGGTACATAGTCTACCCATGTATACTGTACAGGAGCCCAGCAAGGAAAGTGTTTACCCATGCTGCTGCCGAGGGTTAAGTCTTTGTGTGCTATCCTGCTATACAGCTGTCTATAGATGACTGTACATACAAGATACAGTAGGCACATGTCAACAATTGGAGGCCCCCAGTTTAGGAACACACTGCAGTATGGGCGCACTCCACAGGGGAGAGCGCCAAAAATGTACTAACCTTTTTTTTTCTCATTTCAGATAAGTGAATGGGGAGGACTACGTCAGATTTGGTGGATTGCGACAATGACCAGCGGTTTTTAAATGTCAATGAAAGGGTAAATGAGGGCTGTGTAGTGTTTTTTATAATTGAATTTTCAGGTTTAGTAGTGGAGGCCGTCTTGTATACGTAATCCATTACTAAGCCGGACTTAGCGCCCAAAAAGGCTAGCACTAACCCCAACTATTACCCCAGTACCCACCGCCACAGGGGTGCCAGGAAGAGCCGATACCAACAGGCCTGGAGTGTCAAAAATGGCGCTCCTGGGCATAGGCGGTAACAGGTTGGCTTTATTTAGGCTGGGGAGGGCCAGTAACAATGGTCCTTGCCCACTCTGGTAACGTCAGGCTGTTGCTGCTTGGTTGGTATCTGGCTGATACTGAAAATAGGGGGAACCACACACGTTTTTTTATTTAGTTATTAAAAACAAAACAAAAAATGCATAGGGTTCCCCCTATTTTCAGTATCAGCCAGAACCCAACCAAGCAGCAACAGCCGGATGTTACCAGGGTGGGCAAGGACCATTGTTACTGGCCCTCCCCAGCCTAAATAATGCCAGCCTGTTACCACCTAGGCCCAGGAGCGCCATATTTGACACTCTGGGCCTGTTGGTACCAGCTCTTCCTGGCACCCCTGTGGCAGTGGATACCAGAGTAATAATTGGGGGTTAGCGCTAGCTGTTTTGGGGCTAACATTAAGCCCCGGCTTACTAATGGATTCCATCTACTAGACGACTTCCACTAAATTCAATTATAAAAAACATGACACATTGAAAAAAAATTTATAAAAAAAAAACACTCCCCCACAGCCCTTGTTAACCATTATATTGAAATTAAAAAAATGCTGGTCATCGTCGCAGTCCACCGAATCTGATGTAGCCCTCCGCATTCACGTATCTGAAATGAGAAGAAACGAAAAACACAAAAAATGGGTTAGTACATTTTATGCGCTCTCGCCTGGGGAGAGCGCACATAATGCAGTGTGTTTCTAAGCCGGGAGCCTCCAATTGTTGTTAAACTACAACTCCCATCATGGGAGGGGCAGTAGTTAAGCAACAGCTGGAGTCTCCCTGGAGGCTCTGCTCCCATTATGCAAAACACATAATAAGAACATTCAGGCCTGGACGGTGTAGCTACGCCCCCTAATGACATCATCACTAGGGGGCGGAGCAGTAAAGGTAACAGGGGGTCTCAAGAGTGAGACCCCCTTTCGATCTGTCCCTCTGCCCCTGGACTACTACTCCCTTCATGGGACAGAGTCTGTCCCATGATGGGAGTAGTTGTAGTACCGCAGCGCACTTGCACATACCCCGGCTGGGGGACTCTTTTGGGACTTTTAGGACTACTACACCCATCATGGACAGACTCTGCCCATGATGGGCGCTATAGTCCAGGGGCTGAGGTGCAGTTCGCAGCAGGTCATTCCCCAGAGACCCGCTGCGATCCGCATTTATTAACTTAACAAGCAGGCGGCACATGTGGCTCCACTGCACTAATTGTCCCGAAAGAGTCCCGCAGCAGGGGGATTTGCAAGAGTAGTTGTAGTACCGCAGTGCTGAGGGACAGCGCTTGCACATCCTCCGGCTGCGGGACTCTTTTGGGACAATTAGGACTACTACTCCCATCATGGACAGACTTTTTCCATTATGGGAGTTATAGTCCAGGAGCTGAAGGGAGAACGCAGCAGGTCATTCTCCAGAGACCCGCTTCGATCTGCATTTATTAACTGTAAAAGCCGATGGCACATGCGGCTCCACTGCGCTCCTCGCCGGCTCCTGTATACAGCTCTCACATTTCATAATCCCCGCCGCAGGGAGATGGCAGCTCTGATTGGGGAATAGCTTTTCACCAATAAGAGCTCCCATCTCCCGGCGGCGGGGATTATGAAATGTGAGAGCTGTATACAGGAGTCGGCGGGGAGCGCAGTGGAGCCCCATGTGCCTTCGGCTTTTACAGTTAATAAATGCAGATCGCAGCGGGTCTCTGGAGAATGACCTGCTGCGATCTGCCCTTCAGCCCCTGGACTATAACTCCCATCATGGGCAGTCTGTCCATGATGGGAGTAGTAGACCTAACTGTCCCAAAATAGTCCCTCAGTGCTGCGGTACTACAACTACTCCCATCATGGGACAGACTCTGTCCCATGATGGGAGTAGTTGTAGTTTAGCAGTGTTGAGGGACAGCTCCTGCATCCCCCGGCTGTCTCGGTAGAACACTTTCCTTCGTGTCCTTTTTGATGGTGTATTTTTGCATAATAAAAAACATATTTGCGCAAAAAAAATGCGTCTAAACAAGACAAACGCACATGATAAATTAGTATCCACTGCAAAATGCATTCCACAATACACAAAAAATAGAGTATTTGCTTGTTCTATAAAAAAAAAAAAAAAAAAAAAAGACGCACAAAAAAGGCGCAAAATAACTCACTACGGAAAAATTTGCACTACATATAGAAAAGAAAAAGCTTCCACCACTAATGATAAATTCCCCCCAATGTGTGTGTGTATGTTCCAGCATCACTATTAAACGGATAAAGATATTAACATGAAACTTGGCACATGTCACTTATATGTGAACAACAAACATAGGATAGGTAATTTAACCCTTACTCACCCCCATTTGCAAGAGTCAGGGTTTTTTTTATTTAAAGTCCCATGCAAGTCTATGGAAATAATATGCATAACTTCCAAACAGCTGGAGATATTTCGATAATACTTGGTCACACGTTACTTATATGTCCACTTAAAATATAGAATAGTTAATTTAAGCCTTAACTATCCCCCATTTGTGAGGGTCGGGATTTTTGTTTAAAGTCCAATGCAAATCTATGGGAAATGTATGTTCCAGAATAACTTTAGTACGGCTGTAGATATTTTGCTAATACTTGGTCACATATTACTTATATGTCAAATAAAAATATATAATAGTTATATTTGCCCCTAACCTACCCCCATATGTGAAGGATGGGGTTTTTGTTTCAAGTCCAATGCAAGTATATAGGACTTCTGGTGCCTTTCTCCACAAGCTCCGCTCTGCATCTCCTGGTGAATATGTCAGTTACTGGCAAGCCACACCATCCCCACATGCCATACCCCATCTTGCAAAGACACGCTCACCCTTTAAGCCACACCCCTTTTATTTTCAGCTTACAATGGCCCTGATTTAATAAGAGTGGAGTGAAGTTTTCTATGTGTTTTTGCCAACAGATATTTTTCCACTGTATTTATTAATGTTTGCCTACATTTTGCACTCTTCCCTACGTTTTGCTTTTTTTACACATGCTCTGATCTGTAGGGTTTTCCTCAGCTCAAATCCACCACATTTTCTGTGGAAACCATAGTAAATATGTTGTTTTTTTTGTGAAAATGTCGCCCCCCTTTTCTGTGACCACGTCCTCCTTTCCCAATGGTCACGCCTAGAAATGAGAGAATCGAAGCTGACGAACCCGAATTCGTTACGAGTTTCATGAAAAATTTGATTTGCAACAAATACGAATAACGCTGCGATTCTATCGCACGAATAACTTCATTTAACTCCAATTACTGTGGTCCAGGCTCCAGGGCATCTAAAATGGCGGATCCACATGTCAGTACATGGGGCAAGGAACGCTGGGAAGGTGGGAGGGGAAGTAGGCGGGATGACCCTGAATCACATGCAGGATGCAGCCTATCAGCAGCCAGTCACCCCTGTGATGTCACAGCCCTATATAATCGGCAGGCATTTTGTGGCTCGTCATTTCATTCATTACACTGCATAGAGATAGGATGGACATCGCTGTGTGTGTTACACAGAAAAGCTTTTTGCAGCAGCGTTTTACCTCTTAGTCACCTCAGCCTTCTGTAGGACACAGAGCACAGCGTTTTTGCGCAGAAGTTAATTCTTACTGCAGCGATTAACCTCTCAGTCACTGTGAACAGCATTGTATTACAGAGAGGGGCAGAGAGCTGTCTGTTGCCTCAGCTGCAGAAACGTTTTCACAGGAGGAAGATTTTTTTTTTAGGGCTAATCTGTGTCTTTTTTTCACAACAACTGGTCTGCTGGTTATACTAGTCTGTAGACAGTATAATCCATACCCAGCAGTCTATTCCTAATAGTATTTGAGAGTCTTTTTGCAATTTTGGGTTTAGTACACAGTGACTGTGTGCTCCAACATTGTTGTGTACTGTTGGTGCTGTGGGCAATTTTTTTTTTTCTTAGCGCACTGTAGCGCATTTTTCTGCCCTCATAAGTTCATACCACATACCTACATCTAAGTGGTGTACTATTTTGTGCCTGTTAATCTGTCAAGGGCCTACATACTGTGAAAGGACAGCCAAAAGTAATCACCAGCTGGTGTTTTACTCCAATACGTTTATTAAGTGTACTATAGCGCATTTTTCTGCCCTGTTTGTTCCACAACAAATGGTCTGCTGGTTATACTAGTCTGAAGATGGTATAATACATATCCAGCAGTCCATTCCTAATAGTCTGTAACAGAGTGCAATTTTGTGTTTAGTACACAGCGACTGTGTGCTGCAGAACTGTTGTGTACTGCTGGTGTTTTGCAAAAATATGTTTTTTAAGTGTACTGTAGCATATTTTTCTGCCCTTATAAGTGCATACCACATACCTACATCTAAGTAGTGTACTAGTTTGTATCTGTTAATCTGTCAAAGGCCTACATACTGTGAAAGGACAGCCAAAAGTAATGACCAGCTGGTGTTTTACCCCAATACGTTTTTAAGGGTACTGTGGTGCATTTTTCTGCCCTCTTTGCTCCACAACAAATGGTCTGCTGGTTATACTAGCCTGTAGACGGTATAATACATAACCAGCAGTCCATTCCTAATAGTCTGTGAGAGAGTGCAATTTTGGGTTTATTACACAGCGACTGTGTGCTGCAGCGCTGTTGTGTACTGCTGGTGTTGTGCAAAAATACATATTTTTTTCCCCTTTGTTGGGGAACACCAAAACCCCCCAAACTTTTTCAAAGGGCATGTTTTCTTAAACTAACTATTTTACTTTTTAATTGACAATCAACAGATGATAAGGGTGGTGACTTCATTTTTCACTGACAAGCTGAAAAGTGGCAATTCAGTTTTCTAATGCAAGACAGCAAACACATAACAATTATTTAAATCACAAAATCTTTCAAATATATATAACAATTACAAAACAGCACAATCATATATTGTGACTCCTAAGAAACAAATATATAAAATAGTTATAGACACTTTAAGCAAGTGCCCTGAGGAAAACTGTTGTATAAAAAATGGAAAAATATATAAAAATAAGTATTTTGCTTATAAAAATGAAAAACTGACGAGACATGTTAACTTTAGATAATATAATGCAAAAACATACAAAAAAGTTAGCAAAGTAAAAGAAATGTGCCAAAAACTACAAATGTCATTGGCATAAATAGTACTACTGCAAGTAGTCAACTGCAAATGTTTTGCAATTAAAAATTCAGATATTGAATCCAAAGATCATTGTCTTGTTTCATCTTTCATCGTGTCATCTTCATTATTGCCAAGAACTCCATAGCCAGCCTTTATTTCCAGTAGATCTAAAAGAGTATGGTTTTGGCACTGGATTAAGATTTGAAGAAGAGGATGGATCTGCATAATTGTATGGCAAATTGACACCAAAGGGGCCAGAAACTGAATACATCTGTGCTTGAATCTGTCCATTGAAATCAGAGTAAGGCTGGTTTGTATTATAGGAATTTGGCACTGCAAATGAAGATGGCTGATTATAAGTATTGGTTGACTATGTATTGTAGGAAACATGTGGCTATCCTTGAGTTACTCTCCCAGCATTATTGCCATGTTGATACCAGTAATAAAAGGAGTATTGCCAAGGACTAGCAGAAACAGGAAACTGTGGATATTGACCACCGGCTGTTGGAATTGACTGACTATTCTAGGTGGTAGATTTACCATTTTGAAGTTCCTCAGTTCCAGTAGGCTTTAAGTTGTTCATTCTTTGTTGTGGTTCTTCAGTTGCAGAATTAAGTTCTATCATGTTTTCCTGTTAATCCGATGAGTTAATGTCCCTGGAACCCACAATACTCATATTGTCATCTAATGAAGGATCCTTTTCTTCATATAATGTATGTATCATTTTCCTATTTTGAATGTCAGGTGGTATTCTGACATTTTCTGATTATAAAGGAATTTTGGAATCTGGGACACAGGTAAACAAACATAAGTATTATTAAAGGGGTATTCCAGGCCAAAACTTTTTTTTGTATATCAACTGGCTCTGGAAAGTTAAACAGATTTGTAAATTAAAACATCTTAATCCTTCCAATAGTTATTAGCTTCTGAAGTTGAGTTGCTGTTTTCTGTCTAACTGCTTTCTGATGACTCACGTCCCAGGAGCTGTGCAGCTCCTATGGGGATATTTTCCCATCATGCACAGCTCCTGGGACGGGACATCATCATTGAGCAGTTAGACAGAAAACTTCAGAAGCTAATAACTATTGGAAGGATTAAGATTTTTTAATAGAAGTAATTTACAAATCTGTTTAACTTTCCGGAGCCAGTTGATATATAAAAAAAAGTTTTTGCCTGGAATACCCCTTTAAGTGTACTGTAGCACATTTTTCTTCCCTCATAAGTGCATACCACATACCTACATCTAAGTAGTGTACTATTTTGTACCTGTTAATCTGTCAAGCAGAGTCGGCTCTCTCATTAGGCGATATAGGCGGCCACCGGCTTAGGCCTCGCACTAAAGGGGGCCTCGCGGCCGCCTAAATCGTGTAGTTAGAGCAGTGATTTTGGCGACATTTTTTTTCCCCAAAAGTCCCGCCCCGGCCTGCACGCAGGGGGGAAGGGAAGCCTGCGTGCGCACTGAGCACACAGCTTCCTCCTGCGTCCCCCTACGTCCCCTGCGTGAACCCCCCTCCTCCTCCCACTTGCGGCGCAGTGAGCCGAAAATGGTGCCCGACGGCGGAGCGAGCTGCATTTGCGCCGGACTGCCGTGGAACTGCAAGCTGCGCAGGCCGGCTTGCTTAAGGTACCGTACCCTTTCCACCCCTTGTTACCCTTCTCAACCCTGTCCAAGTCCCCCCACCGTCACCCAGGTCCACCCTCTGCCCCCCCCCCCCGTCACACATGTCCACCCCCCATCATCCATGTCCGCCTTGTCTACCTCCCTTTCCATCCCTGTCACCCATGTCTACCCCCTCCCTGTCACCCATGTCTAGCCCCCCTCAAACCCCCACCAGTCCAGTGTTTCCCAACCAGGGTGCCTCCAGCTGTTGCAAAACTACAACTCCCAGCATGCCCGGACAGCCTAAGTCTGTCCAGGCATGCTGGGAGTTGTAGTTTTACAACAGCTGGAGGCACCCTGGTTGGGAAACACTGATCCAGTCCATACTCATCCCACACCATGGCCAGTTAGGATGTCAGGTGTGTACACTGTCCGTAAGAATGTTATAAAACATGTCCACCCCCCTGTCACCCATGTTCACCCCCCTGTCACCCCTGTTCACCCCCTGTCACCCCTGTTCACCCCCCCTGTCACCCCCCTGTCACCCATGTCAACCCCCCTGTCACCCATGTCCACCCCCCTGTCACCCATGTTCACCCCCCTGTCACCCCTGTTCACCCCCCTGTCACCCCTGTTCACCCCCCCTGTCACCCCTGTTCACCCCCCCTGTCACCCATGTCAACCCCCCTGTCACCCATGTCCACCCCCCTGTCATCCCTGTTCACCCTCCTGTTACCCCTGTTCACCCCCCCTGTCACCCATGTCTACCCCCCCCCCTCCTTTCACCCATGGCCATTCATTTTGTGGTGTTGGGAACCCCCTTGGAGCCCTGCTGGCTCATCGAGGATCAGGGCCCTTTAAGTGGTGTTACTCTGGTAGCTCTGGATGTAAATTTAGCAATATACTCAATGATATAAGTATCCAGTCCAGTGTTTCCCAACCAGGGTGCCTCCAGCTGTTGCAAAACTACAACTCCCAGCATGCCCGGACAGCCTAAGTCTGTCCAGACATGATGGGAGTTGTAGTTTTGCAACAGCTGGAGGCACCCTGGTTGGGAAACACCGATCCAGTCCATACTCATCCCACACCATGGCCAGTTAGGATCATGTACACGGTCCGTAATAATGTTATAAAACATGTCCACCCCCCTGTCACCCATGTCCACCCCCCTGTCACCCCTGTTCACCCCTCTGTCACCCATGTCCACCCCCCTGTCACCCATGTCCACCCCCCTGTCACCCTGTCCACCCCCCTGTCACCCCTGTCCAACCCCCCTGTCACCCCTGTCCACCCCCCTGTCACCCCTGTCCACCCCCCTGTCACCCATGTCCACCCCCCTGTCACCCCTTTCCACCCCCTGTCACCCCTGTCCACCCCCTGTCACCCCTGTCCACCCTCCTGTCACCCATGTCCACCCTCCTGTAACCCATGTCCACCCCCCTGTCCACCCTCCTGTCACCCATGTCCACCCCCCTGTCACCCATGTCCACCCTCCTGTCACCCATGTCCACCCCCCTGTCACCAATGTCCACCCCCCTGTCACCCATGTCCACCCCCCTGTCGACCCTCCTGTCACCCATGTCCACCCCCTGTCACCCATGTCCACCCCCCTGTCACCAATGTCCACCCCCCTGTCACCCATGTCCACCCCCCTGTCGACCCTCCTGTCACCCATGTCCACCCCCTGTCACCCATGTCCACCCTCCTCTCACCTATGTCCACCCTCCTATCATCCCGTCATTCATGTCCACCCCCCTGTCACCCATGTCCACCCTCCTGTCACCCATGTCCACCCCCCTGTCACCAATGTCCACCCCCCTGTCGACCCTCCTGTCACCCATGTCCACCCCCTGTCACCCATGTCCACCCCCCGTCACCAATGTCCACCCCCCTGTCACCCATGTCCACCCCCCTGTCGACCCTCCTGTCACCCATGTCCACCCCCTGTCACCCATGTCCACCCTCCTCTCACCTATGTCCACCCTCCTATCATCCCGTCATTCATGTCCACCCTCCTGTCACCCATGTCCGCCTTGTCCACTCCGCTGTCCATCCCTGTCACCCATGTTTTACCCCTGTCTACCCCCGTAGTCTACCCTGTCACCCATTTCCACCCTCCGGTTCATCCATCTGTCCCTTTGTTACCCCAGTCAACCCCCTGTCACTCCTGTCCCTCTTTTACCACCCTGTCACCCTTGTCCACCCCTCTGACCCTCTGTCTCCCATGTCCACTCTCCTGTCACCCATGTCCACCCCCCCGGTCACCCATGTCCACCCCCCCTGTCACCCATGTACACCCTTCTGTCACCCATGTCCACCCCCCTGTCACCCATGTCCACCCTCCTGTCACCCATGTCCACCCCCCTGTCACTAATGTCCAGCCCCCAGTCACCCATGTCCACCCCCCTGTCGACCCCCCTGTCACCCATGTCCACCCCCCTGTCACCCATGTCCACCCCCCTCTCACCTATGTCCACCCTACTATCATCCCATCATTCATGTCCACCCTCCTGTCACCCATGTTCACCCCCCTGTCCACCCCCCTCTAACCTATGTCCACCCTCCTATCATCCCGTCATTCTTGTCCACCCTCCTGTCACCCATGTCCGCCTTGTTCACTCCGCTGTCCATCCCTGTCACCCATGTTTTACCCCCGTCTATCCCCGTAGTTTACCCTGTCACCCATGTCCACTCTCCGGTTCACCCATCTGTCCCTTTGTTACCCCAGTCCACCCCCCTGTCACTCCTGTCCCTCTTTTACCACCCTGTCACCCTTGTCCACCCCTCTGACCCCCTGTCTCCCATGTCCACACTCCTGTCATCCATGTCCACCCCCCCATCAAACCCTCTGTCACCCCTGTCTATCCTTGTCACCCATGTCCACCCCCTATTCACCCCTCTGTCACCCCTGTCCAACCCTCTGTTCCCACCTTGTCACTCCTGTCCACCCCTTTGTCACCCCCTATGCCCCCGTCACCCATGTTCACTCTTCTACACCCATCTGTCACCCTTGTACACATCCCTACACCCCTCTGTCACTCATGTACACTCCTCTACACCCCTCTGTCACCCATGTACACTCCTCTATACCCCTCTGTCACCCATGTACACTCCTCTACACCCCTCTGTCACCCATGTACACTGCTCTACACCCCTCTGTCACCCATGTACACTCCTCTACACCCCTTTGTCACCCACGTACACTCCTCTACACCCATCTGTCACCCATGTACACTCCTCTACACCCCTCTGTCACCCATGTACACTCCTCTACACCCCTCTGTCACACATGTACACTCCTCTACACCCCTCTGTCACCCACGTTCACTCCTCTACACCCATCTGTCACCCATGTACACTGCTCTACACCCCTCTTTCATCCATGTACACTCCTCTACACCCCTCTGTCACCCATGTACACTCCTCTACACCCCTCTTTCATTCATGTACACTTCTCTACACCCCTCTGTCACTCATGTACACTCCTCTACACCCCTCTGTCCCCCATGTACACTCCTCTACACCCCTCTGTCACCCATGTACCCTCCTCTACACCCCTCTGTCACCCATGTACACTCCTCTACACCCCTCTGTCACCCATGTACACTTCTCTATACCCCTCTGTCACCCATGTACACTCCTCTACACCCCTCTGTCACCCATGTACACTGCTCTACACCCCTCTGTCAGCCATGTACACTCCTCTACACCCCTCTGTCACCCACGTACACTCCTCTACACTCCTCTGTCACCCATGTACACTCCTCTATATCCCCTCTGTCACCCATGTACACTGCTCTACACCCCTCTGTCACCCATGTACACTCCTCTACACCCCTCTTTCATTCATGTACACTGCTCTACCCCCCTCTGTCACCCATGTACACTCCTCTACACCCCTCTGTCACCCACGTACACTCCTCTACAACCCTCTGTCATCCATGTACAATGCTCTACACCCCTCTGTCACCCATGTACACTCCTCTACACCCCTCTTTCATTCATGTACACTGCTCTACACCCATCTGTCACCCATGTACACTCCTCTACACCCCTCTGTCACCCACGTACACTCCTCTACACCCCTCTTTCATCCATGTACACTCCTCTACACCCATCTGTCACCCATGTACACTCCTCTACACCCCTCTGTCACCCATGTACACTCCTCTACACCCCTCTGTCACCCATGTACACTCCTCTACACCCCTCTGTCACCCATGTACCCTCCTCTACACACCTCTGTCACCCATGTACACTTCTCTATACCACTCTGTCACCAATGTACACTCCTCTACACCCCTCTGTCACCCATGTACACTGCTCTACACCCCTCTGTCAGCCATGTACACTCCTCTACACCCCTCTGTCACCCACGTACACTCCTCTACGCTCCTCTGTCACCCATGTACACTCCTCTATACCCCTCTGTCACCCATGTACACTCCTCTATACCCCTCTGTCACCCATGTACACTCCTCTACACCCCTCTGTCACCCATGTACACTCCTCTACACCCCTCTTTCATTCATGTACACTGCTCTACACCCATCTGTCACCCATGTACACTCCTCTACACCCCTCTGTCACCCACGTACACTCCTCTACACCCATCTGTCATCCATGTACACTGCTCTTCACCCCTCTGTCACCCTCGTACACTCCTCTACGCTCCTCTGTCACCCATGTACACTCCTCTATACCCCTCTGTCACCCATGTACACTCCTCTACACCCCTCTGTCACCCATGTACACCCCTCTACACCCCTTTCATTCATGTACACTTCTCTACACCCCTCTGTCACTCATGTACACTCCTCTACATCCCTCTGTCACCCATGTACACTCCTCTACACCCCTCTGTCACCCATGTACACTGCTCTACACCCCTCTGTCACCCACGTACACTCCTCTACACCCCTGTGTCACCCACGTACACTCCTCTACACCCCTTTTCATCCATGTACACTCCTCTACACCCATCTGTCACCCATGTACACTCCTCTACACCCCTCTGTCACCCAATTACACTCCTCTACACCCCTCTGTCACCCATGTACACTTCTCTATACCCCTCTGTCACCCATGTACACTCCTCTACACCCCTCTGTCACCCATGTACACTGCTCTACACCCCTCTGTCACCCATGTACACTCCTCTACACCCCTCTGTCACCCATGTACACTGCTCTACACCCCTCTGTCACCCATGTACACTCCTCTACACCCCTCTGTCACCCATGTACACTCCTCTACACCCCTCTGTCACCCATGTACACTGCTCTACACTCCTCTTTCATTCATGTACATTTCTCTACACCCCTCTGTCACTCATGTACACTCCTCTACAACCCTCTGTCATCCATGTACAATGCTCTACACCCCTCTGTCACCCATGTACACTCCTCTACACCCCTCTTTCATTCATGTACACTGCTCTACACCCATCTGTCACCCATGTACACTCCTCTACACCCCTCTGTCACCCACGTACACTCCTCTACACCCCTCTTTCATCCATGTACACTCCTCTACACCCATCTGTCACCCATGTACACTCCTCTACACCCCTCTGTCACCCATGTACACTCCTCTACACCCCTCTGTCACCCATGTACACTCCTCTACACCCCTCTGTCACCCATGTACCCTCCTCTACACCCCTCTGTCACCCATGTACACTTCTCTATACCACTCTGTCACCAATGTACACTCCTCTACACCCCTCTGTCACCCATGTACACTGCTCTACACCCCTCTGTCAGCCATGTACACTCCTCTACACCCCTCTGTCACCCACGTACACTCCTCTACGCTCCTCTGTCACCCATGTACACTCCTCTATACCCCTCTGTCACCCATGTACACTCCTCTATACCCCTCTGTCACCCATGTACACTCCTCTACACCCCTCTGTCACCCATGTACACTCCTCTACACCCCTCTTTCATTCATGTACACTGCTCTACACCCATCTGTCACCCATGTACACTCCTCTACACCCCTCTGTCACCCACGTACACTCCTCTACACCCATCTGTCATCCATGTACACTGCTCTTCACCCCTCTGTCACCCTCGTACACTCCTCTACGCTCCTCTGTCACCCATGTACACTCCTCTATACCCCTCTGTCACCCATGTACACTCCTCTACACCCCTCTGTCACCCATGTACACCCCTCTACACCCCTTTCATTCATGTACACTTCTCTACACCCCTCTGTCACTCATGTACACTCCTCTACATCCCTCTGTCACCCATGTACACTCCTCTACACCCCTCTGTCACCCATGTACACTGCTCTACACCCCTCTGTCACCCACGTACACTCCTCTACACCCCTGTGTCACCCACGTACACTCCTCTACACCCCTTTTCATCCATGTACACTCCTCTACACCCATCTGTCACCCATGTACACTCCTCTACACCCCTCTGTCACCCAATTACACTCCTCTACACCCCTCTGTCACCCATGTACACTTCTCTATACCCCTCTGTCACCCATGTACACTCCTCTACACCCCTCTGTCACCCATGTACACTGCTCTACACCCCTCTGTCACCCATGTACACTCCTCTACACCCCTCTGTCACCCATGTACACTGCTCTACACCCCTCTGTCAACCATGTACACTCCTCTACACCCCTCTGTCACCCATGTACACTCCTCTACACCCCTCTGTCACCCATGTACACTGCTCTACACCCCTCTTTCATCCGTGTACACTCCTCTATACCCCTCTATCACCCATGTACACTCCTCTACACTCCTCTTTCATTCATGTACATTTCTCTACACCCCTCTGTCACTCATGTACACTCCTCTACATCCCTCTGTCACCCATGTACACTCCTCTACACCCCTCTGTCACCCATGTACACTGCTCTACACCCCTCTGTCACCCATGTACACTAATCTACACCCCTCTATCACCCATGTACACTCCTCTACACCCCTCTTTCATTCATGTACACTTCTCTACACCCCTCTGTCACTCATGTACACTCCTCTACACCCCTCTGTCACCCATGTATACTCCTCTACACCCCTCTGTCACCCATGTACACTCCTCTACACCCCTCTGTCACCCATGTACACTCCTCTACACCACTCTGTCACCCATGTACACTCCTTTACACCCCTCTGCCACCCATGTACACTCCTCTACACACCTCTGTCACCCATGTACACTCCTCTATACCCATCTGTCACCCATGTACACTCTTCTACACCCCTCTGTCACCCATGTGCACTCCTCTACACCCCTCTGTCACCCATGTACACTCCTCTACACCCCTCTGTCACCCATATACACACCTCTACACCCCTTTGTCACCCATGTACACTCCTCTACACCCCTTTGTCACCCATGTACACTCCTCTACACCCCTCTGCCACCCATGTACACTCCTCTACACCCCTCTGTCACCCATGTACACTCCTCTATACCCATCTGTCACCCATGTACACTCTTCTACACCCCTCTGTCACCCATGTACACTCATCTACACCCCTCTATCACCCATGTACACTCCTCTACACCCCTCTTTCATTCATGTACACTTCTCTACACCCCTCTGTCACTCATGTACACTCATCTACACCCCTCTATCACCCATGTACACTCCTCTACACCCCTCTGTCACCCATGTACACTCCTCTACACCCATCTGTCACCCATGTACACTCCTCTACACCCCTCTGTCACCCATGTACACTCCTCTACACCCCTCTGTCACCCATATACACACCTCTACACCCCTCTGTCACCCATGTACACTCCTCTACCCCCCTTTTGTCACCCACGTACACTCCTCTACACCCCTATGTCACCCATGTACACTCCTCTACACCCCTCTGTCACCCACGTACACTCCTCTACACCCCTCTTTCATCCATGTACACTCCTCTACACCAATCTGTCACCCATGTACACTCCTCTACACCCCTCTGTCACCCATGTACACTCCTCTACACCCCTCTGTCACCCATGTACACTCCTCTACACCCCTCTGCCACCCATGTACACTCCTCTACACCCCTCTGTCACCCATGTACACTCCTCTATACCCATCTGTCACTCATGTACACTCTTCTACACCCCTCTGTCACCCATGTACACTCCTCTACACCCCTCTGTCACCCATGTACACTCCTCTACACCCCTCTGTCACCCATGTACACTCCTCTACACCGCTCCGCCACCCATGTACACTACTCTATACCCCTCTGTCACCCATGTACACCCCTCTATACCCCTCTGTCACCCATGTACACTCCTCTATACCCCTCTGTCACCCATGTACACTGCTCTACACCCCTCTGTCACCCATGTACACTCCTCTACACCCCTCTGTCACCCATGTACACTCCTCTACACCCCTCTGCCACCCATGTAAACTCCTCTACACCCCTCTGTCACCCATGTACACTCCTCTACACTCCTCTGTCACCCATGTACACTCCTCTACACCCCTCTGTCACCCATGTACACTCTTCTACACCCCTCTGTATCCCATGTGGAGCCTAATAGGTTTGTTTTGCAGGTTTAACGGTGCAGAATTGTGGAAGAAATTGTCATGATGGCCCAGACCAAATGGAGAAGAGAAGGCAACGAAGCAAATTAGAGAAGACGTCATTGGTGAGTTGCTGTATAAAGCAGCACTTTAAACTACATACCCACTGCTAAATAGATATAGTGCATTGCGTTTTTTATTTTTTTTACCATTCTATCCTTTTTTTTTTTTTTGCTCTTCAACCTCGGTAGGGGACCCCCGCGTAAAAAAATTGTTTTAAATATTTTTTTTTACTTTTTTTTTTCTTCTTTTTTTATCGCGCTTGGGGGGCCTCAGATATATTTTTGCCTAAGGCCTCAAAAAGTCTAGAGCCACCTCTGCTGTCAAGGGTCTATATACTGTTAAAGGACAGCCAATAGTACACACCTGCTGCTCTTCTAGACAAATACTGATTAAAGCGTAGTGAAGCGTATTGTACTCCCCTCATATACGCAATAAGTATGTCAGGTAGAGTAGTGCCAGGACGTGCACAGAGGAGTGGCAGAGGCCTAATTTCATCAGACGCAGGCAGAGGTCGCAGCAGAGTAGGGGCGTGTGGCAGCCGGAGTCACAGTGAGAGGTCTGAGCCCCGGTGTTAGCTAGCAGTCGTGTCTCGACCAGCAACCCGGCAGCCATGATTGATCAGTTCACTCGGTCATGCACTTCATCCCAAATGACATCCGACTCCCCCAGTCAACAGTCGGTGGGTTCCTCAGACTCAACCCTCAGTTGGCATGGCCCTCACACTGCTGCTGCCACCTCAAGGCTCTCTTATTGTGCTGCCATGTGACTCATTGTTAAATTTGGCCTGTTGTACCCACATGCCGGGGCCCGGGTCACTAAAATTTGGGAGTTAAAATTAAATTTCAAAATCCTCAATTTCAATTTCAAAATCTTAAATTTACATTTTTAAATCTTACATTTCAATGGTCTTCTCATGCTTCAGCCACCTCCAGGCTGTGCAATTCAGCCATTATATGGTCTCATGATTCAGACCACCTCCAGGCTGTGTCATTCAGCCACTATATGGTCTCATCACGCTGACAAGAACTCCATGGTCTCCTCATACTGATGCCATCTCTAGGCTCTGTCATTGTGCTGCCATGTGACATGTGACTCATTGTAAAATGTGGTCCTTTGTAACCACACGCCGGGGCTTGGGGCACTTAAACTTGGGAGTTAAAATTTCAATTTCAAAATCCTCAATTTCAATTTAAAAATCTAAAATTTAAAAATCTTACATTTCAATGGTCTCCTCATGCTTCTGCCAATACCTGGCTGTGCCATTTAGACACTATATGATATCCTCATGCTTCAGCCACCTCCAGGCTGTGCCATTCTGCCACTATAGTCTCCTAATGCTGCAGCCACCTCTAGGCTGTGCCACTCAGTCACTATAGGGTCTTCTCATGATTCAACCACCTCCAGGCTGTGTCATTCAGCCAATATGTGGTTTACTGATGCTGCTGGGCCTGGGCCTAAAAAAATTTATGGTAGCCCTAGCTACCATAAATATTCAATTTAAATTTCAAAATTTATCATTTAATCTTAGGGATTGTGAAGCCCTAGTGTCTACTCATACTGCTGCCAGCTCCAGGCTGTGTCATTTAGCCACTATATGGTCTCCTCATTCTGCCAACACCTCCACACTGTGTCATTCAGCCACTATATGGTCTCCTCATGCTGCCAACACCTCCACACTGTGTCATTCAGCCACTATATGGTCTCCTCATGCTGCCAACACCTCCACGCTGTGTCATTCAACCACTATATGGTCTCCTCATGTTGCCAACACCTCCATGCTGTGCCATTCAGACACTATATGGTCTCCTCATGCTGCCAACACCTCCACGCTGTGTCATTCAGCCACTATATGGTCTCCTCATACTGATGCCACCTCTAGGCTCTGTCATTGTGCCGCTCTGCAGCAGTGATTCTAATAGCGATTCCTGTAATCTGCATGTTACACTGAATAACAGTATTATTTCACTACCCCAGCACAGTATTATTTCACTCCAGATGCATGTTAGAACAAAGCAAAGTGTTCTACACCCCTATTGAGGCTCTCTGTAGGCCAGAAATAGACATTTTTAATATAGATTTGCCGCAAATAAATTTGATCCGAACCAAATTTTTTCAGAAAATTCAACGAATCGGCTGAATCAAATTTTTCCAAAGTTTGCTCATCTCTAGTCCCGCCCCTTTTTGGGGTTTTCTAAGTAAAATGGAGAGTTGGTTGGATTTTTTCATTTCTGGCGCAATGAGACAGAATTCTGGTGCAATGAGACAGAATCTGGCACACAACTCCACAAAACATGTCGGGTTTACAATAGTAAATCAGGGCCAATATATTTACCATAACTCAGCCCCACCTGAGGATGGGATATGAGGATTTGAAATGAGGATTAGATTTGAGGACAGGATATTGGGATGGCATATGAGGAAGGGATATGAGGATGGGATATGAGGTCAGGATATGAGGACAGGATATGAGGAAGGGATATGAGGTCGGGATATGGGGACAGGATATGAGGTCGGGATATGAGGACGGGAATGGGGACAGAATATGAGGTCAGGATATGAGGTCGGCATATGAGGACGGGATATGAGGATTAGATATGGGGATGGGATATGAGGACAGGATATGAGGACGGGATATGGGTGATGGGATATGAGGACAGGATATGAGGACGGGATATGAGAACGGGATATGAGGAAGGGATATGGGGGATGGGATATTGGGATGGGATATGAGGACAGGATATGAGAACGGGATATGAGGATGGGACATGGGGGATGGGATATGGGGATGGGATATGGGGACAGGATGTGAGGTGGGTATATGAGGTCAAAATATGAGGACAGGATGCAAGGTTGGATTATGAGGAGGGGATTTGGGGTCGGGATATGAGAAGGGGAAATGGGGTCAGGATTTAAGGACGGGATATGAGGACAAAAGCTTCCTCCTTAGGAGCTATTCCTCCCGCACAAGGATAAGGTAGGAAAAAAGGGGCAGCACTGGGTACTCAGCTAATATATAGGATTTTAATATTATAGAGAATAATTAAGGTCCTTGAAAGACATACATTACATTACTGTATAAAAAAGTGACCACCAGTACCATGCTCATTAAGGAAGCAGAATCCCATGTCATTTATCAAGCTCCAAGGACAAATGTTTGTAATAATTTGTTAATGTCTTCAGCTTAATCTCCAGAGTCCTAATTAACTGGCATACATTGTCCAACAGTCATGTCCACATCTTTGGGTGACATATGGCAAAACTCAAACTTCAATACTCTATTGATTATAATTCATTGAAACTTATTGTTATTTGCCATTTGCAAGCTGAGGGAAGCAATCTTGCCTAATGAGTTTGCACTATTTAATGGTCACATTATGATAAAGCTCCAAAATATCATGTTGTCAGTATTAATGTCGCACTTTTGTTTATGAAGCCAGTTATTATTACTTTATAACCACATTATGTATAATAGAATAAAGAAAGTATCTAACATAGGTTAGTTTTTTTTTTTGTAAATACTTTATTCTATCCTTTTATGTGACTTTTCTGAAGAAATGACACTCTGTTATAATGTAAAGTAGTGAGTGCACAGACTGCATAACAGTGTTAAAGGCGTGCTCCGCCCCTAGACATCTTATCCTCTATCCAAAGGACTGGCGCTGCAGGGCGGAGGTTCATGACGTCACGGTCATGCCCCGCTCGTAACGTCATGGCTATGCCCCCTCAATACAAGTCTATGGGAGGGGTCGTGATGGGCATCACGCCCCCTCCCATAGACTTGCATTGAGGGGACGCAGCCGTGACATCACGAGCGGGGCGCGACCATGACGTCATAAGCCTTCGGCGCTGCACCCGATGCTCTAAACACTGCCGGGTGCAGCAGGGAGATTGCGGGGGTCCCCAGCAAAAGGGCCCTCACGAACAGACATCTTATCCTCTATCCTTTGGATAGGGGATAAGATGTCTAGGGGCAGAGTACCCATTTAATGTTGTGTCCCCTGAAAATAACTCAACACACGTCCTATAACTCAATACACGTCCTATTGCGGGAATGTGTGTTAATAGGACATATGCATACCTCCTATAGCAATAGGACGTTTGCATAGGCATCTATGGGATTTCCTCCTATAGCCTATAGCAATAGGACGTATGCATAGGCATCTATGGGAGTTCCCCCTGTTCCCCATCTGCGACCCTGTGATGCAATCTCAGGGTCCCGTTGGTTGCCATGGCAGCAGGAGGCCAGCTGATGGACTCCTGTCTGCCATGTGCTGCAGCCTGTGAGGTCCAGCCATAGGCTGGATTTCACAGGCTGTGTGTAAGGTAATAGTTATAGTTATGCTGTGCTGCAGTACAGATGGTCTAAATAAAGCTTTCAAAAAATCAGGAAAGTATAAAAATAATTAATAAATGGCTTCCATGTTGAAGAAAACGACATCTGCTAATAGGGTCCACAGTCTTCAGCTGCGCCCTGGTGTTTGCACATTTCATCCTGATAAGATATACTCTGCATTTTACCTGTACTATAAGACTCTATATACCGAACCTCCCCGCTCTCCCTCCTTCTCTGATAATCTCTCCCGTTATCTTTCTTCTATACCTCTTCCTTGTCTGTCCCCTGACGCCAGGGACGCACTGAGTGTCCCCATTTCACCAGAGGAGGTGACCTTGGCCCTGTCTAGGCTCAAGCTAGGTAAATCTCCGGGCCCAGATGGCCTCACAGCAATCTATTACAAGAAATTTGCCCCTCAACTAGTCCCCCACCTTGTAAACCTTTTTAATTCCCTTATGTCCCCCGACCCTCTTCCCCCAGAATCCGCTCTAATCACCATTCTCCCCAAGCCCAATAGAGATCACTTACATACAGCTAATTACCGCCCCATGTTGCTGATAAATATTGATTCCAAACTGCTCACCTCAATTTTGGCCACTCGCTTGAACAGATACCTGTCAACCTTGATTGATCTGGACCAGGTGGGCTTTGTGCCAGGCCGGCAGGCTCCAGATAATATCGGGAAAGTCTTAGACCTGATCCAATGGGCGAACACCCATAGCACTCCTCTCTCAGTCCTGTCGCTAGATATAGAGAAGGCGTTTGATTGTGTATCTTGGCAGTATCTGTTTGCAGTGCTCACAAAATTTGGATTTTCAGGCCCTTTTATTCAAATATTATGTCATGTTTACTCCTCCCCAACAGCATTCCTGAAACTACCCTCCACTTCCTCCCAACCCTTGCAGATTGGTAGGGGCACCCCTTTCCCCAGTCTTATTTGCCTTAGTGATGGAGCCTCTGGCTGCTTTAATCCGCAATCATCTGGATGTTAGGAGGGTTCAGGTAGCTTCTTCTGAATATAAGGTCAATTTGTTTGCAGATGATCTCCTTCTGACATTGACTCAACCCCTTGTGCTGTTGCCGAATCTCTTCGGCATCCTATCAAGTTTTTCAGAATTCTCGGGGTTGACTGTGAATGTGAATAAATACGAAGTCCTCCACTGTAATGTCCCGACCTCTATGCAGCGCCTTATTTCCTTTAATTTTGGCTTTAGGGACTCCTTCTCCGGCCTTTCATATCTTGGAATAAAGCTTACCACGTCCCTTACTTTCCTTTACGGCTGTAATTATGGCTCCCTCTTTCACTCGATTCGAGCAGATTTACAGAAATGGAATTATTCCTACTTGTCCTGGTTGGGGAGGGTTTACGTAATCAAAATGGTCATACTACCCCGCCTCTTATTTCTCTTCCGTTCCCCTCCCATCTCTATAATTAAAGGGGTTATCCAGGAAAAAACTTTTTTTTATATATCAACTGGCTCCAGATTTGTAAATTACTTGTATTAAAAAATCTTCAGCCTTTCAGTGATTATGAGCTTCTGAAGTTGAGTTGTTCTTGTTACGCCGAGCGCTCCGGGTCCCTGCTCCTCCCCGAAGCGCTCGCGGCGTTTCTCTCCCTGCAGCGCCCCGGTCTGACCCGCTGTCCGGGAGCGCTGCACTGACATGGCCGGCGGGGATGCGATTCGCATAGCGGGACGCGCCCGCCCGCGAATCGCACCCCAGGTCACTTACCTGTCCCGGTCCCCGGCTGTCATGCTCTGGCGCGCGCGGCTCCGCTCACTAGGGCGCGCGCGCGCCAGCGCTCTGAGATTTAAAGGGCCAGTGCACCAATGATGGTGCCTGGCCCAATCACCCTAATTAGTTCCACCTGCTCCCTGGCTATATGAACTCACTTCCCCTGCACTTCCTTGCCGGATCTTGTTGCCTTGTGCCTTGAGAAAGCTTTACTGTGTTACCCATACTGTGTTCCAGACCTCCTGCTATTCCACCATTGACTACGAACCTTGCCGCCTGTCCCGACCTTCTGCTACGTCTGACCTTGCTCTTGTCTACTCCCTTGTACCGCGCTTATCTCAGCAGTCAGAGAGGTTGAGCCGTTGCCAGTGGATACGACCTGGTTGCTACCGCCGCTGCAAGACCATCCCGCTTTGCGGCGGGCTCTGGTGAATACCAGTAGCAACTTAGAACCGGTCCACTGACACGGTCCACGCCAATCCCTCTCTGGCACAGAGAATCCACCTCCAGCCTGCCGAATCGTGACAGTTCTTTTCTGTCTAAGTGCTCTTTTATAACATCTGTCTCGGGAACCGCCCAGTTTAGAAGCAAATCCCCATAGCAAACCTATTCTACTCTATACAGTTCCCGAGACAAGCAGAGATGTCAGCAGAGAGCACTGTTGCCAGACAGAAAACTCAACTTCAGCAGCTGATTATTGAAAGGATTAATATTTTTTAATATAAGTAAATTACAAATCTGTTTAACTTTCTGGAGCCAGTTGATATAATAAAAAAAAGTTTTTTCCTGGAATACCCCTTTAAGTCGGACCTCCTCTCACTACAGAAAGATGTCCTTGCATATGTGTGGGCATACAAGAAACCTTGTATAGCCAGATCTGTAATGCACTTCCACAAAAAAGTAGGGGGGCTGTTGGCCCCTAATTTATTGAAATATTATTATGCTGTCCGCTTAGCCCAACTTATTTTAGTTGATATCACATCAGGTGCTCCTAGGTGGGTGACTCTATGTTATCCCAGTACTCCTACATGGCCCTCATGTGGTCTTCCTGCTCTATCTCTGCATTGGTTCCCTCCTCGGCCCTTGTGGCCCTTCATTCTCTGCATCTCTGGTGTCAGGTCCGCTTTAAGTTTCTGCTACAGTCTCCTGTCTCCCCTCCTTTTCCCCACTGGTTTAATACCTGCGAGCTTTGCCTGGTGGTCCGCTGCCAAGCTTACCAAGCTCTATGACTTTTTATTGAGGGGCCGTCTGGCTACATTTGAGTCCTTTAGACTGTCCCACTCAGTCCCTGGTAGCGAACTATTCAAGGCACGTACGATATTCTCATTTTTACGTTCTCAGACTCTCCAGGCCCTGATTCCCATTCCCACATTTTTTGAAGCTTGTGCTCTCTAAACTCATCTTCCAGGTTTCTTGTCCTTGATTTACACTCATCTCAATGCACCTCCTCCAGATACCAAATTGAAATTTATGTTGTCTTGGGAGGGTGATATGCACATCACTATCTCAATGGCATGATAGCTGTGCGGCACGTCGTGGCAGTTGGCAGGTGTCCTTAATGGATGCGCCCTTAAGGTTCTGCATAGGACGTATCTAGTTCCTGTTAGATTGCACAGCAGTTATCCTGCGGTATCAACGCTGTGTTTTCGAGATAGTGGCATGTTGGGCACGATGTATCATGTGTGGTGGTCGTGTCAGCTTTCTGAAGCTTTCTGGAGTTTGGTTTTGGACCTACTCGACTCCGTTCTACCCCATTGTGTACCGAGGACACCTGCCTTCTGCCTACTGGGCTGTAGACCTATTAGAATGCGGTATAAGGTATTTCGCCTTGCCCACTACATACTTTTAGCCGCTAGAATACACATTGCGACCCACTGGAAACAGTCTGTATTACGCTTAGAGGAGGTTATTGCTGGAGTTAACCTAATCTTACTCTACGAGAAATTATCAGCTATTAGAGGGGATGTGGTACATGGCTTCCAGGCGGTATGGGAGCCTTGGCTCTTATCATCCTATTGCCCTGATATGACGCATTGCTTATCACTTTATTAGGAGATGCTCGTGCTCAGTTCCTGTGGGAGTCAGCCAATGGATGCAACCTGATGTACATGCCATGTTTATTTGTATTTTATGCTTACTCAACACTACCGTACTTTGCTCCTCTGTGGATCTCTATGTATCACTCCTGTTACTTATGTGTACCATTGTACTTTGTTTTTCTATTCCTGGTCTGCGGACCAGTTTTGTAAGTTGATTGGAAGCCTTATTTTCGGTGTATCTGCATTCTTTAATAAAAGCTTCATGGTTTGGCCTTTAAAAAAAAAAAAGAAATAAACGTCGCTTTCCCAAAAAAGCCCTGTATTAGCACAAAAAAAACAACTATACATAATAGGTATTGCCATGTCTGTAATGATCTCAGGAGTGATACGGGATGCAATCAACAAATTTGGCGAGAAGTTGTTTTAAATGACAGTAATGCAGTAGGTCCCATTTTTGTTTATCTGCATTTCTATATGCCTGAATACTTTTAAATTTTAAGATTATTACACAATTTTTTCAAAATATAATAATGGAAATCTGTTTCTGTGTCAAAAAGAGGGACATTAAGGAGTACAGAGGGACAGAGAACTTGTGTAAAAAATAGGGACTGTCCCTCCAAAAAAAAGAGGGACACTTGGAAGGTATACAGGCCTCATTGTGCCACAAATGGAGTGCCAAAAGTATCACCAGCTGCTTAATAGGGCCCCATTGTGACATGCATTGTGACTTCACCAGATGCAGGCAAGGGCAGCACTGTAACACACAGAGTTGGAAAACAATTACCAGCTGCAGAAGCTGGTGATCATTTCGGAACTCTGTGCATGTCACTATAGAGACCTAGCCAGCAGCTTTAAATTTTTTTGGAACTCTGTGCATGTAACAGTGGGGTCCTATCCAGCAGCTGGTGACTTGTGATTGCGTTTCAATTGGGGCCCTATCCAGCAGCTGGTAACTGTTTCAGAACTCTTTGTGCCATCATGGGGCCCAAGCCAGCAGCTCATAAGTGTTTAGAACTCTGTGTGTGCCACAATGGGGCCGTAGCCAGCAGATGGTAATTCTTTTGAACAATGTGTGTTACACACTGCGCTCCGGCTGTGAGCGCAGTGTCCCTGTGCCCGAATGCGAATCCCAGCCCGTAACTCACCACGCTCCGCTGTCCCTCTGTCTCAGCTCTGGCGCGCGCATCCCTGTCTCCTAGGGCGCACGCGTGCTGGAGCTCTGAAATTTAAAGGGCCAGTGCGCCCATAATTAGTGTTTGCACCTGACACCACATTATAAATCCCTGCACCTCCCACACTTCCCTGCCGGATCTTCAGTGCCCCTAGCCTGAGATTATGTGTTCCCTATTGCCTGTTTGTCTTTCCCGTGTATCCAGACCTTCCGCTACATTACTAGACTCCTCACCTTTGCCGCCTGCCTTGACCTCCCGCTATGTTTGACTACGCTACTGCCTTATCCTTCGGTACCTCACCTTGCCCAGCTACCTGTGTGGTCGAGCCATGTCGGGGTTGCGACCTGGGTGTCGCCTGCCACAGCAAGCCCATCCTGCCTTGCGGTGGGCTCTGGTGAAGACCAGCGGCACCTTAGACTTCACTCCCCAATACAGTCCGAGTCATCAGCCACACAGGTAAGAGGATCCACATCCAGCTCCGTTACAGCAAGATCCGGCCATGGATCCCACTGGGGTTCCTCTACCTGATAATCCGGATCTCGCTTCCATTGTGGCGCTCCAATCACAGCAGTTGGCCCAGCAGGCACAGCAGTTGAGCCAGTTATCCACCATGATGCAGCAGTTGCTAACAGCACCACAACAACCACCACAACCACAGCTCCGTCTGCTCCGCTGGCACCTCCCACTCCTGCAGTCGTCTCCGGATCAAGACTCCGTCTGTCTCTTCCCGAGAACTATGAGGGGGATCCCAAGTCCTGTCGTGGTTTCGTCACTCAGTGCTCTATGCACATTGAACTCATGGCGGATCAGTTTCCTACGGAACGAGCAAAGGTGGCCTTCATCCTCAGTCTTTTAACTGGAAGGGCTTTGGCCTGGGCAACTCTGCTTTGGGATCACAGTGATGCTCTCACTACCAATCTCCAAGCGTTCCTGACTGAATTTTGGGGTGTCTTCGAAGAACCTGCTCGAGCTTCCCCCCCCTGAAATGGCATTGCTGAGTCTTACTCAGGACAACTCCTCTGTGGGTGAGTATGCCATTCGGTTTCATACCCTGGCATCAGAGTTAGCGTGGAATGATGAAGCCCTTTGCGCCACTTTCAAGAGAGGACTTTCTAGCCATATCAAGGATGTCCTTGCCGCTCGGGAATTGCCAGCTACCCTGAATGAACTCATACAGTTGGATTGATATCCATTTCTCTGAACGACGTGAGGAACTTCGCCAAGAAAGGGAGTCTGCACGACCTCAGCGCTTACCTCGCCTGGCACCTGTCTTCCAGCAACCACTGCGTTCTACGATGCCTCCTGCTGTGGAGGCTATGCAGGTGGATCGGTCTCACCTGAACTTTAGGAAAGAACCCGCCGTCGAGCTGAGAATCTGTGCTTATATTGTGCCAGTGCAGACCCTTTCCTCAGAGACTGTCCTCTGCGTCCACAGCCACAGGGAAACACCTGACCTAGGGTTTGCAGGAGAGGCCTCCCGTGGTGTGAATACCTCCTCTCCACGCTTGAATTTGAAGGTCCAGCTGTCTCTACCCTCCAAAGAGACTATCTCCGTTCTGGCTTTCCTGAACTCTGGATCTGCGGGGAACTTTATTGTTGCCTCATTTGTGCACAGGTATCGTCTGCCTGTAACCCGCCTTCTGAAGCCTTTGTACATCTCCTCGGTTAATGGAGAAAATCTGGGCTGTACTATCTTATTTTGCACAGTACGCATGTCTATGCAAATTTGAGTTCTGCATAAGGAAAAATTGTCCTTCTATGTACTTCCACATTGTACCTCCACTCTTCTACTAGGCCTTCCCTGGTTACAACTACATGCCCCACAACCTGACTGGAAGACTGGAGAAGTACTTAGCTGGGGAACTTACTGTTCCTCTGCCCGGTCTGCCGTCTTTTCAGGATTTTGCTGACGTCTTCAGCGAGAAACAGGCTGAAGTTTTACCTCCACATCATCCTTACGATTGTCCTATCGACTTATTGCCTGGGACCACACCTGCTCGGGGCAGAATTTACCCCTTGTCTGTTCCAGAAACTCAGGCCATGTCTAATTATATACAAGAAAATCTAGAGAAAGGTTTTATTAGAAAGTCATCTTCTCCTGCTGGAGCCGGATTCTTCTTCGTGGAGAAAAAAGACTGATCCTTGCGACCTTGCATCGATTAACGCGGCCTGAATAAAATTACTGTAAAAAAATGCTACAAACTTCCATTGATCTCTGAGTTATTTGATCGTCTACGTGGTGCTAGGATCTTCTCCAAACTTGACCTACGAGGGGCCTATAATTTGATTCCCATCCGTGAAGGGGATGAATAGAAGACTGCATTCAATACTCATGATGGACATTTCGAGTATCTTGTCATGCCATTTGGGCTTTGTAATGCTCCAGCAGTCTTCCAGGAGTTTGTCAATGACATTTTTCGTGACCTTCTTTACTCCTGTGTCGTTGTCTACTTGGACGACATACTCATCTATTCGCCCAATGTCTAGTCTCATCGCCTTCATCTCCACCAAGTATTACAGCATCTCCGGAAAACCATCTCTATGCTAAACTTGAGAAGTGTACCTTTGAAAGAACCAGCCTTCCATTCCTGGGTTATATTGTCACCAGTCAAGGTCTTCAAATGGACCTCAACAAGTTGTCCGCAGTGCTGGATTTTCCACGCCCCACTGGTTTGAAAGCTATTCAGCGCTTCCATTGCTAATTCTGGGAGTCCAGTTCATCTCCAAGTTCTGGAGGGCCCTCTGTTCTCGTCTACAAGTTAAACTGGACTTCTCCTTGGCTTACCACCCTCAATCCAATGGTCAGGTCGAAAGTGTGAATCAGGTTCTGGGTGACTACCTTCACCATTTTGTCTCTGCTCGCCAAGATGACTGGGCCGATTTACTACCCTGGGCCAAATTTTCTTATAACCATAGAGTTTCTGAATCCATTGGGACTTAACCCTTCTTTGTGGTCTATGGGTTTCATCCTCGTCCTCTTCTTTCCCCGTCTTCTTCTCCCTCGGAGTACCTATGGCTGACTAACTGGTGCAGAATTTCGCCTCCATCTGGCAGAAGGCTCGTCACTCCCTTCTTCGTTCCGCAACCCGTATGAAGTCGCAAACGCACAGAAAAAGATGTCCTTCTTCCGAGTTCTCTCCTTGGGACAAAGTGTGGTTATCCTCCAAATACATCCGCTTTAAGATACCCTCTTGGGTCCACGCTTTTTGGGTCCCTATAAAGTAAAAAAATGACTTAATCCTGTGGCTTATTCCCTCCATCTGCCCTCCTCTCTCCGGATTCCAAATTCCTTCCATGTCTCCCTCTTGAAGCCGGTGATCCACAACCACTTTTCTCAATAGAACATCTCGCCTTCCTCCATCTCTGGTACCTCTGATGTTTTTGCTGTTAAAGAAATCCTAGACTCCAAGCAGGTCAGAGGAAAATGCTTCCTTCTAGATTGGGAAGGATTTGGTCAAGAGGAGAGGTCTTGGGAACCACAGGAAAATATCTTGGACAGGATCTGCTCAAAAAATTTCTGAACCACAAGAGGAGGGGAAGACCAAAGGGGGGGGGGGGGTACTGTTACACACCGCTCTCCAGCCGCAAGCTCTGGCCGTGAGCGCAGAGTCCCTGGGTCCCTGTCTGCCGGTGGGGCTGGGATTCGCATCACGGGACGTGCCCGAATGCGAATCTCAGACCGTCACTCACATGCTCCGTTGTCCCTCTGTCTCAGCTCCGGCGCGCGCATCCCTGTCTCCTAGGGCGCGTGCGTGCCGGAGCTCTGAAGTTTAAAGGCCAGTGCGCCCACAATTAGTGTTTGCACCTGACACCACATTATAAATCTCTGCACCCACCACACTTTCCTGCCGGATCTTCAGTGCCCTTAGCCTGAGATTAAGCGTTCCCTATTGCCTGTTTGTCTTTCCCATGTATCCAGACCTTCTGCTACGTTACTAGACTCCTCACCTTTGCCGCCTTCCTTGACCTTCTGCTACGTTTGACTATGCTTCTGCCTTATCCTTCGGTACCTCGACTTGCCCAGCTACCTGAATTATCAATGGAAATTAAATTTGTAAACTCATGGAGGTCTGGATATGGAGTCACACTCAAAATCAAGGTGGGAAACCACACTAAAGGCTGATCCAACTTTGATGTAATGGGGGATATTTATCAAAGTTGTCTATGTCCTGCATCAATATAGACCAAACTACAGAGGGTTAGTCTGGTCTATTGTGCACCTAATTTATCAAATGGCGCACGGCTCTTGATAAATTCTGTGCACAGACTGCATGATCTATGCTTTAGTCTATATTTAAACCTGCTCCAACATGGTCTGACATTTCGGCGTACTTTCAGCCTATGCGACTTGTCGCTGAAAAGTCGCTTTTGATAAATTCAGCACCAATGCATTTTTCAATGCATTTCAGTCTAAAATAGACTTGCATGCATCATGTTCTAAAAATCCTCTAGAGCAAAAGTCG
Organism: Hyla sarda; assembly: GCF_029499605.1. Lineage (NCBI taxonomy): Eukaryota > Metazoa > Chordata > Amphibia > Anura > Hylidae > Hyla > Hyla sarda. The sequence goes on from NC_079189.1 coordinate 485,628,361, forward strand.
CAGAAAAGTCGCACAGATTTAGACTGCGACTTTCTGTGCGACAAATTTAGGCAAGAAAAACCAGTCTAAATCCTTTGATAAATCTCCCCCAATGTCCTTAAAACAAGTAAATATGAGGCTCATTAGTGTGTGGCTTCCACGTGCCCGTAGGACCCCCCACTACAACGCCTGGGCATTCTCCTGATGAGGTGGTGAATGGTCTCCTGAGGGATGTCCTCCCAGACCTGGAATAAAGCATCCGCCAACTCCTGGACAGTCTGTATGGCAACGTGGCGTTGGTGGATGGAGCGAGACATGATGTCCTAGATGTGCTCCGGATTTAGGTCTGGGGAATGGGCGGGCAAGTCCATAGCATCAATGCCTTCCTCTTGCAGAAACTGCTGACACACTCCAGCCACATGAGGTCTAGCATTGTCTTGCATTAGGAGGAACCCAGGGCCAACCGCACCATCATATGGTCTCACAAGGGGTCTGAGGATCTCATCTCGGTACCTCATGGCAGTCAGGCTACCTCTGGCAAGCACATGGAGGGCTGTGCGGCCCCCCCAAAGAAATGCCACCTCACACCATTACTGACCCATCACCAAACTGGTCATGCTGGAGGATGATGCAGGCAGCAAAATGTTCTCCACGGTGTCTCCAGACTCTATCAGGTCTGTCACATGTGCTCAGTGTGAAACTGCTTTAATCTGTGAAGAGCACAGGGCATCAGTGGCGAATTTGATAATCTTGGTGTTCTCTGGCAAATGCTAAACGTCCTGCATGGTGTTGAAATGTAAGCACAACCCCCACCTGTGGACATAGGGCCCTTATACCACCTTCATGGAGTCTGTTTCTGACCGTTTGAGTGGACACATGCACATTTGTGGCTTGCTTGAGGTCAGTTTGCAGGGCTCTAGCAGTGCTCCTCCTACTCCTCCTTGCACAAAGGCGGAGGTAGCGGTCCTGCTGTTGGGTTGTTGCCCTCCTACGACCTCCTTCATGTCTCCTGATGTACTGGCCTGTCTCCTGGTAGCGCCTCCATGCTATGGACACTACGCTGACAGACACAGCAAACCTTCTTGCCACAGCTCACATTGATGTGCCATCCTGGATTAGCTGCACTACCTGAGCCACTTGTGTGGGTTGTTGACTCCATCTCATGCTGCCACTAGAGTGAAAGCACCGCCAGCATTCAAAAGTGACCAAAACATCAGCCAGGAAGCATAGAAAATCAGACGTGGTCTGTGGTCACCACCTGCAGAACAACTCCTTTATTGACGGTGTCTTGCTAGTTGCCTATTATTTCCACCTGTTGTCTGTTCCATTTGCACAACAGCATGTGAAATTGATTGTCAATCAGTGTTGCTTCCTGAGTGGACAGTGTGATTTCACAGAAGTGTGATTGACTTGGAGTTACATTGTGTTGTTTAAGTAATTATACTACTTTAAAAAAAATCAAACTTTTGAAACAAAATTTGTATTTTTTAAATCGCCCTATTCTGACCCCTATAATGGTCAAATTTTTCTATATGCAGGACTGTATGAGGGCCATTTTTTATCTGTAAATTTTATTGGTACCACTTTTGCATATATGTGACTTTTTGATCACTTTTTATTTCATTTTTCTGGGATGTGATGTGACCAAAAAGCAGCAATTTCTTTAATTTTTTTACGTTTACGCCGTTCACAGTACGGGATAATTAACATTATATTTTAATAGTTTTGACATTTATGCACACAGCCATACCAAATATGCTTATTAATTATTTTATTACACTTTTTAGGGTAAAATGGGAAAAGGGGCAATTTATAGGTATAGCACTGATCAGCATGACTGGCGATATTCTTCTCTGGTCTGCTCAATGTCAGACCAGACAAAATGACGCCGGGATGACTGCTGAAGCAGGTTAGGGGACCTTTTTAAGCCTTTTTGTGGCAGTGCCGTGGGTTATCCGATCATCTATTAGAATGCCTGCATTGCGGCAAATGCTGTGATCTGTATTAATCATGGCATCTGTGGGGTTAATGGCGAACATCAGAGTGATCGGTGATGTCTGCCATTACCAGCAGGTCCCTGGCTGCTGATAGCAGCCGGGACCTGCTGTGCATGATGCGAGCACTGGTCCGGTGCTCGCATCATGTACATGACGTAAATGTACGTCCTGATGTGTTAAAGGGGTTCTCCAATATAAGGTGATTTTAGTACGTACCTGGCAGACAGTAATGAACATGCTTAGGAAGGATCTGCGCTTGTCTTGGGGCTAAATGGCTATGATGTGAGATTACCATAACACTGTGGCTAGCTTTTTGTTAACTTGTATTTCCTGTTTTTTTTTTTACTACAAATCCCACAATTCCATTTTCCTCCCTCCCACACATCAGCCACCCCACCCATTGAAACAAAAGACCTGTGGTTTTCAATCAGGGTGCCTACAGCTGTTGCATTAGTTGCAGTTTGATTTCTCTCCCACCAAGCGATCCCTCCACCCATTAAAGCAGACAGGCTCCCTGTCATCAGCTGACTATTGAGTCAGGTCTCGGCCCCATTGCAAGCTGGGAAAAATCTGAGACAACAGTCATTTTGTACGCTGGTAAAAAAAAAAATTGTGGAGTGAAAATCACAGAAGAATTGTGACAAAACCGTCACACACAGGTACAGACACTATATTATGAACTACACTAACTTTACAGCCCCTGTAGCATAGTCAAATAAAAAAGAATTCCTGGAATACCCCTTTAAGTACCACTGCATTAGGACGTACATTTACGTCCATTGTCCTTAAGGAGTTAAAAATGTTTTAAATAGTGTTATTTGTATTAAATTCTTAGGTCATCCAACTAATGTGAGTGGTTAAGAGGATAAGAATCTGGATACTTTAGTACTTGGTAGACAATAGGCCAGCTTATAGGAATGTATGCACTAGAAGTGGTGTATCCTTATCACCATTCACATTACGTAAGTGGCGATGAGGATTTGTGCACACAGTTCCTGACATGGACAGAGCGGTCAGCAGAGAGCAATGTGGTCAGACTGTAAAGAACTATACAACTTCCTCTGTGGTATACAGCAGCTGATAAGTACTGGAAGGATTAATATTTTTAAATTGAAGTAATTTACAAATTTGTTTAACTTTCTGGCAACTGGACGGTTTGAAAACATTTGTTTTCCAGCAGAGTACCCCTTTAAACTTTTAGCATTTGTGATGTCTCAACTAATTTGTATATTTGTTTGATATGAACCTAATTATCCATACATACAAAGCATTTGAGTTCGGGTTTTGGGAGTGACTGAAGGTTCTGGCAATAAAGACACTCCCATACTCCAGTTCTGTGGTGTACCTGGTACTTGTACTTGTACAAGACTGAACCTGGCCTCACAGGTGTGGTAGAACTGCCAAAGAGCAGCAGGAAAGAAAAGTTGGTCTGAAGCAAGATCAGCTTGTGTGTTACGCTTGTTCACTACTACACTGCACCAAAAAGACTTACTTGGGAATGAACCTGCCAAGCTTGGGCGAAAAGCGTAGAAGTTTATGTTGTATGGATATTTAAACCAAGAAAAGAGGTGAGAGGTAGGAGAAAAAGTGCAAGAAAACCTAACTTTAAATAATATATATATACATATTTAGAATAACAAACAGTATTTTCTAGTACAATAAAAATAAATTATTCTGTAATTTCCAAGTTGTTTGTGTCATTTATATTGTAATGTTTTCATACTGATTTGCCACAAAAAAAACATGCATCCAGATTTACCATGGGTTTCTCCTTAAAATTAATTGCAAACAAAATGCAGGCTGTGGCTACAAATGTACAGGTACAATTCACAGCAGTTCTCACCCACGTGGATTTAGTCAAAACAGGGTTTTTTTTCCCCATGAAATACAGTGGGGATCAAAAGTTTGGGCACCCCAGCTAAAAAATTGTACTAATTTGCATAAAGAAGCCAAGGAGAGATGGAAACATCTCCAAAAGTAATCAAATTACAGATTAGACATTATTATAATATGTCAACAAAAGTTAGATTTTATTTCCATCATTTACACTTTCAAAATAACAGAAAACAAAAAAATGGCGTCTGCAAAAGTTTGGGCACCTGCACAGTTAATATCTTGTACTTCCCCGTTTGGCAAGTATCACAGCTTATAAATGCTTTTTGCAGCCATCCAAGAGTCTTTCAATTCTTGTTTGAGGTATCTTTGCCCATTCTTCCTTACAAAAGTCTTCCAGTTCTTTGAGATTTCTGGGCTGTCTCTCACACACTGCTCTTTTAAGGTCTATCCATAGATTTTCAATTATGTTGAGATCAGGAGATTGTGAAGGCCATGGCAAAACCTTCAGTTTACGCCTCTTGATGTAATCCCCCGTGGATTTTGAGGTGTATTTAGGATCATTATCCATTTGTAGAAGCCATCCTCTCTTTAACTTCAGCTTTTTCACAGATGGCATCAAGTTAGCATCCAAAATTTGCTGAAATTTTATTGAATCGATTTTTCCTTCTACTCGTGAGATGTTCCCTGTGCCACTGGCTGCAATACAACCCCAAAGCATGATTGATCCACCCCCATGCTTAACAGTTGGACAGAGGTTCTTTTCATTAAATTCTGTTCCCCTTCTTCTCCAAAAGTACCTGTCTGATATTTTTCTTGGTCTTCTAGATCTTGCTTTAACTTCCACTATTCCTGAAGATGTTTTGCTATCTTCTTATAGCCTTCTCCAGCTTTGTGAGCATCAACTATTTTCAGTTTCAGATTTCTAGACAACTGCTTAGAAGAACCCATGATGCTGATTGTTGGGGCAAGGTCAGATGAGTCTGGGCATTTAAAACCTTTGAGATTTACATCACCTGGTCTTCCTAGATGACAATTGAGAACAATCCATGACACTGGCAGGTCTCAGCTATAAAGTACATGCTATAAATTCTGCAGGGTGCCCAAACTTTTGCAGATGCCATTTTTTTGTTTTCTGTTATTTTGAAAGTGTAAATGATATAAATAAAATCTAACTTTTGTTGACATATTATAAGAATGTCTAATCTGTAATTTGATGCCTTTTGGAGATTTTTCCATCTTTCCTTGGCTTCTTTATGCACATTAATACAATTTTTTTTACCTGGGGTGTGCAAACTTTTGATCCCCACTGTAGCATGGCAGCAGCTGCTGCATCAAAAAGTATTTATCCCTATCCATAGACCCACGGGTGCCTAGTGGCAAATGCAGTTTTTATCGAATTGTGTCCGGGTGGTTCCTGGCCATGTCATTCAGTTGATAAGCCTTTCCTAAAGAAAAAATGTAAGTGTTTGCTCTGTGGCAAGATTAATTATCAGCCTTAAAAATGTGTCCTTCACCACTAAACCTATTAACTAATGATAGAATAAGTGTACAAATGTGATTGTTTACTTTAGGCATAAACTTTAATTATTTCATAATAAGGGCACCAAGCAAAAGCTCAAAAGGCCAGTGCCAATTTATGACTTATCAATGAATATCACTTTTCAGTGAATCAATAAATATCCACACTTCATGATAATTTTTCTTCAGTAAACCCTGTTTTCTTTTGTTTTGGTATTAGTGCTTGTTTTATACATATTTAAGGCAACACAATGTCCCCGATTTACTTAAATAGTGGCAGAGTAAACTGATGTTTCCCTACTCCATCAAAATTTTCAACTCAATGGCCCTGATTTACTAAGAGTGTTGTGTAGGTTTCTTTGTGGGTTTTAATTCCCTACAACTTTTTTTTCCACGGTATTTACTAAGGTTTCCCTACATTTTCCACTTTCCCTCCATTTTGCTTTTTTTTTTTTAAACATGTTCTGATCTGTGGGGCTTTTCTCAGCTCAAATCCACCACATTTTCTGTGGAAGCTTTAGTAAATATGTTGGGTTTTTGTGAAAATGTTGGAAACACGCCCCTTTTCCCCAACGGCCATGCCTCTTTTTCGGATTTTCTCAGTAAAATGGAGAGTTAGTCAGGTTTGTTTCAATTCTGGCGCAAATTCTGGAGCAGGTAGAATTTCTGGTGCAATGCGCCAGAATCGGGCACACAACTTGACAAAACATGTCGGGTTTGCAATAGTAAATGAGGGCCAATGTGTATTGTAAGGACGGATAAAGAGTTGAAAGTATTGCCACTGCCAGAATCTTGAGCACAACCCGACAAAACATGTCAGTTTGCAATAGTAAATGAGGGCCAATGTGTATTGTAACGATAGCTATAGAGTTGAAAGTATTGCCACTGCCAGGGGCTCCTGCTACCACTAAGCATGGTGTATAAAACCATTTGCCCAATAGGCCTGTGTACAATTCATGCTCCATGGTTTGTAATGGGGTTCTGTGTAACATTGCATGGTGGCTCTTATATCGGCACTAAATAAGGGCTTTATGCATGGCAATGTAAGAGCAATGTAAATAACAGTATATAGGGGCTCAGAGTGTCCTGTATTAAGGCTCTTTGACAAGCAATTTTTACACTATAATTGACAATTTATGAAGGCTCTATTGTTTTCACTTTATGGATGCTCTATGGATGGCATGGGAATTTGTGACTGGCACTACATGGGAGTTCTGTGACTTGCAAAAGATTTTCTTTTAGCACTAAATTTTGTCTTTGTGACCAGGGGTGTAGCTATAGAGGTAGCAGAGTTAGCAATTGCACTGGGGCCCTGGCGCCTAAGGGGGCCCAAAAGCACATTTTCCCCATAAGATACCAGTATTATAATTGGCATATGGGGCCCTGTTGCAGATTTTGAATCAGGGCCCAGAATCTACAATCTACGCCTCTGTTTGTGACTACACATGACTTAGGAAGCTTTATACATGGAAGCTAACATATGGAAGATTCTGTGGCTTGCACTGTGTGAAGGTACTGTAGAAGGACTGTGTGGAGGCTCTTTAGCTAGCATCGATTGGTGGTTTTAAAGATGATCTGTGGCTGGTACTTACGAACTGTTGAAGACTCTATGTGCGGGCTCTGGTTCTAAGGGTGGCCTGCAATGAGCTCTTTATTCTTGGTAAGTAGGTGCTGTGTCTGCTACTTTATAGGAAATAGGAATACTATCCAAGCTTTACTAGTGTAAACCATTCCCAAGAATTCTTGGATATGCCTAAAGAAGGCTTGGGTATGTCTAGAGAAAATGGCTCCTGAGAAACTAAACTACAGTTCCAGTGTAAAATGCTGGGAGTATGGAAACTTTTCCATCTTTCCTTTACTTCTATATGCAAATATAAGCTATTCACCCAAATAGTTTTGTTTCATCCTTCACTAAGAAAAAGTGGATATTCTAAATATTTTCTAGATCTTTATTGTGTACAAATCTAGTGCATGATGAACAGGTCACCCTACCATGAAATTTCTGAACTTACACAATAAGCTCATATCTGTTTTTTTTTCCCATAATTATTTCCCAGGGGACCACTTAAAACTAGAATAAAAATATTGATTTATTTGTATCATGCAGTTCAAAGAGACTTATTCTAGTGGGGCATGCCCTTCGCTCAACTCTAAAATGATCTTTTCTTCTGCTCTCAGCTCTGCAGGAAATTTTAGAGATGTGGCATCTGCTACAGCTGCCTCGGAAATCACACAAGGTATTCATTACTTTGCCTATACCTCTAACTAACTAGCCAAACACTCTGTGATGTTTTGACAGACGAAACAAGTGCACAACCACAGTTTATACAATGTATTCTGCGGATTAATGAGACAAAGGTTAACAACTGAGCAGGAAGGCAAGAATTCTGAACGATACAGGTCACTGACTTTGTTTGCTTGATATTTTTTGTTCAGCCAGCTACATATTTTGGCCGTTTTACATTGATATATATTTGTATCAAACACAATTCTTCTGTGGAATAGAAGTAAAAAATAATAATAATGATAAACTTTTAAAGAGCCCTTCACAATAGAGTATCCTACATCCCTTCTTTTACTGCTCCCCTTTTATGGCCTTAGATCGGGGCAAATTTTAATCTGTAGGCAAAATCAAATTAAATGATAGTATATCTTCCTAAATACTTTGTGTTCCAGTTCTATCACCTTTTTAATATTTGCAGTCCAGGGTTGGCCTTTGGTTTGTTGGTGCCCTGTGCTGTATCTTTTATTGACTCTCCTTATTTTCACTCACACTCAGCATCAAATAACGCTACACCTGGTCACTTATAAGAAGATTTGGCTTTGGGGACAATTTAGTTTGATAGGTTAAAGTGATGTCTGCTGCCCCTGTGGCTTGGACTAAGGATGAACAAAAATGTGTCCTTAATAGGGAGAGGGGAGTAAGCCATTACCAGACTTCACTGATGGCAGCTTAATGCTCTGAGAACAAAAGGATCAAGCATGTTTAAATCCAACAGCCTGAGGTATTGAATAAGTTAAATCTCAGCTTCAATGTTATTTTGCCCCCAGACCCTTTATTTTGTGTGGTGAAATATTTGAATAGACAGAATATTCCTCCAACATATTGCCTAACAATCGAAAGGCATGTATTTATCTTGCAAAATAATTGCCAGCTATTGAATGTCACATAGACATCGTAAGATTGATAATTGGAAATATTAATGATTACAATTCTGTGGACGTTCCTTTTGACCTTGGGGTTAATTTTGTATAAAAAAAAAAAAAAAAAGACACACTACCTAATTCATAATCGTATCTTTTCTTACACACGCAAAAGTATTGTTCCCCCCCCCCCCCTTATTAGAGAATATATTTGGACTAAAGTACAGGTAAAACCACCATGAATAAATACATGCCAATACAATAAATATGTATGTAAAATAATATATTTTTATATACCTTTTATGGCATGTTGATTGAACCCTACTGTTACAGAGATATGGGGCTTTTTATTTCCCATACGACCGTCTACAAAGCCATCAAATGGGAGGGCACTTCATTACAATAGGGGGTCTGTGGTCACAGTGCAGGCCATAAGGGGAGTGTGAAGATGTTATTGCCAGGGATGTGTATAGTGCTGGTCGCTCATAGAGCCATATACTGTACACAAATAGAAGCTGCTGACAGCCCATACCACTCTCTTTCCATTTCCCTCTTTAACTCCTTACTGTCCGCTGTTATTCTGTATCATTATTATAGTAATTATAGTTCTTGGTGCTGTTGTCCTCCCACTTGCTGCCTCCATATTGTCCTCATTGAAGCCTTGGGTCTTCCTCTCCTCTATGCTGTGTGGTGGTTCTCTGCTCTTCCACTCCCGCACAAACAGGCTGAGGGGACACCACATTTATCCTCACTCAAAGCGGACAGTATATGGCCATATGAGCGGCCAGCGCAAAACATGCCCCTGGGAATAGCATATTCACACCCCCCTCATAGCCCACACTGTAACCACAGACCTTATTACAAAGAAGGTTTTCATAAATCTCACCCTGGAGGGCATAATTGAAAAGTAACAGTAAAAACATATCAACAGGAAGAAAAACTTCTATACTCTTTACTGCTATCTCCTAAATCCTCAAACAAAGCCATAACCAGGTGGGGACAGAGAGAGTTTGTGACTTACATTTTTAACCTTTGTTGGTACTGTCTTATACTGACAGGCAGTTTATCAGACCCTGTCTCAAGGCTTTCATACTTGGCAGATCTGGAAGCCATTGTTAGCTCTCCAGCTGCCAAGTATCCCTGAATTCCCAGAAAGAGTGCCGCAGAGACTATAGGTGGTCCAAGCAGCCACGGGCCCTCGGAAGCTTAGAGCCCCGGGCAACCACTCACACCACTCATATTTTAATCCACCACTGCTAGTCCACATTCACACACAGCACAAACTGCACCATAAAAGAAGGTATTTAAGGACATACTATTTGACCTTTATACTAGGTCTCCACAGTTACATCCTTGTATGAATAAAATAGGTCTACCTTCATTTTTTTATGATATTGGGACAGTAACATAGACACAAGTTTAAAGGTGCATTGTGGGTTTAATTATTTCTGTATTATGTAGTGAGACATTAAACCATTATCCTTTAATGCTCATTTTTATTCATAGTACTCATGTTAGTAAATGCTATGGGGATATTTTAGCAAGTTACAAGCTATATTTGTGCCAGGCCCATAAAATGATAGGAATCCTGGTGTTTAACAAACTCTTGGACATACAGTACATGGACTGTGTCAGGCTGATGGTTTAATGAGGCCTAAAATGCTACCAGCCTTCCTTTTTTGCCAAACAGAAATCTTTCTGCTGCTTAAGATTTGACATGTCTCAGGATGAAATCTACAAAAGTACTTTCACGCTGCACATTAGGAGAGACCTTTGCCTATAAAATCCCTGTAAACAAATACAGAAAATTTCAGATTAATTATACGCGTAAAAGAAACTGCCAGCAGTTACGGTTAAACTTTCCGCTTGAGTTTTACCATCTGCCACAGTGATATACTCCTCTCAAATATTTATTGTTTAGAATAGTTTTTTTTAGAATAGGTTTTTTAAGAACATAGATGTAAAACCAATAAGAAAGTTATCATCTGAAATAAATAAAAAATGATGGGGAGCAAATTTAGAAAAGCTAATATAGAAAGATTTTGAGTTCACATGGAGCAAAAAATAATGCACAATATTAGTGTGTTTGCCATATTTGTAAAGCATCTGGCCATACTTTTTGTGGGTTTTTATATTTGACTTTTGGTTGCCAATTCTTCATCTGTATTGCTCAAATGGGATGTACAGTGGGGATCAATAGTTTGGGCACCCCAGGTAAAAATTTGTATTAATGTGCATAAAGAAGCCAAGGAAAGATGGAAAAATTTCAAAAAGGCATCAAATTACAGATTAGACATTATTATAATATGTCAACAAAAGTTAGATTTTATTTCCATCATGTGAATGTATTCAACGTATAGTGCCTCCATTAAATTCACACACATTAATGTACAGTTGCTTGTAAAAATGTGTCTTATGTTTCTGATGATAAACTGCCAGTAAAATGGTAACATTGATTTATAGAAAGATGGGAATTTTAAGTCATAGGGAATCAAAAACATGTAGGCCCTTTTAATATTCAATTATATAGAATTGACCTACAGGAAAAGTTTTGTAACTTTATTTTTTATTTTTTTTATTCTATTATGTAAAACTGTCCAGAAAGTTGTAAGACACACTTAGCTTAGCTTATACTGTCATGGAGGAGTTTGATTTTTTCTACAGATGACATCTCTATGAATAAAATATATAAGTGCATGTTTTATTTATTATTATTTTTAACAATGCATGTTAACAGCAGATGAATGTTACAGATTTTGGACACATATGGCCTGAGCATAGTATAGACCTAAAGGAACTCCCCATGCCACATATGGCGCCTTTGTAAAGTGCCCTGGTCTCCCCTATAAGCATTGCAACCAATAAAGCATGCTGAAAAACCATAAGGTGTTATCACTGAAAAAAACCTTTGACATGTTATAGAGACATATCAAAAGTCAAAAGTTTGGCTCGGCCGAGTCTTGGTGCTGAGACCCTAACAATCAACAGAACAAACAGGGAGAAGGTCTTAGCAGAGCACTTCTCTCCCCCATCTCTCTCCTCACTACGGGAGATGATTCTGTAGAAATTCTATGAAGCCATCTCCTGCAACAAGATGAGCAGAAGATGGAGAGAAGTTCTTAGCTGAACACTCCTCTAGGCACCCAAGCTCTGGCTGATCTATATTTTAACATGTAAAAAGCTTTTTTTTTATTTTTAAAATAACAGCAATACTTTAAAATTGAAGGCCCACAAGGGTACAGTATTGACACTTTTGGGATCTATGTGATGGCCTTATATTGCATATTGACTCCTTTAGGAAAGTAAATGCAAACAAAATCTTTTTTAACTCCTTAAGGACCCAGACCACTGTCACTTTAAGCATTAATAATTCTGGGATGTTTTTACTTTTCATTTTCGTGACATATTCTACTTTATGTTAGTGGTAAATTTTTGTCGGTATTTGTATCATTTGTATCATTTCTTGGTGAAAAATGCAAAAATATGATGAAAAATTTGAACATTTTGAAATTTTTTTAACTTTGAAACTCTCTGCTTGTAATGAAAATGGACATCCCAAATAAATTATATATTCATTCACATATAAAATATGTCTACTTTATGTTTGCATCATAAAGTTGACATGTTTTTACTTTTGGAAGACATCAGAGGGCTTCAAAGTTCAGCATCAATTTTTCAAAAAAATTTGTCAAAATCTGAATTTTTCAGGGACCAGTTCAGGTTTGAAGTGGATTTGAAGGGCCTTCATATTAGAAATACCCCATAAATGACCCCCTTATAAAAACTGCACCCCTCAAAGTATTCAAAATGACATTCAGAAATGCAGACATTTAGAAGCCCCTATGGTGCCAGAACAGCAAAAAACAACAACAAAAAAAACAACATGGCACACTATTATGGAAACTACACCCCTCAAGGAACGTAACAAGGGGTACAGTGAGCCTTAACACCCCACAGGCGTTTGACGACTTTCGTTAAAGTCAGATGTGTAAATAAAATTTTTTTTCCACTAAAATGCTGGTTTTCCCCCAAATTTTAAATTTTTACAAGAGGTAATAGGAGAAAATGTAACCCCATCTCTTCTGAGTATGGAAATACCCCATTTGTGGATGTCAAGTGCACTGCGGGCGCACTACAATGCTCAGTAGAGAAGGAGTCACATTTGGCTTTTGGAAAGCAAATTTTGCTGAAATGGTTTTTGGGGGGCATGTCGCGTTTAGGAGGCCCCTGTGGTGCCAGAACAGCAAAAAAGCCCCACATGGCACACAATTTTGGAAACAACACCCCCCAAAGAACGTAACAAGGGGTACAGTGAGCCTTTCTACCCCACAGGTGTTTGACAAATTTCCGCTAAAGTTGGACGTGAAAATGAAAAATTTTATTTTTTTAGCTAAAATGCTGGTGTTACCCCAAATTTTTCATTTTCAAAATTTTTAACTCCATTTCTTCTGAGTATGGAAATACCCCATATGTGGATGTAAAGTGCTCTGCGGGAGAACTTCAAAAGTTTCCCCCCTCACATATACTAATGTGCCAAAAACAAGTTAATATCACCAACCATTCCCATTTTATTAAGGTGTATCCATATAAATGGCCCACCCTGTACAATGCTCAGAAGAGAAGGAGTCACATTTGGCTTTGGAAAGCAAATTTCGCATTTAGGAAGCCCTGCCAGAACAGCAAAAAAACAAACCACATGGCATACTATTTTGGAAACTACACCCCTCAAGGAACGTAACAAGGGGTATAGTGAACCTTAATACCTCACATGTGTTTGAATTAAAAAATAATTTTCACTAAAATGCTGTTTTATTCCCCAAATTTTAAATTTTTACAAGGGGTTATAGGAGAAAATGCCCCCCAAAATTTGTAACCCCATTTCTTATGAGTATGGAAATAAATACCCCATGTGTGGACGTCAAGTGCTCTGCTGGTGCACTACAATGCTAAGAAGAGAAGGAGCGCCATTGGGCTTTTGGGGAGAGAATTTGTTTGGAATGGAAGTTGGGGACCATGTGCGTTTACAAAGCCCCATGGTGCCAGAACAGTGGACCCCCCACATGTGACCCTATTTTGGAAACTACACCCCTCACAGAATGTAATAAGGGGTGCAGTGAGCATTTACACCCCACTGGCACTTCACAGATCTTTGGAAAAGTGGGCTGTGCAAATGCCACTATCAGACACCAGTGGGGTGTAAATGCTCACTGCACCCCTTATTACATTCTGTGAGGGGTGTAGTTTCCAAAATGGGATCACATGTGGGGGGGGGGGGCACTGTTCTGGCACCATGGGGGCTTTATAAACGCACATGGCCTACAATTCCAGACACATTCTCTCTCCAAAAGCCCAATGGCGCTCCTTCTCTTCTGCGCGCTGTAGTGCACCAACAGAGCACTTTACGTCCACATATGGGGTATTTATATACTCAGAAGAAATGTTGTTGCAAATTTTGGAGGCTTTTTTTCCTATTACCCCTTGTGAAAATGAAAAATTTGAGATAACACCAGCATTGTAGTGAAAAAATAAAGAATTTTCACTTTCACGTCCAACTTTAACGAAAATTCTTTAAACACCTGTGGGGTGTTAAGGCTCACTATACCCCTTGTTATGTTCCGTGAGGGGTGTAGTTTCCAAAATGGGGTCACATGTGGGTGTTTTTGTTTTTGCGTTTATGTTAGAACCGCTGTAACACTCAGCCACCCCTGTGCAAATCACCTCAAATGTACATGGTGCTCTCACTCCTGAGCCTTGTTGTGCGCCCGCTGAGTATTTTACGTCCACATATGGGGTATTTCTGTACTCAGGAGAAATTGCATTACAAATTTTGGGGTCTATTTTTCCTTTTACCTCTTGTGAAAATTAAAAGTATGGGGCAACACCAGCATGCTAGTGTAAAAAATAAAAAACGTTTTACAATAACATGCTGGAGTAGACCCCAACTTTACCTTTTAATAAGGGGTAAAAGAAGAAAAAGCCCCAAAATTTGTTAGGCAATTTCTCCCAGGTACGGAGATACCCCATATGTGGCCCTAAACTGTTGCCTTGAAATATGACAGGGCTCCGAAGTGAGAGAGCGCCATTCGCATTTGAGGCCTAAATTAGGGATTTGCATGGGACGGACCCGGATGCAAGAATTACACTTGCCTCCGATACCAAAATTATCCTTCGGAAGTGTTTTCTAAACAGGGAGCCTCCAGCTGTTGCAAAACTCCCAGCATGCCTGGACAGTCAATGGCTGTCCGGCAACACTGGGAGTTGTTGTTTTGCAACAGCTGGAGGCTCCGTTTTGGAAACAGTGCCGTATGAGACGTTTTTCATTTTTATTGGGGGGATTGTGTAGGGGTATGTGTATATGTAGTGTTTTACCCTTTATTTGGTGCAGGTGTAGTATAGTATAGTGTAGCGTTTTTACGGTACACTCACACAGGCGGAGGTTTACAGCGAGTTTCCCGCTGGGAGTTTGAGCTGCAGGAGAAAATTTTCTGCATTTCAAACTTGCAGCAAGAAACTCACTGTAAACCCCCGCCCGTGTGAATGTACCCTGTACATTCACATGGGGGAGCAAACCTCCAGCTGTTGCAAAACTACAACTCCTAGCATGCCCTTTGGCTGTCCGTGCATGCTGGGGGTTGTAGTTATGAAACAGCTGGAGGCACACTGGTTGCAAAACACTGAGAGTTTGTTACTTAACTCAGTGTTTCTCAACCAGTGTGCCTTTAGCTGTTGCAACACTACAACTCCCAGCATGCATGTTCTGTCAGTGCATGCTGGGAGTTATAGTTCTGCAACAGCTGGAGGCACACAGGTTGGGAAACACGGAGTTAGGAAAAAGACAATGTTTCCAAACCAGTGTGCCTCCAGTTGTTGCAAAACTACAACTTCCAGCATGCACTGACAGAACATGCATGTTGGGAGTTGTAGTTATGCAACAACTGGTGGAGAACCGTTTGGAGACCCCTGTGTAGTGGTGTCCAAACTGTAGCCCTCCAGATGTTGCAAAACTTTAACTCCAAGCATGCCCAGACTGCCCAGGCATGCTGGGAGTTGTAGTTTGGAAACATCTGAAGGGCCAGATGTTGTCGAACTACAACTCTAGGCATGCCTGGATAGTCTCGGCATGCTTGGAGTTGAAGTTTTGCAACATCTGGAGGGCTACAGTTTGGAGACCACTGTATAGTGGTCTCCAAACTGTGTCCTTCCAGATGTTGCAGATGGGTCTCAGGACCCCCCCCCCCCCCCAGGGATTTGCACAGGGTGCCTGTTGAACGATTTCAGCAGGCATCCCGGTCCGGTCCCCGCCCTGGGTCCTTAAGGGGTTTATCCTTTTGTAATAGTAAATACATTTGTAATGGTATGAACATCTAATTCCTCATGAACATGGAGAAATAACAGCTCCATTCTGTACAGAGCAGTGATAAGGCACCCACTGAGATACATGAAGCCTTATTATACTGTACCTCTTTGTCTTTTCTTTTTCCTGTTAATTTCCATATGAATCTTACATAAAAAATGGTATCACTCTCCATCTCCTAATAAGGACTACTCTCCATTAGCAATACTCTCCACTAGAAGCATTGCTACTGGGAGAATATCTCCTACATACGGCATCTGGCTAAGCATCATAGTGACAAACAGTGTCCCGGTGGCTCTCTAGTACTCTACAAAGTATTGTTTACAAGTACCAACAAGTGACCAATTTGACATCTTCGTACAATCAATTCTATCTATTGACACATTTATATAATGGAACAGACATATATGCTCTCTTCACACTGTCTGTGACCCAATTGCAGGACTTTCTCACAAAGCTCACGGTCAAACAGATCCATAGGCCATCAATCTCTAGATGGTCTCTAGAGCGTCCTCTTTTGCCTCTGTGCAGCAGTATATGTCAGAGTTGCTGTTTTTTTTGCTGTGCAAAAGTAAAAGAGTTCACCAGCTCATCTTAGATATCAGTATTTTTAGTATAGACAATATATGTAACAGCTTAATCCACAAACAATATAGGAGAAACATTACTAAGTGTCCTATCAGATGGCCCAACCCCGTGCTGTGAACGAGCCCAGGTCTCATACATTAGCACTCGCTTACAATGCATACATAGGGGGAGATTTATCAAAACCTGTCCAGAGTTGCCCATAGCAACCAATCAGATCGCTTCTTTCATTTTTCAGAGAACTTTTCAGAAATGAAAGGAGCGATCTGATTGGTTGCTATGGGCAACTCCAACTTTTCCTCTAGACAGGTTGTGATAAATCTCCCCCTATATACCGTAGTCTGGAATTTTTGCTTCACTGAATAGTACAGCAGACTGTTCTATTCCATAGAGAAGCATCCAGTAAAAGAAGTACACCATGTGGTAATTTTTTTTAAACACATGGGGGGTATTCATCAAGAGTGGTGTAAGGGAATGTCTTTTTACCCCATTAATTCGTGTGGGGGAAACTGTCTTCCTGCACCAGATTCATTACTTGATGCTGATCTGGTGCTGATCACATTTCTTACTGCAGTACACTACTTTGTATGGTGATTCCTCTGCCACTTTTAGTGCGACTTTTATCCCGTGCGACAAAATGTGCGACCTTTTAATAATCCTGTTTGCAGTCAGTTATGTAAGCCAAGTCAAGGCTGGTGTAGATTTGCGCCTAATTTAGTGCAGTTGTGACAAAAGATGTAACAAACTGAAAAGTCGCACATCATGTATTCCTGACCACTGCAGGATATCACCTGAAACCATGACTTGGTATGTTCCTTTAGAAAAACCTTCTAAAGCAAAAGTCGCAATGAAAAGTCTCAAAACAGCAACTGAGACAAACTGTGAGACAAATGTATACCACAAAACACGGGTAAAACCAATGATTAATTCCCCCCATGATCCTATGGGCGACAGATGCTAAATGGCACCTATTAACCTCTTAAGGACGCGTGTCCGATAGCCGATGTCCCGTCCCGGCTGGTGATAGGCTGAGAGCACTGTCATGTAAGGAGCTCTGGCCAGCTTCTTACATGACAGTGCTCTCAGCCTATCACCGGCCGGGGCGGGACATCGCTGCAGCCGGTTATACGCCGACGGCTCTGAGGCATCCCCGTTTCCAGGAAGTTGAATAAGGTTAGCACTGCTGGACCGTGAGGCCGGTACTGGACTAACGGGGGAACGTAGGAAGGTGAGTTAAAGTTTATTTTGTTTATTTTTGAAGCCTGGGCACAGCAATATATAAAAGTCTTGTACTACAGTTGTCCTTTAATAAAGATCATTTTACCCCCTTCCCTAATAAAAGTTTGAATCTCCCCCCTTTTCCCATTTAAAACAAAGCAACTGTGTAAATATAAATAAACATGGTGGTATCGCCGCGTGCGGAAATGTCCGAACTATAAAAATATATAATTAATGAAACCGCACGGTCAATGGCGTATGCGCAAAAACATTTTAAGTTTAATAGAGCGTATTTTTGGTCAATTTTTATATCATGAAAAAATGAATAAAAAGCGATCAAAAAGTCCGATCAATACAAAAATGGTACAGCTAAAAACTTCAGATCACGGCGCAAAAAATGAACCCCCATACTGCCCCATATGCAGAAAAATAAAAAAGTTATAGGGGTCAGAATATGACAATTTTAAACGTATACATTTTCCTGCATGTAGTTATGATTTTTTCCAAAAGTACAACAAAATCAAACCTATATAAGTAGGGTATCATTTTAATTTTATGGACCTACATAGTAAAGATAAGGTGTCATTTTTACCTACAAAACTACTGCGTAGAAACGGAAGCCCCCAGAAATGTCAAAATTGGGTATTTTCTTCAATTTTGTCGCACAATGAATTTTTTTTCCGTTTCACCGTAGATTTTTCAGTAAAATGACTGATGTCATTACAAAAATAGAATTGGTGGCACAAAAAAATAAGCCATCATATGGATTTATAGGTGCAAAATTGAAAGAATTATGATTTTTTTAAAGGTAAGGAGGAAAAAACAAAAATGCAAAAGTGGAAAAACCCCGGGTCCTTAAGAGGGTTAAGGCTTTTGAGGTTTCTGAAGGGAAACTGGGACACGTGCAGTGTGAAAGGAGCGGTAATGACTAAGAGGCTCTGTGAGCCTTAAGACGTGTTACTGTTTTGCCACGCTGAAAATCAGTGACAGTTTTTGAAAATCACAGATTTTTCAGCATAGTATGGAATTTTCCATTGAAGTTAATGAAAATGGTTTATCATGCAAAATCAGCACGGATCTTAAATCTTAGCCTATGGCTGATTGGTAATGTAAGAAAACTGTAACGCCTAAATGCATCTTTATGTAGTAAACTGCAAAGCAAATCTGTAGAAATGTAGAAACGTGAGGAGCATGTGTTATATATAGTTTTATATTTATCATATGTAGGCCTTTCTTTAAATGAGGCAAGTATTTGTTAGGATTATATCCGAGTTAAAAATGTGTTTTCTTCAATAGTTATGACCTGGGTTCAGAATGGATCAATAATTTATGAGTGTTTAGTCCTTCCTGTAACTGCACAAGTGATTTACGCCTGGTTACACTTTGTTTAATGGATGAACACATCCTTCAGAGTCCATCAGCACAATAAAACTTGAAAAAGTATATCTGTAAAAGTGTAGTCATCTGCCAGCAGTTGTCTCAGGAGCTTATATTTATTTTCACTTCAGCCGTCCTGCATATTTTAACTATAATAAGCGCAATCTTAAACATAGATTACCAGGTTACTATACAAAACCCAAACACTTTCCTCTGGCTCATCCGAAAGATTTATGAGCTTTACAACGCAAAGTACTTTTTGGAGAAGTATAAAGTTAAGCCTACATAAAAATTTTTCCACCTGCAACAAAAAATAGCTATGAGTTATGAATGTATACTTAAACTGGCTTTAATATGAGGAGATCGCTGGAATGAGCTCCAGGAAGAAATGTGCTTTATGCCAGATAAAGGATGAAACTGAAGCCAGTATTATGATAGATTGATTCATTGGCTGTACAATAAATAGTGCCGTCATCTTACCTTTTTTTACTTTATCATAAGATCATGCAATTAGCCTTCAAGAGATGTCCCACTAGGGATAAAATAGAGAACAGTTTAATATCAGAGTTACAAAAAGTCTAAAATAGGTGGGTTCCAGGCTCAAACATTTTTGGGGGATAGTGGATAACTAGCTGATCGTGGTGGTCCAACCGGTGGAACTTTTATCACTCACAAGAAATGAAGTCCATTGTCCCCAAATAATAGGTGCCGCAGTACCCATGCTTGGCCACTGCACTCCATTCTCTCTCTATGGGGCTTCAGAACATTGCCAAGCACTGTACTTGGCTATGGTCAGTAGTCCCATACACACTAAATGTAGTGGTGGTTGAAAAATTGGAATAACTCCTTTCTGCACAGCAGTATATCATTTTTCAAGTCATCTGGTGTCAGAAAGTTAAACTGATTTGTAAATTACTTCTGTTTAAAAATGTTAATCCTTCCAGTATTAATCAGCTGCTGTATGCTCCAGAGGAAGTTGTGTAGTTCTTTCCAGTCTGACCACAGTGCTTTCTGCTGCCACCTCTGTCCATGTTAGGAACTGCACAGAGCAGAAGAGGTTTGCTCTGGGGATTTGTTCTCCTTTGAATAGCTCCTGACATGGACAGAGGTGTCAGCAGAGAGCACTGTGGTCCGACTGGGAAGAGCTTCAAAACTTCCTCTGGGGCATACAGCAGCTGATAAGTACTGAAAGGCTTAAGATTTTTAAATAGAACTAATTAACAAATATATATGCACTTCTGCTACCATTTGATCTGGGGGAAAAAGGTTTTTCCTCAAGAACATCCCTTATAGCTAGGATTTCATCACATTAATGATATTTTATCTCACAAATGTTTTTATAAAGGATCAAACTGTCACACAAGGAAGAGAGGAAACGTTTTTTATTATGTCCTTATGGAATGTTTCCCCTATGCTTTATGCCAGAAACTAATACTCCTGCTTCAAAAGGACATATGGGAGATCAGATCTCTCAAATGTTACAGAAACACAGGTGAAAGGGGCATTTTGCTCTGTTTACATCAGCTTTATGGATTCCAGTGTAATGAGACCACAATGCTGGAACACAAGCATGACCTACCTGGATGGAGGCTGAGGACAACACAATAAGTCTCTGTTTTACTGTATTTAGTAGCTCATTTTTATTTGTGGGCTGTTCATGTGTACAGAATGGGAGGTTGAATTAATTTCAGAGTCTGGTTTGAGGTTTATATTAAATGGGCACTCATATTAAAACAAATTTTTCTAGTGCACCCCTTATGGTAAATAGAAAAAATCTTTCTAATGTAATTTGTTTTAAAAAAAAAAAAAAAATGTCTGTTTTATTTGTTTTTAAAAAGCTGCCACTACGTGTCTCCCTACTTGTCCAGATCACATTTCCCCCCATCTATTGCACAGACTTTGGACTCCTGCTGGCCTGGCAGAAGTCCAAAATCAAGAAATGCTGAGGGGGTGTTGGTAGCTTTATCCAATCATAGCTCATTTCACACACTGAACTGCTCTTTGTGTGTAGCAGAGTGAGGGAGGAAGTTCTCCTCTGTATGGCTTCAGATTATGTCCTGCCTGCTATGAATCTGACTGAGCAGAAAATACAGAGCAATATCAAGGTAGAAAACTAACAAATATTAAAAATAAAGGCAGGGGGTGGTTTATCATGATGTGGGCAGTGAACTGGTACTCTTTAATTTTGGTGTCTGGTCTGGGTTCTCTATTTCTAAAGAAGTCTGATCTGAGGCCTGGATTTATTATAATTATTATATATATATATATATATATATATATTTTTTTTTTTTAAGTAAAATTGTAGGCAGAGGCGGCTCTCTAATTAGGCGATTTTGGGGGCCGGCCAAGGTCTCGCCCTAAAAGGGGCCTGGCGGCCACCTAAAGCATTTGATTAGAGAGCTGCAGCCCCGCTGTCCGCCGCCTGTCACATTAAATGAACTTTTTTTTTTAATTGCCCGCGACACCCGGGCCCAGCACACACCCGGGCCCGGAGAACGGTGCTGCTGGCTTGCATCTCCCACACAGCCACGGCAGCCCTGTAAGAGAACCGCAGTGGCTGCCTGGGAGAGGCGCTTTGAACTCCGGCGTGGTGCTGCTGCGCTTAGACATGAGGTCACGTCACCGTGGGGGTGACGTGACCTCACGTCTAAGCGCAGCAGCGCCACTTCAGAGTTCACTGTGCCACCGATCAGTGCGCCCGCTGCCCTGTCCTGCTTGTCCTCGGTGTACGGAGCCCTGCTTGACCTCGGTGTACAGAGCCCTGCTTGTCCTCGGTGTACGGAGCCCTGCTTGTCCTCGGTGTACGGAGCCCTGCTTGTCCTCGGTGTACGGAGCCCTGCTTGTCCTCGGTGTACGGAGCCCTGCTTGTCCTCAGTGTACAGGGCCCTGCTTATCGTCAGGTACAGAACCCTGCTTGTCCTCAGTGTACAGAGCCCTGCTTGTCTTCAGTGTACAGGGCCCTGTTTGTCCTCAGTGTACAGAGCCCTGCTTGTCCTCAGTGTACAGGGCCCTGCTTGTCCTCAGTGTACAGAGCCCTGCTTGTCCTCAGTGTACAGGGCCTTGCTTGTCCTCAGTGTACAGAACCCTGCTTGTCCTCAGTGTACAGAACCCTGCTTGTCCTCAGTGTACGGAGCCCTGCTTGTCCTCGGTGTACAGAGCTCTGCTTGTCCTCTGTGTACAGGGCCCTGCTTGTCCTCGGTGTACGGAACCCTGCTTGTCCTCAGTGTACGGAACCCTGCTTGTCCTCGGTGTACGGGCCCTGCTTGTCCTCGATGTACAGAGCCTTGCTTGTCCTCGGTGTACGGAGCCCTGCTTGTCCTCGGTGTACGGAGCCCTGCTTGTCCTCGGTGTACGGAGCCCTGCTTGTCCTCGGTGTACGGAGCCCTGCTTGTCCTCAGTGTACAGGGCCCTGCTTATCGTCAGGTACAGAACCCTGCTTGTCCTCAGTGTACAGAGCCCTGCTTGTCTTCAGTGTACAGGGCCCTGTTTGTCCTCAGTGTACAGAGCCCTGCTTGTCCTCAGTGTACAGGGCCCTGCTTGTCCTCAGTGTACAGAGCCCTGCTTGTCCTCAGTGTACAGGGCCTTGCTTGTCCTCAGTGTACAGAACCCTGCTTGTCCTCAGTGTACAGAACCCTGCTTGTCCTCAGTGTACGGAGCCCTGCTTGTCCTCGGTGTACAGAGCTCTGCTTGTCCTCTGTGTACAGGGCCCTGCTTGTCCTCGGTGTACGGAACCCTGCTTGTCCTCAGTGTACGGAACCCTGCTTGTCCTCGGTGTACGGGCCCTGCTTGTCCTCGATGTACAGAGCCTTGCTTGTTCTCGGTGTACGGAGCCCTGCTTGTCCTCGGTGTACGGAGCCCTGCTTCTTCTCGGTATACGGAGCCCTGCTTGTCCTCGGTGTACAGAGCCCTGCTTGTCCTCGGTGTACGGAGTCCTGCTTGTCCTCAGTGTACAGAGCCCTCCCGAAGAAGTGCCCTGATCTCTCAGCCGGCCTTCTCAGTCGACAGCTGCATGGACCCAAAACAGGGTAGCCTGGCTAGGTGGGTGGCATATGAATTGTATAGTTGTATGTATCTTCTACCTGCCTTTCACCGCTCCCTACATGATGGCACAGTCTGACTTATAAGTTATATATGAAATATAACATATCTCTGACTGTACCATCGTGTAGGGGGTGGTGAAAGGCAGGTAGAAGATGGAGTAGGCTTCCCAGCAGCACAGAGTATTTCTGGCAGGAACTGTAGTGAAGCAGACATTCTGCCTCACTACAGTTCCCTCCAGAAATACTCTGTGCTGCTGTGCTATTTCTGTAATAAATCTAAGAGGCCTCAGCCTCACCCAAGCAGGGGGCAAAAAAGGTAAAGTGTGTGGCTTATAAATGGACCAGTTGCTATTTTTTACCTGCCTTTCACCGCTCACTATATGATGGCACAGAGATGAGTTATATATCTCACTGTGCCATCATGTAGTGAGTGGTGAATGGCAGGTACTTCTGTGAAAAACTTTTTTGTTTCTTTTTTTAAATCAACTAATGCTAGAAAGTTAAATAGATTTGTAAATTACTTCTATTAAAAAAATCTTAATCCTTCCAGTACTTATTAGCGGCTGTATACTACAGGGGAAATTATTTTCTTCTTGGATTTCTCTTCTGTCACAACCACGGTGCTCTCTGGAGAAATTCCCCATAGCAAACATATGCTGCTCTGGACATTTCCTAAAATGGACAGAGGTGCCAGCAGAGAGCACTGTGGACAGACAGAAAAGAAATCCAAAAAGAAAAAAATTTCCTCTGTAGTATACAGTCATTAATAAGCTGTGAATAGCGAGGTTATGATATATTAAAGTTTGCCTTAAAATATGTAATTTATACAGTTAATTTTAATATCACCTGCTTACTTTTTTTTTTCTTCTTTTTATCGCGCTTGGGGGGCCTCAGATTTATTTTCGCCTAAGGCTTCAAAAGTCTAGAGCCGCCTCTGATTGTAGGTTTAAAAAAAACACAGGTAAATACATATTCTGTAAGCTGAGTTCTGTCAGTTTCCAGGTACCAAGAACAAAACACATACCGTATTTTTCGCCCTATAGGACGCACCGGCGTATAAGACGCACCCAATTTATAGGTGCAAAATCTAAAAAAATAAGGATTTTGAACCCAATAGTGGTCTTCAACCTGCGGACCTCCAGATGTTGCAAAACTACAACTCCCAGCATGCCCGGACAGCCGTTGGCTGTCCGGGCATGCTGGGAGTTGTAGTTTTGCAACATCTGGAGGTCCGCAGATTGAAGACCACTGCATAGGAGGTAACACTCACGTGTCCCTGCCGCTCCGGACCCGTCACCGCTGCCCTGGATGTCGCTCCATCGCTGTCGCCATGTCCCCGTCGCTCCGGATCGTCTCTGCTGCCGGCCGGGTATCCTCGCTCTCCGTCGCCACCATCACGTCGTTACGCACGCCGACGCACGTACGCGACAACGTGATGACGAGAAAGGAGAGCGCCGGCCATACAGGGGATCCCTGAATGGAGAAGACACCGAGGAGGCAGGTAAGGTCCCTCCCGGTGTCCTGTAAGCACTAACCCGGCTATTCAGTCGGGCTGTTCGGCACCGCGGCGGTCCCGAACAGCCTGACTGAACAGCCGGGTTAATGTCACTTTCCCTTCAGAAGCGGCGGTCAGCTTTGATCGCCGCGTCTGAAGGGTTAATACAGGGCATCACCGCGATCGGTGATGTCCTGTAGTAGCCGCGGGTCCCGGCCGTTGATGGCCGCAGGGACCGCCGCGATAGGGATGTATTCGCCGTATAAGACGCACCGACTTTCCCCCCGCGAAAAAGTGCGTTTTATACGGCGAAAAATACGGTAATAGCTGTTCATGTCAGACCAAAGCATGTATAATAATACAGACATAATGTCCCAAATGTCATTGGGGCAACTGATACTACATTTTATGGTCTGACCTTACTTTAGAATTGATTTGCTCTGGGGTTTGATGCCTTCCCTGCCTCCATTCTGCTATTTATAGTACCATTGCTCCAGAATGACCTGATCTTTTGTCAGGTCATGCTGAGAACTACTT
Source organism: Hyla sarda (assembly GCF_029499605.1). Taxonomy (NCBI): domain Eukaryota; kingdom Metazoa; phylum Chordata; class Amphibia; order Anura; family Hylidae; genus Hyla; species Hyla sarda. Next base: position 485,653,441 of record NC_079189.1, read on the forward strand.
ATACAGTTGCGTGTTTTGTCTTTTTTTTTTACTGTGACTTCTGTGTATACTCACAGATAAGTGTGAACTAGATCTCAGGCCGGTAACATTTGAGTCACGGCTTAAGGTGGCTTTCCCATTATCCACAGGGCAGCTCTGGGAACCTTATCTATTGCACAAACAGGGGCCTAGTAACAGTTGTTCTGGACTTCCAGGTTGTTGTACTCTCCATACAGTTCAGTGAAGAGCTGACCATGCACTGCCCTTGTTTTCATAACTCTGACTGCATCTTTTGAGCGTATTGTTGAAATGTATGGACTAAAATCATATGTTAAAACCAAAAAATGAATGTATCTAAAAATCTGAGGCCCCCTTTACACATGTGCATCATCTGACCATGTTTCTCTCTGGCGCTGTAGAAAAGGAATCGGATGGAAACTGATGATAGAACTGATGTCATTTATTTGCATGGGACAGTTTACATTTATTCGACGTCTCAAGTTGGACATCAGATGGAAGAACACACCGTATGTGTGCCGGACAGGGGATTGCTTCCCATTGGTTCTAAACAACTGATACCAACTAATCCTTTTGTGGCATTAGTTGTACCGAGTATTAGGCTGGGCTTACTGAGCCAGATACCGGACATATATGAACCCAGCCTTACATTACAACATTTTCGTCTGTTTTATTACAAAAAAAAAATATGTATCCGTTTGTATGTTTCTCGATCTTTCCAGATCAGTGTTTCCCAACCAGTGTGTCTCCGGCTGTTGCAAAACTGGGAGTGTTAGCTTTGTAACAGCTGGAGGCACACTGGTTGGGAAACACTGTATCTAGACTATTCCTATGTTACTGCGCATGTGTAAAATAAAAAATAAAATAAAAAATAATGTATGATTAAATGCTTTAAAACGTACAGTGATACGATTTAAAACAATTTACATAGACAGTATTATAGAGCATATTTCACAATGCAAATGCACCGATGGCAGTCACAAGAGGGACTGCAGAGCGAGCCGCTTGTAGTGGCGAATTTCCCACACTAGAAATCCACGGACACACAGAGCCACCGGGCCGTAGCCGGGAGCTCGCTCTGCAGTCCCTCTTGTGACTGCCGTCGGTACATTCGTATAGTGAAATACGCTGCCGATGCGCCCCATGTGACCCTGCCTTAAGGGTGTATTTACACGTACAGTACCCTGCATATTTGATGCGCAGAATTTGATGCTACAGATTTGAAGCTGTGTTCAGTCAACGTGGGTGCACTGAAATCTGCAGCGTAAACTCTGCAGCTTTAAATTCTGCGCATCAAATACCGTATTTTTCGCCGTATAAGACGCACTTTTTCTTCCCCAAAACTGGGGGGGGGGGGAGTTGGTGCGTCTTATACGGCGAATACACACCTATCACTGCGGTCCCTGTGGCCATCAAAGGCCGGGACCCGCAGCTAATACAGGACATCACCGATCGCGGTGATGCCCTGTATTAACCCTTCAGACGCGGCGATCAAAGCTGACCGCCGTATCTGAAGGAAAGTGACTAACCCGGCTGCTCAGTCGGGCTGTTCGGGACCGCCGCGGTGAAATCGCGGCGTCCCCAACAGCTTACAGGACACCGGAAGGGACCTTATCTGCCTCCTCGGTGTCTGCTCCATGCCGGGATCCCCTTCATGGCCGGCGCTCTCCTTCGATGTCCTCACGTCGTCCTGCACGCCGTCATCCAATAGGAGCGGCGTGCGTAGCGACGTGATGACGGCGACGGAGAGCATGGATCCCGGGGAAGAAGACGTCCGGAGCGTCGGGGACACCCCGGGGACGCGGCGACAGCGATAGAGCAACATCCAGGGCAGCAGTGACGGGTCCGGAGCGGCGGGGAGACGTGAGTACTACCTCCTATCCAGTGGTCTTCAACCTGCGGACTTCCAGATGTTGCAAAACTACAACTCCCAGCATGCCCGGACAGCCAACGGCTGCCGGGCATGCTGGGAGTTGTAGTTTTGCAACATCTGGAGGTCCGCAGGTTGAAGATCACTGTTGGGTTCAGAATCTTTTTATTTTCTAGATTTTGCACCTTTAAAATTGGGTGCGTCTTCTATGCCGGTGCGTCCTATAGAGCGAAAAATATGGTACGGGCATCAGGTGTCATTCACACCACGTTTGGGGCATATGGCAGGGGCGTTTTTAAAACGGCATTCTGACAAAACTCTGCCGTATCCCGTTCATTTAATTGAGGTGACCGGAGTCTGTTAGGCTGGGTTCACATATGTGTAGCGTCCGACACAGTTTCCCTCCGGTGTGTGGAAACTGATGCTAGAACTGATCCTATTCATTAGAATGGGACAGTTCACAATCATCCAGCGTCTTAATTTTGATGCTGGATGGTTGGACATGCCGGAGGGCACCAGACAGGGGAAAGAAGCTTGCCCAGAAACAATGGACGCCGGATGCCATACAACTGATGACAACTTGTCATCAGTTGTGGTATCAGTTGCATCAAATTTAGGCTGAGTTCACCTATGCCAGATATATATATATATATATATATATAGTCTGGGTTCAAATCAATCTTTCCCAATACGGGACCGCATACAGCTGGGGGGAGCTAAAACCGGGCGCTTTCGTATCCCTGCCATATGCTGCCCGTATGTAATGTATTTCAATGAGCAGACCGGAGTGAACCAGTTGGCTCATTTTTACCTGTATGCGGTTTTCTACCGGACCTAAAACCGTGGTTGACTACGGTTTTAGGTCCGGTAGAAAACTGCATATGGTCGACATTGAAATACATTACATACGGGCGGCATACGGCAGGGATACGGGAGCGCACGGTTTTAGCTCCCCGCAGCCGGGTGCGGTCCCGTATTGGGAAAAACGTGATGTGAACCCAGCCTTAGAGACTATGATCGGCTCATTTTCCCACCCTATACAGTTTTAGAACCGGACTGAAAAGCGCAGCAGTCTACGGTTTTCAGTCCGGTTCATAAACTGAATACTGTAGGAAAATGAGCCGATGGAGTCGGTCACCTTACTGAAATGCATGGAGTACAGTATGGCAGGGATACAGCAGGAGGCGGTTGTGAAATCCCCCTACTGGATCCGGCTGCCCTATGCCCACTGTGGTGTGAATGCAGTCTTAGGCTGGGTTCACACCACGTTTTTGCCATACTGTCTTCAATCAGTTTTTCTAAAGAAAATCGTATGGCAAAAAAAATGGATGCGGTTGCACTACGGTTTTTAAACCAGAGTCAAAACCATGGGTGACCACGATTTTGTCTCCGGTTTAAAAACCGTACTGCAACCGCATACGTCTTTTTTTAACATGGACGTCAATGGGAAACTCTCATGTATACGGTTCCATATGGGAAACCATATACGGTTTTTTCTTTGCACATGCACATTAGCATCCTAAATTCCCCACCCAACACCCCTCCCATTAAAACTCTTCAAAAACGTATGTTTTATTTTTATTTTTTTATAAAAACGGATGGAACCGTACTCACTTTTAAAAACAGTATACGGTTTAAAAGCGCATACGGTTTTACTTTTTCCCATACGGTTCCATCCTTTTTTTTTTGCCATACGATTTTCTCTAGAAAAACTGATTGAAAACAGCATGGCAAAAACGTGGTGTGAACCCAGCCTTATACGGTTTGTAACTACAGTTCCCGTATACGGCTGGGAGGAGGGGTGGGCGGGGCTTAATCGCGGCGCCCGCACTCAGCCGTATTCGGGAACCGTAGTTAATGTATGTCTATGAGCGCCGCACTCAGCCATATTCGGGAACCGTAGTTAATGTATGTCTATGAGCCGACTGGAGTGAACCGCAGCCTCCGGTCGGCTGCTTTTTCGGCCGTATGCGGTTTCCCGACCACAGGCAAAAACGTGGTCGACCACGTTTTTGCTTGTGGTCGGGAAACCGCATACGGCTGAAAACGCAGCCGACCGGAGGCTGCGGTTCACTCCGGTCGGCTCATAGACATACATTAACTACGGTTCCCGAATATGGCTGAGTGCGGCGCTCATAGACATACATTAACTACGGTTCCCGAATATGGCTGAGTGCGGGCGCCGCGATTAAGCCCCCCACCCATCCTCCCAGCCGTATACGGGAACCGTAGTTACAAACCGTAGTGTGAACCCAGCCTAAATAAGTGTTGTCCACTGGAAATAAATCCGGTGTGGTGTAAACTGCCCTGGTGTACATCCCTGTATTCCCATGTATACCTGAAAAACCAAAAACATGACAAAAAAAAACAACTGTTTGGCCGTCAGTGAGGTGAGGCAGCCGTCAGTGAGGTGAGGCAGCCGTCCATGAGGGAACAAGAACTTATCCGTTTTCCTCTTCTGATCCGTTCAGAACAGACGGCCCGTATTGTTGGTGTGCGGGGCTGGAACAACCGGAGTAACGACCCCTGGATGAGCACTGGGGGCGGGGGCTGGGCAGGCACTATCCAGAGGAAGGAGCCCCCCTCCCTTCCCCGCTCTTGCTGACGTTGCGGGCCGGCAGGCGATGACATCTGGGCAGATGTCGGTGGGGGACGCGCTGAGGATGTACCGGACGCTGCTGCTCCTGAGCTTCACCCTGTACGCGTTACCGGGGGCGGAATGTTACAAGAAACGTGGCCCGGCCGTCACCCATAAGGTAATGCACGGCGGGCACTGCAGGTACAGGGGGCGCACTATGGGTGGGGGGCACCGAGCTGCCTGAGCGGAGACGTTCCTGGCACTGGGGGCACGTTGTGTCCTCTCCTTATATAGAGACATAGTTGTGTTAGGAACTTTTCCCAGGCCATGGGCTCTTCCTTATAGTAAATACTGGGCACAACTTTCCTGCAGTCCCTTCAGGATATTGGGGGATTGTATTATGGAAGCTTATAGGACTGCTGTGGTCCTGTGACCATAATACGGATGGGATGTCATCCATAGTGAGGGCTGAATTAGACCAGTGTTTACCAACCAGTGTGCCTCCGGCTTTTGCAAAACTACAACTCCCAGCATGCCCGGACAGCCAACGGCTGTCTGGGCATGCTGGGAGTTGTAGTTTTGCAACAGCTGGAGGCGCACTGGTTGGGAAACACTGGATTAGGCTGGGTTTACATAATATTTTTGCCATACTGTTTTCAATTCCTTTTTCTAAAGAAAACCGTATGGCAAAAAAACGGATGGAACAGTATGGGAAAAAGTAAGGCTGCATTCACACCACGTTTTGTACATACGGGTGCCGGAGACGGCTGGGGGAGGGGCAAACCAGGCGCTCCCGTACCCCAGCCGGATCATCCCGTGACTCCATTTACTTTAATGAGCCGACTGGAGTCAAACGGTGACTCCGGTCGGCTCAGTTTTTTGACCCGTATCCGGTTTTGGACCGGGCCTAAATCCGTAGTATACTACGGTTTTAGGTCCGGTCAGGAAACCGCATACAGGTCAAAACTGAGCCGACCGGAGTCACCGTTTGACTCTAGTCGGCTCATTAAAGTAAATGGAGTCACGGGCTGATCCGGCTGGGGTACGGGAGCGCCTGGTTTGCCCCTCCCCCAGCCGTCTTCGGCACCCGTATGTACAAAACGTGGTGTGAATGCAGCCTAAACCATATGCGTTTTTTAAACTGTATACTGTTTTTAAAAGTGCGTACAGTTCCGTCCGTTTTTATAAAAAAAAAAAAAAACATACGTTTTTGATAATTTTGTCAATTTTTAATGGGAGGGGTGTTGGGTGGGGACTTTACGATGCAAATGCGCATGTGCAAAGTAAAAAAAACGTATACGGTTTCCCGTATGGAACTGTATACATGTGCATTTCCCATTAAAAAAAAAAGTATGTGGTTACAGTATGGTTTTTAAACCGGAGTCAAAACCGTGGTTGACCACGTTTTTGTCTCCGGTTTAAAAACCGTACTACAACCGCATACTTTTTTTTAACATGGCCGTCAATGGGAAAGTCACATGTATATGGTTCCATACGGGGTATACGGTTTTTACTTTGCACATGCGCATTTGCATCCTAAAGTCCCCACCCAACACCCCTCCCATTAAAAATTGACAAAATTATCAAAAATGCATGTTTTTTTTTTTTTTTTTTTATAAAAATGGACGGAACTGTATGCACTTTTAAAAACAGTATACAGTTTAAAAACACATACGGTTTACTTTTTCCCATACTGTTCCATCCGTTTTTTAGCCATACGGTTTTCTTTAGAAAAACGGATTGAAAACAGTATGGCAAAAACGTGATGTGAACCCAGCCTAATGTTCACATCTACGTTCGGGGAGCACCGTCCGTCGCAGAATCTGTTTAACAAGCAGGACTATATAACGCAGTCATTTTTTTGTCCGATCACATCCTGATAAAGAAAATGACACCAGTCGAAAACCAGACAGACCCCCCCCCCAATAAAATCAACAGGAACCCCCAGCTCCATCTTTTGTCGCTGGCCCCAAAAGGAGCCGTTGCATCTTCAGTAACCAAGAGCTGGATCCGTCACATACAGACAATGATGCCCAACGTGCCCCGTTGACTTGTAGTGGCTTCCACCATGGTGGTGGTCGTTTTACCAGACAGTATAGTGCAGCACTATTTTTTTTTTTCCATCAAATATGATGGAAACTGTGACTGCATGTGCACTGCAGGTGTGAACAGAGCGCAGATAGGGTTTTTTTGGGGGGGCAAGCAAAAACATTTCTGCAAGGCCTATTCAGGTTAATGGGGCGACTGTAGAATTTGCATTTATTGACGTTCTGAAGAGGCGTCTCCAGATGAATTCTGTGGAGGAATATTTGGAAGTTTATATATAATTCTGGAGAATGAAGCGAGCCCCTCTCCTTGATACTTGCGGAGGAGCGCTCTATCCCTGGAATGTTTACACTCAACTGAAGACTTCAGGGCAAACTTCTAGGACTGTGAACAATGTGACCTTGGAGGCTTCTGGAGACCTTTTCTCATTGCCTGTGTGGTGTCACATTCAGGTACTGGAGGAACAAGATCACATGTCTCCATCACATTCCCCAGACTCCTGAGAAGATGTTCCATGTACTGGCGTGTGACTCCTTGTGTGTAACATATGTTCACTTCTTCTTGATCTAATACAAGGGTTTTTTTTGCAGGTTTTTTTCGACATAAAAATAGGTGAGCGAGATATTGGTCGCATTGTCATTGGTTTATTCGGGAAGGTGGTTCCAAAGACAGTGAAAAACTTTGTCACATTAGCATCAGGAGAAGTAAGTATATTATGCATCTTCACATATTCACCAGAACTGCTGGAAATACACAGTACTTGTCTGCCATCCAGGTGCCAGTCACTGCTCACCAGTACATCTCTGCCACCCAGGTGTTAGTCACTGCTCACCAGTACATCTCTGCCATCCAGGTGCCAGTCACTGCTCACCAGTACATCTCTGCCACCCAGGTGTTAGTCACTGCTCACCAGTACATCTCTGCCATCCAGGTGCCAGTCACTGCTCACCAGTACATCTCTGCCATCCAGGTGCCAGTCACTGCTCACCAGTACATCTCGGCCATCCAGGTGCCAGTCACTGCTCACCAGTACATCTCGGCCATCCAGGTGCCAGTCACTGCTCACCAGTACATCTCTGCCATCCAGGTGCCAGTCACTGCTCACCAGTACATCTCTGCCATCCAGGTGTTAGTCACTGCTCACCAGTACATCTCTGCCATCCAAGTGCCAGTCACTGCTCACCAGTACATCTCTGCCATCCAGGTGCCAGTCACTGCTCACCAGTACATCTCGGCCATCCAGGTGCCAGTCACTGCTCACCAGTACATCTCTGCCATCCAGGTGCCAGTCACTGCTCACCAGTACATCTCGGCCATCCAGGTGCCAGTCACTGCCATCCAGGTGCCAGTCACTGCCACCCAGTTGTTAGTCACTGCTCACCAGTACATCTCTGCCACCCAGGTGTCATTCACTGCTCACCAGTACATCTCTGCAATCCAGGTGCCAGTCACTGCTCACCAGTACATGTCTGCCATCCAGGTGTCATTCACTGCTCACCAGTACATCTCTGCCATCCAGGTGCCATTCACTGCTCACCAGTACATCTCTGCAAACCAGGTGCCAGTCACTTATCACCAGTACATCTCTGCCATCCAGGTGCCATTCACTGCTCACCAGTACATCTCTGCAAACCAGGTGCCAGTCACTTATCACCAGTACATCTCTGCCATCCAGGTGCCAGTCACTGCTCACCAGTACATCTCAGCCATCCAGGTGCCAGTCACTTCTCACAAGTACATCTCTGCCATCCAGGTGCCAGTCACTGCTCACCAGTACATCTCTGCCATCCAGGTGCCAGTCACTGCTCACCAGTACATCTCTGCTATCCAGGTGCCAGTCACTGCTCACCAGTACATCTCTGCCATCCAGGTGCCAGTCACTGCTCACCAGTACATCTCGGCCATCCAGGTGCCAGTCACTGCTCACCAGTACATCTCTGCAAACCAGGTGCCAGTCACTGCTCACCAGTACATCTCTGCCATCCAGGTGCCAGTCACTGCTCACCAGTACATCTCTGCTATCCAGGTGCCAGTCACTGCTCACCAGTACATCTCTGCCATCCAGGTGCCAGTCACTGCTCACCAAATACATCTCTGCCATCCAGGTGCCATTCACTGCTCACCTTCTCACTCCTTTGGGAAAAATAATAAAGACCCCCTCTAAAGTTGAGCACAGTATGGGAACATTTTTACATCCATATGAGGCCTTGTTTACATCACGATTTGTGCCTCCCAGGCATGGATACGTCAGGGAATTGTCAAAATGACATGGGGACATGCCCGTGCTCCGACATGCACAGGCCCGATTCATTTCAGTTGTCCAAGCATAGTCAGCTAGTGACTTCATTTGGGTAATTTCCTGAGCAGATCATTTGTTTGGAAAATGACCTGAATGTAGTCACTAGATGCTTCCCTTGCGCCAATAAAATAAATAGGGCCTGTGCGTGCACGGATACACCAGCATGTCATTTTGACAGTTTCTTGGGTTATTTTGCCACGCAGGCACAAATCGTGATGTGAACCTAGCCTTACATCTGCAAGTCCTGGACTGTCCATGGTTCTGATGACCTGAATTGACAGCATGGTAGTAATCTCATAATAATCTTCATTGGGGAGCTCCGTCACAGAATCTGTTCAACTAGCAGGACCTGAACGGACTATAGAACACTGCAAGCAATCATTTTTAATCCAACCAGATCCTGGTAAATAAAGGGACACCAGACAAAAACCAGACAGACCCTATTAAAGTCAATGAGACCACCCGGCTCCATTTTCTGTCGCTAGACCCAAAAGGAGCCACAGACACAGATTTTTTTAAAGGGGTACTCCAGTGCTTAGACATCTTATCCTCTATCCAAAGGATAGGGGATAAGATGCCTGATCGCGGGGGTCCCGCCGCTTGGGACCCCCGTGATCTTGCACGCGGCACCCCGTTTGTAATCAGTCCACGGAGCGTGTTCGCTCCGGGTCTGATTACTGGCGACTACAGGGCCGGCGGCGTGTGACGTCACGCCCCCGTCACGCCTCCGCCCCCGTGTGATGTCACGCTCCGCCCCTCAATGCAAGTCTATGGGAGGGGGCGTGACAGCTATCACGCTCCGAGGACTGATTACAAATGCGGTGCCGTGTGCAAGATCATGGGGGTCCCCAGTGGCGGGACTCCCACGATCAGGCATCTTATCCCCTATCCTTTAGATAGGGGATAAGATGTCTAAGCACCGGAGTACCCCTTTAAGGCCCTGTTCTCATCTGTAATCTTATTTCAGTAACCAAGAGCTGGATCCATCACATTACAGACACCAATGATGTCTAACATGCAACATTTTTTCTATAAAATTTGATGGAAACTGTGTCTGCTCAGCCTAAAACATAGGGTTGTTTTAGGGACAAGCAAATACTTTTCTGCAAGGCCTATTCAGGTGAATGGGGCAACTATAGAACTTGCATTGCATTCATTGACGTGCTGTATACGAAAGAGATTCCCCAGATGAAGGTTCTCCAGATGAATCCTGTGAAGTTTATCTTTAATTGTGGAGAATAAGTTAAATACCTCTCCTTGATACGTGCTGAGGAGCGCTCTACCCCCTGGAATGTCCACACTGATCTAAAGGCTTCAGGGCAAACTCCCAAGACTGCGAACAATGTGACCTTGGAGGCTTCTGTACATCTGCAAGTCCCGAACTGTCCATGGGTCTGATGACCCGAATTGACAGCATGGTAGTAATCTCATAGTGATCTATAATGCTGTCAGTACGTGTAAAAATGTGACGTTATTCTTATGTTAATCTTTCCTTAGATGACAATTTATTCATTCATATATAGGGGGAATTACAGTAACAGCAAACAGCAATCCACTATTGTTTTCGACCTACGTTACCATGTGTTATAAATAAAATTTATTAAAAAAAATAATAATAATGAAAATGCAAAAATAAAAGCCCAAAATGGGATGTGTCCTTAAGGGGTTAAAGCACTGTGCACCCAAATGAACAGACTAAAAGGATTTTATTTATTTGACTTGACTTAAAAAAAACATAGGGAAACAGTCAAGTTAATATATATATATATATATATATATATATATATATATATAGTTTTAGAAAACAAACTAAGGCTCTGTTGGGAGCTTCCAATCACTGATTCTGTCAGCTTTCACTAGACTATACAAAGACTGTATTTACTTCTGTTCTGCCAATAGACAATCCACAGAGCCCAATGGACCCCATTATAAGTGAATGGGGTCTTGTGGGCATCACTGGTGTCAATTTAGTAATGGATTCAGCTTACATTGTAAACAGAAGCCACAATGCAGATGTGAACAGTCTGAATATCTTAAAAGGGATCTGTCAGCTCTACATCATGCTCAGAGCTCAACTAGGAGACTGCTGAGCTGCAGTACAGGTCTCCCTGCTATGGCTAATCGATGTACATGTCTTGGCTTCCAGCACTAAACACTTAAAGGTGTACTCCCATGGAAAACTTTTTATTTTTAAATCAACTGGTACCAGAAAGTTGAACAGATTTGTAAATTACAGTGGTCCCTCAACATACGATGGTAATCCGTTCCAAACGGACCATCGTTTGTTGAAACCATCGCATGTTGAGGGATCCGTGCAATGTAAAGTATAGGACAGTGGTCTACAACCTGCGGACCTCCAGATGTTGCAAAACTACAACACCCAGCATGCCCGGACAGCCAACGGCTGTCCGGGCATGCTGGTTGTTGTAGTTTTGCAACATCTGGAGGTCCGCAGGTTGTAGACCACTGGTATAGGAAGTTGTACTCACCTGTCCCCGCCGCTCCGGACCGTCACCTCTGCCCGGGAAGTCACCGTCTATCGCTGTCACCGCATCCCCGAGGTGTCCCCGCCGCTCCGGTAAGGCCTCTGCTTCCCCGGCATCCGCGCTCTCCGTCGCCGCCATCACGTCGCTACGCACGCCGCTCCTATTGGATGACGGGACGGCGTGCGCAGCGACGTGATGATGACGATGGAGAGCGCCGACGATGAAGGGGATCCTGAAGAGGACGCGCCGGAGCCCCGAGGACAGGTAAGTGATCGTCAGTGGACCACACGGGGCACCGTAAACGGCTATCCGGTGGCAGCTGAAACAGTCTGCGCTGCCGGATAGCTGTTTATGTGATGGCCCCGACATACAAAAGTATCGTATGTTGATGCTGCCTTCAACATGCGATGGCCTCTGAAATTATCGTATGTCGGGGCCATCGTATTAAAAAATCTTAATCCTTCCAATACATTTTATGAGCTGTATAGTAGAGAAAATGCTTTTCTTTTTGGATTTCTCTGATGTCACGACCACAGTGCTCTCTGCTGACCTCTGCTGTGCATTTTAGGAACCGTCCAGAGCAGCATATGGAGATTTTCTCCTGCTCTGGACAGTTCCAAAAATGGACAGCAGAGGTCAGCAGAGAGCACTGGTTGTGACATCAGAGAAATCCAAAAAGAAAAGCATTTCTTCGGTAGTATATAGCCCCTAAAAAGTACTGGAAGGATTAATATTTTTTAATAGAAGTAATTTACAAATCTGTTTAACTTTCTGGCACCAGTTTCCACGGGAGTACCCCTTTAAGGCAGGGAGTGGTGCGGAGTGAGAAGGTGTGCATGCTGCTGCTTGGCAAAGCCTCCTTTACACTTGAGCTCTGAGCATTCATATAGAGTTGACAGATTCCCTTTAAAGACCATTATTAAAAAAAAAAAGTTTGCTTTGTCACAGAGACATGTCAAAAGTTTGGATCTGTTATAGACAGCGGTGGGACCAGCGATGATTTGCAGCGATTTTTGTCTGTTTTGCTCGACAGCCCCATTGTGACATGTCTGTGTGTCATGTCAAATGTTTTTTTTATTTATGACAGGTACATTTTAAAATCTGTTTAGGTGAGAAGAAGTGTAATACATTTAAACTAATAATTTAAAAATAGGATTTGGTCATAGCAGCCAATCAGATTCCAGCTGCCACTACACAAAGGGTTTTATACATTTCTAGACTGATCGTTATTTGGAACATCTTCAATTTACCTTGTATTAGGTATAATAAATGTTCCCTAATGTCTTATTAGCCCCTATTGGTGATATCATCCCTAGGAGCCACGTCACTCAGTTTCCTCAGTGCTGTTTATGGAGAAAGTGTCAGAATGTTAAATCAATTACAAAACGCAACGTGGAAACATGGTTGATGTCCATGAAACATGACTCTAGCCTCCCGGCTGACAGGGAAGCGCCTGTGTACTGTGTGGGTAATGTCAAGAGCAGCTGGCAGCCAATCCGGATGTGCACAAAGCCATCTCTGTTTCTATTTAAGCACAATTATCTAAGATTACACTTGGAAGTATATGTCAGTAAAAGTACAGGCTGATTTTCTTTTTCCAAATATGTACCCTATAAGCCTGTGCACATTTTATTAGGACCAAAAAGGCAATAAAAAGCAATGGTCCAGCCAGACTGGAATGGACTGAGACCCACAGATATCTTCACCTTTCCATTACTTTCCATGTGTTTACTCTTGTGTTTCTTCATTTTAGAAAGGTTACGGCTATAAAGGCACCAAGTTCCACAGAGTTATCAAAGACTTTATGATCCAGGGCGGAGATTTCACAACTGGAGACGGAACCGGAGGTACAGTTTTATACCTTTCAGGCCCCACATCTTTCTCATCACTTGTTAAAATAAACAGTTGAGAAGAATTGAGAAATATGCCATGCACATTTATAAATTTGCATTAATGCGGTATTCCAGTATAATAAAGTTTTTTAGATGGAGGGGGAGGGGGGGGGATTTAGAAACCTACTGTATTTTTCACCATATAAGAAGCTCCGGCATATGAGACGCACCCAATTTTAAAGGAGCAAAATTTAGAAAAAAAAGATTCTGAACCAAATACAATGTAAAGTATAGGACAGTGATCTTCAACTTGCGGACCTCCAGATGTTGCTAAACTACAGATCCCAGCATGCCCGGACAGCCGTTGGCTGTGTGGGCATGCCAGGAGTTGTAGTTTTGCAACATCTGGAGGTCCACAGGTTGAAGACCACTGGTATAGGAGGTAATACTCACATGTCCCCGCCGCTCCGGACCGTCACCGCTGCCCTGGATGTCGCGCCCTCCATCGCTGTCGCCGCGTCCCCGGGGTGTCCCCGTCGCTCCGGAACGTCTCTGCTGCCCGGTATCCTCGCTCTCCGTCGCCGCCATCACGTTGCTACGCATGCCGCTCCTATTGGATGACGGGACGACGTGATGACTACGAAGGAGAGCGCAGGCCATGCAGGGGATCCCGGCACGGAGCAGTCATTCGCCGATCGGACACCGAGGAGGCAGGTAAGGTCCCTCCCGGTGTGAGCAGCCGGGTTAGTTTCACTTTCGCTTCAGTAGCAGTGGTCAGCTTTGATCGCCGCATCTGAAGGGTTAATATAGGGCATCACCGCGATCAGCCGCAGGGACCGCCACGATATGACAGGATTTTAATGTGTATTCGCCCTATAAGAAGCACCAACTTTTCCCCCCCCCAGTTTTGGAGAAGAAAAAGTGCGTCTTATACGGCGAAAAATACAGTACTAACTTGCCTAATGCAATCCCTCACACTGTTCAAGCTACTTCAGGTCTGCTCTTCACTTAATCCTGCTATGAGATGGGACATCAGAGCAGGACCTGCCTGCTCAGCCAATCACTGGCAAAGATGGGACACCACTGCAGTAGTCATTGGCTGAGTGGCTAGGTTGTGCTCTTCTAAGAAGCAGAGAACGGTGAGCTGCAGGGAATCAGGGTAGGCAAGTATGACTGGGTTCACACTGCATTTTGTGGCCATTACAGTACATTTATTGTATACAAAAACAGTCAATTACACTATTGTGTACAGCAAAAAAAAAAAAAAATACAGTATACATTGCAATCCGTTTTTTTTTTTTTAACACATAAGATTTCTGCCAAAGTCTTTCACAAAGGATATGATAAATTGCCAAACGATTTTGTGTTGCAGGAAGAAGCATCTACGGAGCAGACTTTCCTGATGAAAATTTCAAGCTGAAGCATTATGGTATTGGTTGGGTGAGCATGGCAAATGCTGGGCCAGATACAAATGGGTCACAGTTCTTCATATCCACGACTCGACCTTTGTGGCTGGATGGAAAGCATGTTGTCTTTGGAAAAGTTCTAACTGGCATGGTAAGGACTTCTAATGTGTGTTTCTAGAGATTATGAGCTATGCCTCTGCATGGACATTTACTTATAGTCAGGAAACTGCTTTTTATATAACCGTTTCATGTGTAGGAAGTAACCTGTGGTCCCAGAGCTGGCACAGAACTGTATGTATCACTTTGCTACCTGTACATACATGTGAATAACAATCTACTATCACCTTCTTCTATAACAGGCTTTGGTTCATGCCATAGAGCTCCAGCAGACTGATAACAAAGATCGCCCTTTACAAGACTGCGTCATAGTGAACAGTGGACAAATCACAGTAAAGGAACCATTTGTGGTTGAAGTGGATGACTGGAAAGATTAGGAACATAGAAAAAAATACCAAACTTTTCATACACTATTTTTTGTAAAAGATGTCTAATAAATGTAAATATATGTCAGATTGTGTACTTCTGTATAAATAGACCACAACCAGAGCTGCTGGACAAATCTACACTGGCTACTGAAAACATAAGACCACTGTGTTATTTAAAGAGTATCTGTCATCAAATAAAACTTTTGATACATTGTTCTTCATGTAGATTAATTACTCTTTGTAATTTATTCTCTGTAAAAAAAAAAAAAATCCCTCTTTCTATTTCTTTTAGCATTGAAATTTAGACCACTAGGGCTCTGTTATCTCTCACTCTCCGCAGTGTGTGCATAGGCTTTGGACAGAACATCAGCACAGATCTCGCTCCCTGCCTGTTAATCAGCACTGTGCACAGTCTAAAGACGACACAGGCTCTTGACCCCGCCTCCTGTCTTTTGTTCACGCCCCCTTAGAAATTAAGAAACCTGGCTGGCCGTGCTCACTGCAGCGCTGATGGTCTTAGCAGGACGAGCTCTGATCTCCCTCCTCTCTGTATGCCTCATGCTGTGCATAACAAGGAGAGGAATAGACAGGGAAGGGCGGAAGTGTTACTCGGCAGTAGAGATGAGCAAAGTTACAGTGATTCGATTCGTCACAAACTCCTCTGCTCGGCAGTTGATGACTTTTCCTGCATAAATTAGTTCAGCTTTCAGGTGCTCCGGTGGGCTGGAAAAGGTGGATACAGTCCTAGGAGTCTCCAGCCCACCGGAGCACATGAAAGCTGAACTAATGTATGCAGGCTAAAGTCAGCAACTGCCGAGCAGGGGAGTTCCTGACGAATCGAATCACCGTAACTTCGCTCATCTCTACTCGGCAGGCTACAGATTACGTCACGCCTGCCGGGTAACGCTCCCTCCTGCCAGCCAAAGCTCACAGTCTGTGAGCAAGATAAATATAGCTATAAAAAGGAAAATACTGGACGGATTTACAAAAAAACAAAAATGAAAAACAGCAGAGTAATAGGAGTCCAGAGGGGAACATAGAGACAGGAAATAAGATGATTGAGATGATGGCAGGTACTCTTTAAGAATGTGTTCAAAAGATTTTAGGGAGGACCCTTTGTTCTTCTGCTCTTTTTGTGACTTTCTTGACTGACTGCTGGGAATCTTAGACACCACTCACATACAGAACGTGCATTCCACAAATAATCCTCAGCTAATCAGTCCGATTGTTTTCAGAGGGAATCTACACTATATTCAGTTGTGAACAAACTTTGTGGCACTGCATACAGCTGAAGTACAGCAGCCAAACAATGCACAAGATTGCTGATAAACTACTGCACTTGGTGCTCGACCATTTGTTTTACCCTTCTGACATTTTGAATATGGACACGGTTCCATCTGGAAATCACCAAATGTCAATGGGAGGCTGCAAAATACATGGTTTTCCGCATGATTTTTTTTTCCACATGTCACTGTGGTGAGATCCATCTGTATGCAGTGCTGTGTGTTTCCAGTAAAATTAATGGGAGAACTCAAAACTCTTGTTTTTTGGGGCATTTTGCCTCTTATTTTTAGAGGCAAAAAGCTCCAAAAAATAAAAAAGCCTCAAAGAAAAAACACATTATTTCTGTAGCTTTGTATAGAATCAGGAGGATTCCATACAGATGTAAAACACTTTTTCTGTAGTGTATAGTCACCATGTAGTATTGCAGGCTGGTCAATGTCTAGGTATATTAATGGGTTATCTAGCCTTAAAGGTGTATTCCTGGAAAAAAAAAAAATTTTTTGTATCAACTGGCTCCATAAAGTTAAACAGATTTGTAAATTACTTCTATTAAAAAAATCTTAATCATTCCAATAATTATCAGCTGCTGAAGTGGAGTTGTTCTTTTCTGTCTGGCAACAGTGCTGACATCTCTGCTTGTCTCGAGAACTGCACAGAGTAGAAGAGGTTTGCAATGAGGATTTGCTTCTACTCTGGACAGTTCCTGAGACAGGTGTCATCAGAGAGCACTTAGAAAAGAACAACTCAACTTCAGCAGCTCTTAAGTACTGAAAGGATTAATATTTTTTAATAGAAGTAATTTAAAAATCTGTTTAACTTTCTGGAGCCAGTTAAGAGTTTTTTTTTCCTGTATAACCCCTTAGAAAGAAATAATCAAGGTCATATTCTTAGCACCTGCAAACAACTGACCTGCAAAAGGGTGGCAGATATTGGACCCCCACCAATCTCAAATTAATGGCCTATTTGAAAGGGGTGGTCTCTCTGTGGGCTGTCTGCAGATTTTCAGCAGCAGAATCCACCGCAAGCCCCATTCATTAACTTTGATGGTGTCTGCAGCGGATTTTCTGCAGTGGAGATTCGTTGCTAAAAACCTGCTGCGGAGAGTCGCTCCTGTAACCACACCCTGAGAGTACGTTCACATGTGCATATTTTCTGCTGCAGATCTGCTTCAGCAGATTTTGTTACCCATTGAAGTCAATGGGCAGCAAAATCTGCAGATGCAGATCCGCAGAAGAAAATACACACGTGAACGTACCCTAAGGGTGCGTTCACACGCTATTTGGTTTTGCGCGGTTTTCAGCTGCGTATTTGAAAGTGGGCAAGCTCTTTTCGGCTGTCCCTAGCAGATTTTCCGTGTCGGAATTTACGCTGCAGAAAATCCGCCGCAGTCCCTACTGACTTCAATCGGGCTTGCAGCGGATTTTCTGCAGCGTAAATTCCTCTGTGGAAAACAGCCGAGAAGAGCCTGCCAAATAGCGTGCGACCGCACCCTAAGGGTACGTTCACCTGAGTGGATTTTCGCAGCATATTTCGCTGCCGATCCGCTGGTGAAGGCCCGCTCTATGCTGTCTTTACATGTGCCTGCTCGTAGTGGCAATATGCCGCTATGAGCAGACACACTGCGATGTGCGAGTCGCAGTATACTCGCACATCGCGGGAGCTCTCTACCTAGCCCAGAGCAGGGTGATTGGCCACGATGTGCGAGTACGCCGCGCACATCGCTGGAGGGTGTCTGCTCGTCGCAGCGTATTGCCGCTACGAGCAGGCACATGTAAAGACAGCATACAGCGGCCCTTCACCAGTGGATCCGCATCGTAAAATACGCTGTAAATCCGCTCGTGTGAACTTACCCTAAGGGTGCATTCACATGTGCGTATTTTTGCTGCAGATCTGCAGCTGCAGAATTTAATGCCCATTGACTTCAACGGGCAGCAAAATCGGAGGCAAGTCAGTAGCAGATCTGCAGCAGAAAATAGGCATATGTGAACATACCATAAGGCAGAAAAATTCCTTTAAAATCGGTTTAAAGGGGTACGGTGCTCACTGTTTGGAACAAAATGTTCCGAACGCTTAGAGCCGGTGCCTTGTGACATCACGGTCCATCCCCGTGTGATGTCATGCCCTGCCCCCTCAATGCAAGTCTATGGGAGGGGGTGTGGCGGCCGTCACACCACCTCCCATAGACTTGCATTGAGGGGGCAGGGTGTCACGTCACGAGGGGGAAGGGCCGTGACGTCATGAGCCCCCCAACGCCGCCTCTAAGCATTCAGAACATTTTGTATTGCTACACAAGGGTACTCCGCTACTCAGCGTTCGGAAAAAAATACTCCGAATGCTGAGTAGTGGAGTACCCCTTTAACCCCTTAAGGACGCAGCCCTTTTTCACCTTAAGGACTGAGCCCTTTTTCGCAATTATGACCACCGTCACTTTACGGATTAATAACGCGAAAACGCTTTTACCGAATATTCCGATTCGGAGATTGTTTTTTCGTGACATATTCTACTTTATTTTGGTGGTAAATTTTCGGCGTTAATTGCATCCTTTTTTGGTGAAAAATCCCAAAATTTCATGAAAATTTTGCATTTTTCTAACTTTCAAGCTCTCTACTTGTAAGGAAAATGGATATTCCAAATACATTTTATTTTTCTTCACAAACACAACATGTCCACTTTATGTTGGCATCATAAAATGGACATACTTTTGCTTTTTGAAAAAATTAGAGGGCTTCAAAAGTAGAGCAGCAATTTTCAAAAATGTCATGAAAATTGCTAAATCGGATGGGACAGATGTTACAGAACTACAACTCCCAGCATGCCTGGGCAGTCGAGGCATGCTGAGAGTTGTAGTTTGGCAACATCTGAAGGGCTACTGTTTGGGCACCACTGTAACAGTGGTCTCCAAACTGTGACCCTCCAGATGTTGCAAAACTACAACTCCCAGCATGCCCAGACAGCCTTTGGCTCTCTGGGCATGCTGGGAGTTGCAGTTTGGCCCCCCTAGTGGTTGCCACAGTAAAGATCGATTTACTTTCACTTTCAATTCCCCCCCCCCCCCCCAAAAAATCATATAACTTTAATTTAAAAAAAAATAAAACAAGTGTTGGGTTTTTATTAGTGTGGAGTGTTGTTTCAGACCTACATGATTCCACTCTGTTTACTGTGGGGTTTCACAGGTCGGGAAGTTCTGAGCAGCTTTTTCTTTGTGGAAATTTCCAGCCATTTATTTAATGGATTTTCTGTGAATTCAATAGAAATTAGTTTGGGTTGTAAGAACATGCCCCTTTTTCTGGCGGACCACGCCCCTTTTCAGGTTTTTAGGCTCATTTTGAAAGCTCCTTGATCAAGATAAAGCCAAAACGCACGTAAAAGGGTTTAGAGGAGCGCGGACTGCACACATCTATATGGGGGAGACAGACATTCTCAGCAACATCTTTGCCAGCATGGTAGCTATTAGACTGCACCTTCCACCACTACTTTATTTTACCATTTGTGCACATATTTATAGTGTGGCCTATGATGGCTCTGTAAGCAATAACACATGAATTATGTTGATATTTGTTAAATAGTGGAGAAAAATTATTGTTTTAAAATACGGGACAATTACAGTAGTGTGGTAACAGTCCAGCATCTTGCGCTAGCATTCTCTTGATGTACCATAAAGTCTCACATTATTGTAGTTTTTTATAATTAAAATAACACAATTTAGCCTCATTTTAACTGTATAGAGGTTGTTTTGAGCTCAGCCTTTTTTTTGTATAATGTGGCAGGCATGGGATAGGCTCCATTTTGGTTTACAAATGCAGAATGGTGTGAGTTCTGTATAACAACCTACATATCCCATGAATCCTCTGGCGTTGGCTGGAGTGTTAGATTATTGCGCCTAGTCATTTCATCACCCTGCTAGTGCTGGAGATCACCCAACTCATTAGACCTACAATGGGTTGAGGTCAGTTCACACTGTGCTGTTTTCTTGCATTTTTATCCTAGTCAGGCTGGGTTCACATCACGTTTTTACCAATACGGGACCGCATACGGCTGGGGGAAGCTAAAGCCTTGCGCTCCCGTATCCCTGCTTTATGTAATTCATTTCAATGAGCCGACGGAGTGAAATGCTGACTCCGGTTGGCTCATTTTTGCCCCGTACGCGGTTTTCCCACCGCACCTAAAACCGTAGTCGACCACGGTTTGAGGTCCGGTGAAAAACTGCATACGGGGCAAAAATGAGCCAACCAGAGTCAGCGTTTCACTCCGGTCAGCTCATTGAAATGAATTACATACGGGCGACATGCGGCAGGGATACGGGAGCGCAAGGTTTTAGCTCCCCCCAGCCGTATGTGGTCCCGTATTGGTAAAAACGTGATGTGAACCCAGCCTCAATGTGCATTTTTAGGGAAATATTGCCATGAGGTGAAGGGTATTTGACTTGCAATCACAATTGAGATGGTGAAGATTGAACACCATTAGGCTGTGTTCACACGTAGAATTTTTACTGCATTTTATTTTTACACATTTTAGAGCATTTTAGCTGTTTTTGCAGCGATTTTCCAAGTGGTAAAAATTTAACGCTTTTACCATATTTTGCATAATTGCAATACAAGCTCCATTTTTGCCATCATTTAGGGAAAAATCATACTAAAAACAGAAAAAAAGCAGCAAGAAACTCAATGTGTGAACACAGCCTCAGGGGTAGCAGATAGAGATGGGAGGAGTCTGAGAGCTAGTAGAAGGGAATCGGGGAGATGATGTTGTCATCCTGTATTCCACAGGAAATCAGAGCCTGACATCTGTTGTAACCATTAGTTACTGGAAGAATTGTAGAGCCAGACTTGTGATCACATGACCAAATTAGAGTAATAAAACACATAGATGCAGCTCCGTTGGCATAAAACAAATCGTGCTGTAGGACTAGCAATAGCGAGTGTGCATAGAAAAAAAAAGAAAACCCAGAGGGAGTCTTTAGCTCCTTAAGGACTTAGGACGTACTCATACGTCCTAAGTCCGGTCCCTGTCTATAATGCGGGGTCCCGGCCTATTCACAGCCGGGACCCGCGGCTAATAGTGCGAGGCCGCGATTGTTCGGCCAAGCGCTATTAACCCTTCCGATGCGGCGCTCAAAGCTGAACGCCGCATCGAAAGTTAAAGTAAATGCTTCCCGGCTGCTCAGTCGGGCTGATCGGGGTCATCGCGATAAAATCGCGATGCTCAGATCAGCTACCCGGAGAGAAGAAGGTCCCTACCTTCTTCCGTCGGCGTCCCGGCTCTGATTGATTGCTCCATGCAGGCTGGAGCAATCAACCGCCGATTACACAGCTTGTTGCCATGCAACTGCAAAGCAACAATCTGTGTATGCAATCAGCCATTGCAAGCTCATAGGTCCCTATAGGAGCTATGAGCTCGTAAAAAAAAAAAGTTAACCCTTTCAGGTATTCTCTTCTGAATTAAAAGTTTAAATCACCCGGCATTTCCTAGTAACAAAATAAAACAGTGTAAATAAAAATAAACATATGTGGTATCACCGCGTGCGAAAATGTCCGAATTATAAAAATATACCGCTTTTAAAACTGCACGTTCAATGGCGTACGCACAAAAAAATGATACGGATTAAAATTTGTACACAGGTTTTGAGGAATCAGTTTTTTATCAAAAACCTGATACGAGAACTGTATTGCAAAAACGTGGTGTGAACCCAGCCTAACAGTTAGCATTTCTGTTTGAGGACTCTTATCAGATTGCAGTGATGCCGCTTATAGGAGTACAATATTGTATCTTGTGAATTTTTTTATTTTAGTTTTAACAGTTTTTTTCTATTTCAATATATTGTTTGAGCATGTGACACTCCTCCACAAGGGCCCTGTGGACGAGAACGCAGTACAGTATAGACATATTGCTATTGATATATATTATCTATATTCTTTTTGTAGTTTATTAATAAACTGATTATATTTTACACAAGCCTTTTCTATATTTTATACACTATATATTATTTTTTTATTATTATTCTATTTATTGCAAGCCATATCCATAGGGCAGTGTTTCCCAACCAGTGTGCCTCCAAGTATTGCAAAACTACAACTCCCAGTATGCCCGGACAGCCTGTCCAGTTGCATCCGTTTTTTTAAAGGAAAAAAAACTTATATGTTTTTAACTTTTCATTCCATTATGAATAAAGTTGAACTTGTTTGATTAAAATTCTAAGAAAAAAACTGTGCAAAGTCAAAAACTGTATGGTGAAAACTGGATGGAAACGTACACACACAGTTCTGTAGGGTTCCTATTGACACCCATGTTTAAAAAAAAAAAAAAAAAAAAAAAAAAAAAAAAGTATACGTTTCAATACGGTTTTTCCCCTGGCTACGGTTTTGGGTACGGGAAAAAAAAACTGACAAAACTGTACAGGATGCAAAACGGACACAATCTGATGCATCTTTTAGCATACGGTTTTCAATGGAGTCAATGCATACGGTTCCAATACGATTCTGTACGGTTTTCAAATTGAAAACTTATATGGGTCCCAGACTGTGTGTGCAGGGACTTCTGATTCTTGCACAGATCACCGTCTCCAGCTCTCCGATGCAGACCAGCCGTGTATGAAGACCTCGATGTGGGGGCAGAGGAAAGCAGCCTCTTGTAGATGTCCTGAAGTCTCTCGCTATAGCCTGGAGTGGACTGTGTAGTGTGCTTGTAGCAGTGTCTGGTCTCTGTAGGTCCTGATGACATTTTCGTGGTGTGACTGGATGCCAACCCAGGCTGTTGAACCAGTACTGGTACTAATATGTTGCTACAGAGAGTATTCAAAACTAGTATCTTGTGCAAATATTGCTCTATTTAAACGCGTTTCGGAACCGCCCTAGGCTGCTTCTTCAGTAAAGGCAACATGCCTTTTCATATATTTCAATATATTGTTTGAGCATGTGATACACTCATCCATAAGTGCCCTGTGGACGAGAACGCAGAACAGTATAGACATATTGCTATTGATATATATTATCTATATTCCGTTTGTAATTTAATAAACTGGTTATAATATTTTATACAAGCCATTTGATACTCTATATATAATTTTTTATTATTATTATTCTATTTATTGGAAGTAAGCCAGAGATTATCAGAATGGGCATTTCATGTGTATTGAGGTAGGACAAGGAAGTTAAGAACTGGGGACCTGCTGGTAAGAGTTCCTTTAAAAACAATAACAACAAAAAAACAACACGAAATAAGAAAATAAAAAAAATATGTGTCCCTTTAGGATGTGTTGTGCTGGTTGAGAGAGACAGAAATTAAACTTCACAGACAATTCTGCCAGTTAATAATATTTATTATAGCAAACATTCCAGTTCGGCCTTTCTTCCATACCATTACAGGCCTCACACATAATTCTGTAGTGGTAAACATTGTTCTTTATTTAAAGGAGATCTCTCTTACTAAAAAAACTTATCCCTGACCACTGGGGCTCCCCGCGATCTCCTGTATGGAGCCCCGGCTCTTCCCCGGAGTGGCGCATCACGACCCTCGCCCAAAGCAGAGGCTGCCATGCCCCCTCCATATATCTCTATGGGGGTGCTGAAGATTGCCGAACAGCTCCCCCATAGAGATATATGGAGGGGGCATGGCAGCCCCCCGCTTCCTACTGATAGGGTATATTTTTTAATGAGACTTCACCTTTAACAATGGCATGCCCTATTTATTGCATAATGTACAAAAATATCTGCTTTGGCGTACAGTAAAAATACTAAATATCTACCATGCAGTGTCCGTAGAGTTACCAAACTACTCACATGTTCAGGCTTCTATACAGTTATGGCATTGTTACAGCCAAGTAGTTATATTTTCTTTCAATAGGTGTATCTTATCAAATATACATTTAGTACCAGTTAAAAAAAAAAATCCCTTAATTTACCACAATATCATATACAGATATGCAACACTGGGAATTAATAAACTGAAATTCTGAGATTTTTAAAGGAGAACTCTGGAATAGGAAAATTATCGTCCATATTGCCGGCAGTAAAAAAAATAGAGGTACATACCTTCCTTCTCTCCCCTGATGCCTCCGGTAACCGGCTACTGCCTCCGCCGCGATCCTCTTCCTGGTTGCCGGTGGTCAGCGAGTCACACTGCGCTCAGCCAATCACCGGCCGAGTTGGACTTCGCTGCGGCCGGTGATTGACTGAGCGCAGTGTGACTCGCCGACCACCGGCAACCAGGAAGAGGATCGCGGCGGAGGCCGGAGCCGGTTACTGGAGCCACCGGGGGAGCAAAGGAAGGTATGTACCTGTTTATTTTTTTTTTTACTGCCGGCAGTATGGACGATAATTTTCCTATTCTGGAGTTCTCCTTTAAGAACAAAATGGATAATATAAAACATATAATTGGATATTTTTGTCAATCAATAACCTCGGCAAGTTTTTTTAATTTTTTTTAAATTTACTTTTAGAATTGCCAATTGGTCTCCAGGGTAGAACCATGTTTGTGGCCGTGTTTGCAGGATCCTCTGGCCATGTATAAGCAATCACTATAAGGCCACCTGTGTACTGTGCAGATACTACAACTTGGCTCTAATTCACCTGTTGCACTTCCATGTAGTGATTTCTGGTGGTCCCAGTTGTAACACCCATAACTTTGAATAACCTAGCAATATTCCATTCCTTACAGCGGTCGTATTGCACAGTTGTGGTGTGAAGTATACATTAAATCCCCTTTAGTGTTGACAACAAATGTGATGTATTGTCGTAATTTATTTCTTTATGTTGTCAGTGCTGTAAGTTACTAGTCATCTTCTAGCTCCAGTGTCCCCAATACAACACTCCTGTCTTATGCTCCATGTGTCACTGGTAGATGGCTATTTGGATTTACAAATGTTCACATATTTACAGACACTTTTCAAGTCATCTAAGATTTAGATTTTGATGTATATGGCAAATTTAATTCACACAATACAACAAATTTATTATTCCAAATGTGCCAGAATTTTGGCTCAGTTTGGCACCAAAACACTGGTGTACATACCTTTGGAACTTATTGGGGAAGATTTTCTAAGCTGTACCAGTGGCTTATAATTTACTATTAAACAGCAACTTTATTAAGTCACAAGATAAGTCAATACAACGGAATCGTGCTTATGGTTTGAAAAGTTGCACATTTCTTTGTGCAAAAATTTGCAACCTTTTAAAATATACATCGATGACGCAGCTTCACGCGAAGGGGCCCTCTTCACATGTGACCTAAGGCTAATTTGTGCCAGCAAATATTGAAGATTTCTGCACCAGGGCCACGGTCAGCCACAGATCCACTGAATTGGTGTATGCCTCTTAAATCCAGCACAGTAAACATGGATGGAGCTTATGTAAGTGTGGTGTATGAAAACCCTCAGTTGTGTGTTAGATACTTTCTAGGGCTTTAGCAAAGATAGGGTGTGGTGCAACTGGTGCATGTTTTACGCTGTGGATGCCCTGACGGCAGTCAGTCACAGGTGTGAGCTCCCTGTTGCGGCCGGGTAGCTCTGTGTGTATGCTCGTGGCAGTGGATTTCCTGCTGGGCATCTGCTATGAGCAGGCACTGTATCTACAGTGGAAATTCTGCCGCTACGAGTGGACACACAGAGTTATCCGGAAGCAGCAGGCTTATTTAAGACAAATTGAGGGCTTTGCCACTTTTTTTTGTGACTTTTCACCAAAAGTTGCACATAATAAGTTCCTGACCACTGCAAAAAAAAAAAAAATAAGTTATATTGACATACCTACACAATCATGAGAAAATAGTCTACTTGAAAAGTTACAAAAAAAAAGTATCAAAGAGAAATTTAGAGCAAAAATTGTCAACATACAAATGATAAATGTCCCCCAATGTGTGCCAACATTTGGCTGTAAATATTACCAATAAAGTAAGCCAACAGTGTGTAAAGATGCGCCAAATGTATCAAACAGTATGAGCCACTACTAGATTTAGCACATCTTCAGAATGCCTGGTCTAAGTTTATACAGATATTTTTAGTAAATCTGCCCCAATGTCAGTTCTTGTCTACCAGCGCATAAGACAAAAAATATCGTCCTGCAGATTGCATAACAGAGAAGCTGCAGCCATAATACATTGGGGGTAAAAAAAAAAAAAATTATATAGATATATATCAGCTTTCTTACAGAAACAGAGCCTCCTCCTCTGGTTGTGTTTGGTATTACCTTTACGTCAATGGAACAGAGCTGAAATAACACATGAATTGAACGGATTCTTAAAGAAAGCAGCTCTGTTTTCTTCTTGACCATCACATCTATCCTCAATATGTCTAATGCTTCCCTTTATTTTAGTTTAAGAAAACAGAAGTACATGAGCAGCAAACTAATTCTTGATGAGTGAGATACTTACACATCAGTTTATATACATTAGCGCATTACTAAGACAGAGTTCACATTAGTTCTAGGTATACATATTGGTGGCAGTAATGACATTTAAATGCTTATTCCCTTTATGACCTCAGTAAGAGGCGAACTGCCTTATAAAATGCTGCACTAAACATCACAAGTAGCTCCTACCCTATACACAGTTTTAGATGACTGACCACCAGACCCCCTTGTGTCTTAGATGAAGGTGCTCGGCTCTTTTGAGCTAGATGCAATAGAAATCGGTTTTCCTTTTGAAGAGTTTGGGGCACAGTAACATCTTCAATTTAGGAATTACCAGAGGGCCGAGCTCACAGAGACCCAATAGTGGCATCTTTAGACACATTTCAAAAACATAGTATTGAAATGTACAGTCCGTATGCAAACCTGGCAAGTATATTGGCATCATTTACGATGAAGACTTTCCTTGTCATGGGTTCTTGTTGCTCCCTTTACATCCATTATTAGATTCCTTAGTAAACAATAAATAAACTAGTACAGCGGTTCAGCAGGCTCCATCACCAGCACTGCAGCCAAGCATTCAAGAAAACGGATTGTCCTGACTGCTCCACTACTTGTCAGGATGGAAATTGTAGAAGATATCACAGTTCTAGCTCGTCTGAAGATGTGGGTAAAATATGCCATGAAGAACGCCCTCAATGACCACATTGGCTGCAAGGTCTAAAAGAGGGGGGGGGGGGGTGGAAAAAAAGAAGGACATAGTCAATAGAGATCAGCACTTATTACTGTTGCCGAAGAAGGTAGAACTAAATATTCCAACTAGATAGCGTCTCAGAAGTTGTTCACAATGGCTGAAGTATCTGTAGTGTGGTGACCCTGATAAAAATGATACCTACTGTTCCCTGATCCACCCCTCTGTTTTGTCGTTAATCTTGTTATTCTTGATATGCTAATCAGGATCGTCCACAAGCATCCCTTCCCCCATGCACATTGACATCTGTCTTCCTCCCCTTGTGCTAAGGCTCCAATGCTGCAGAATGAAGATCCACTCTGCAGCATAACGCCTTTCCTCCGCATGCGCAGTCGGCCGCAGGAGGAATGAATTCAAATCTCTCCTCTGAGAGATTTCATAGTGGAGAAGTAGCGCTATTCTGCAGAATGGAGCTCCATGCTGCAGCATAGGAGCCTCAGCACAGAGGGAGGAAGCGCTTCCTATGAAGACTGACCTCGGCGTGCACCCTGGGGATTAGGAAGACCCCCCCCCCCCCCCCGTGCACCAAACTCCATATTAACATATCAAGAAAAAGAAGGACATGACTGACGGAACGGGGAACCGTAAGAATCTTTCTTTTTTTTTTTTTTAATAAGAGTTACCCACACTACAAGCATATACCAAAAGGGTAGTGTGGGTTATACTAATGACCCCTTTTAAAGGTGTATGCCTATCTCATAAAGTGAAAGTAAGTCACTAAAATATGCCAACACTTTATGGTCTGTGGACATCTGACCACTGGGCTGTGTGCTTTTCACAGTTTCTCCGCTGCACGGTGGGTTCTGACTTCAGGGCTGTGCAGGGACCTACAGTTTAATTCTTTTTAAGTAAAATGGCCCACCTGCAGGTGGCTGAGAATGCTGCTTTGCAAGAAGCAGATCAGATGGCGACACAGCGCTAAACTAGGATTTTGTCCTCACCCTCATGATCAACATGCCATCAATTTATGAGAAGGGGAACCACATTGGCCAGAACTTGCTCCCCACATGCATCAATACACCTCGGATGGCTTTAGAGAAAGTACTAAGCACTGCATATGGTATCACCCCACATAAGTCTTTTAGCAATCACAATTTGACCCTTGTCACAGTCTTGACTATTTACTTGCTGTCCGACATATCCCAGGTACCCTTGAAACAAAAGAAACAATATCTACTTCTACATTTTAATGTTCTGGCTGATCGGCATATAACACCCATATTATTACATTTTAATAACAAAAGACTTCAGAATATGTCAGCATAATAACAATGTCAAAGTACAACATAACATGTGTAGCCATTCCCGTTTCTTATGAAATGTGACATAAGCGGTGTAGTTTTACTAATAATTTGTGGTGCGGGGAGTGATCAGTAAACAGCTGTTAGCACATGACAGGTTTGATTACCGTTCGCTTTAGGCAAGACATATGGATCCCTGAGGAATAGCAGCACAGGCTGGTGGGACAGTTTGCTGGAAAGGTCAAAAACACAAGCATCAGCATCACAAATGGTAAGCAGAAAATACAACAAACTAGTTTCAATAAGATGATGAGCGCAGACTGCAGTGCGGTGGTATTTGTCCATCTCGCATGGACCGCTCCAAGCAAAAAACTACAGGATGTTAAAGGATAGCAGGACCTATTCTTCATGTTCTGGGTACCTTTACTTTTAATATAGAAAACTGATTTACTTAAAATACAAGAAAGACATTGTAATAGTATTATAATGTTATACACACTACACTAAACCACAGATTCTACTAATAAAAGGTTGTCTGGGGGTGCAACTGGACTATTGTCTGTCTATTTTTCACTTAGCTGTGTAGGTCCCCCTGCAGTGTGTACTCTTCATCTCAAAGTCTTAAAGGGGTACTCCGCTGCTCAGCGTTTGGAACAAACTGTTCCCAAAGCTGGAACCGGGAGCTTGTGACATCATAGCCCCGCCCCTCATGACGTCCTGCCCCCTCAATGAAAGTCTATGGGAGGGGGCGTGACGGCAGTCACGCCCCCTCCCATAGACTTGCATTGAGGGGGCGGGGGTGTGACGTCATGAGGGGGCGGGGCTATGACGTCACACGCTCCCGTCTCCAGCGTTCAGAACAGTTTGTTCCAAACGCTGAGCAGCGGAGTACCCCTTTAACTGTATAGCGAAAAGGTTTCTGAATGCAACAGCCCTGTGGTAGTAGATTCACATCGAGAAAACAATATTGTATTCAGTGTTGTCTTAAAATGTGACGTGAAGCATGTTTTCCCAGGAGTAGACAAGCATAACTGATATCAGATCATTATACAAGATTGTAGATGTGCGCCATGTCTGTTTTTCTACCCGAATTTACACTGTGATTTCTATCCCCTCTTTTTTTTGTTTGAACATGTGCTG
Source organism: Hyla sarda (assembly GCF_029499605.1). Taxonomy (NCBI): domain Eukaryota; kingdom Metazoa; phylum Chordata; class Amphibia; order Anura; family Hylidae; genus Hyla; species Hyla sarda. The sequence goes on from NC_079189.1 coordinate 485,683,190, forward strand.
CACTCTTCCCCACCCCCTCAGCCCAACCCTATATAAGTAGTACTTAGCTACACATGGGTCATTTCTTTCCTAGCAGCCTCCCAATCTGACTGGGAGAGCATGGTAAGTGAGCCCTTACACCTTGTTCACACTGGTGTGGTGCTGTGCGGTGTCCGTTGCCGTGGCACCGTGTCTGCGGGGGGGGGGGGGGGTGCGGCCCATAGACTGGTTTGAATGGCATTGGGGCTGCTCTGCCAGTGGGTCGTTCCCCCCCTGTGGGCATTGGTGTAGCGGCGGTGGTGGTCGCCGCCCGGTGCTGCGCCATTTTATGCTAGGGACGTTAGGGACCCACTCTAAATAGGTGGCCTTGACGTGGCGAGTGGGCTTGTACTTTTTGATCAAAAATGTATACTAACAACCTGTTAGTTTTTGATATTATGCTGAGAAGCAATCAGATCATTATACAAGATTGTAGATGTGCACCATGTCTGTTTTTCTACCCGAATTCACATTATAATTGATATTGTTGCTGTGTTTTAGGCATCGATTGCTTACTTGCATACCCTAGTGTGTGACCCATACATAGGGATCTATACAATAAAGACTATGATAGGAAATATAACTATGCCTTTAAAATTAATTATTCACACCTATATTTGCGTTGCTCTTAAAGGATTGATGATGACATGCCACTGGCACATGCCAGACCCATACAGAAATGCAGGATACTGAAGCACCACCTTGTTCACCAGATCGTGGACACCCCTGGAGAACAGTTTTTTTCTTCCCAACCTAGTACAATGTTACTGGTGAGAGAATCCTAGTCAGCATATACCAGATTTGTGGCCAATGAGGTGCATTTACAAAAAGAGTGGTGTGAATTCTTAACTATTTTAGAGCACAAAAGTTGCTGTAATAGTTGCGGACTTGCACCAAATGTATCAAATGGCACACGGACTTTGATGAATTTCGCTGATGCAACTTCTGAAAAAAAAAAAGATTTTGTGCGGACATGCGACTTTTGTGTGAAAAGTCGCATATACCCCGACTCAAAAGTAGCACAGAAAATGTAGGGCAGGGCTGATTTGACCTAAGAAACCGTCTTTTTCGCAATTGGACGACATTCACACTTAGTAAATCAGTGACCACTGCACAAAGTGCTCTAAATGGGTAAAAATCATGGAAACGTTTCTAAAGCAATTGTTGCACAAAAAGCAGCATGGACCCATTGGCCCTCATTTACTAAGAGTGTTGTGTAGGTTTCTTTGTGGGTTTTAATTCCCTACAATTTATTTTCCACGGTATTTACTAAGGTTTCCCTACATTTTCCACTTTCCCTACATTTTGCTTTTTTTTACACATGCTCTGATCGGTCTGGTTTTCCTCAGCTCAAATTTACCACATTTTATGTAGAAACCTTAGTAAATATTTTGGGTTTTTGTGAAATTGTCTGGAACACTCCCCTTTTCAGAGACCACGCCCCCTTTCCCCCAGCGGCCACGCCCCCATTTCGGGTATTCTTAGCAAAATGGAGAGTTAGTCGTTTTTTTTTTTTTCAATTCTGGCGCAAAATCTGGCGCAGACAGAATCTGGCGCACAACCGACAAAACATGTTGGGTTTGCAATAGTAAATGAGGGCCATTGTGCGACAAACAGAGAAAGAAGCAATTTAAAAAGCTTTCCAAATGTCTTGATAAATCCACCCCAATGTCCCAGTCATTCATCCTACCAAATTATACAATGGTATGTATATAAATAGCCTACCTATGTGATTTGTATTCTAAAAGATATGACTTGTGGAGAAACATGTACTGGTCTCTCACACGAGCATGCAGTTCAGGGAAATAGAAGCATCCTACCTAGTTTCTTCGGAATCGATTTCCTCAATGGAGCTGAAATACAGATAAGTCATTATTTCAGAAAAAAAAAAACCTTGAATGACACTTTAAATGATTAGTGATGTTGGGGGAGAAGAGGATGGGGCATGTTGGATTTCACATGCCAGATCCTTTTGTTTTCAGGGACATAATCAGTCACACACCAGGTGTCTGGCAGTGGCTTTAACCCCCTCCTCCCTACATCCTTGACTGAGTGTGTATGGGGTAATAGGGATTTAATCCTTAGACTCCAAGACTGCTGCAGGACAGGTACAGCCATCTATAGGGACATCTTATGTTAGGATGTATACAGGGACATCTTATGTTAGGGTGTATACAGGGACATCTTATGTTAGGGTGTATACAGGGACATCTTATGTTAGGGTGTATACAGGGACATCTTATGTTAGGATGTATATAGGGACATCTTATGTTAGGATGTATATAGGGACATCTTATGTTAGGATGTATATAGGGACATCTTATGTTAGGATGTATATAGGGACATCTTATGTTAGGATGTATATAGGGACATCTTATGTTAGGATGTATATAGGGACATCTTATGTTAGGATGTATATAGGGACATCTTATGTTAGGATGTATATAGGGACATCTTATGTTAGGATGTATATAGGGACATCTTATGTTAGGATGTATATAGGGACATCTTATGTTAGGATGTATATAGGGACATCAGGACACTGTATAAGATATACACTAACACTGTAAACCAGGACTTCTGGACAGATAAGGCAAAAAGTTATTGGGTACTAGGATAAAAGGAAAAAGGCATAATCACAGAAAAAAGTCAGGTAGTTGCTTAAAGGGCCTATTTACATTACATTGATTGTGAAATCCATTTTTAACCTGCATCAATTTTAATAAATGTTGCCCAGGTACATCAGAGTAGTAATGAAGTCTGAATACTTTACCCACAGCTTTCCGCTTTTGGCAAAGATGGCAGATGGCGAACATTCAGAAAATCCAGAAATATTTTAGGCAGTTCTTCATTTTCATATATAATAGTCTATAAAAAAAATATATATATATTTGCTTTTCTTAAATTATTACAATATTTACCTTATATTGTTAAAGAAGATTTCTAATAGTTAGGATGAGGCCACAAGACACAAAAACTGATGGACTATACTAGGATAGGCTATCCATGTCTTACTTTGCTTTTAATATCATATAAAAGTGAATAGAAGAATAAAGGAATCCAGTGCAGGTTCTTGTGCAATAAGAACTGAATCTTTATTTTGACCACGACAGAGCAGGATACAAGAGACACGTTTCAGCCGGTTTCACCAGCCTTACTCATACTTATCAGTATGAGTAAGGCTGGTGAAACCGGCTGAAACGCGTCACGCGTTAATTCTTCTATTTGTCTCCCGGTGTTGGTTCCCACCATTCCGTGCACAGGGTTCTGGCAGAGGAGGTGAGCTGAGACACCATTTGTCTATATATAAAAGTGAACATACAATTCAACATAAATAAAATCAAAAACATTATATACAAAAAGACAAAATATTTTAAAAAATTTTATTAAATGTTCAGGTCAGCAATAACTCATTTCTACTAGGAAAAAAGCAAAAAGAAAACAAAATGTTGTGTTTCAATAGTTGAGGCTATTACTCAGCCTTGAAGGAATCCAATCCATCATTGCTGTGAGAAAGAGGAAATCTCCTGTGGTTTCAGAGACTTACTCTGGTTTTATTAATGCAAGATTTAGGAAATGTTAACAATGTGAGTTGTTTGTTTAGTTTGACAGATCAGCTTACGATGCACTGGCCACATCTATAGTATATCTGAGAATGACAAAGGACAGGCCCCCAATCTCATTGTCATGGCTGGTGCAGCTAAGCCCTGATATTTCTCTAAATTAACATGAAGGCATTTGCTGCGATAGTGTTTGACATTATGAATGTGGAGCTGATATGCTGGGAAGACAGATAAAAACACAAACATAACAATAAAGCCCTACAATGTACTTAAAGAAAACGTAATTAAAATAATCTTATAAAATGTGAAATTATAGAAACTTTATCTTACATTCCTAAAATTATGGGTGTAAGATAAAAAGGACATTCCTAGGTGTTTTCTTTAGAAAAGATAGTAGGAGGTAGAAAGTGAATTGGTATAAAAGGACAACTAAATGTGGGGCAAAAGTTTTAGATACATATAGAAAGAAGGGATGTCTTCAGTACCAGTATTCGGGTAAAAGGTTTTTCTTTTTTTTTTTTTTTTACAGGACATCAGTGTAGACAGGATAAAAATCCAACGTGATTCGGCCAGTTACATATCCTTAGTCATGGATAGGTAGAACAGTGGAGATACACACATTTAAGATAAGCTAGTGGTAACCACTCCCTTAGGGTTCCACTATGCAAACATGGTATTAGTGAAGAAACTTCCTTGTATAATGGCACAGTCTGAATTAAGGCATAATAAGACCCACATACCAGTACCATGTATGATATTATGGCACTCAATAACAGTGCTAAAGTCTGGTTTATATCTCAATATCACAAATAGAAACTTAGTTAGAAGCCATTAAGTATAATGAAGGTTTTAATGAAAGCATGCTAATAAAAAAAAATTAAAAAATAAAAAATAATATATATATATATATATATATGTATTAAAGCCCAATGGGCTGTATTTGTGGGAGGGGCTGGACACTACATAAACCCCGGGCTCCTGTACCTCGGGGCGGGTGCGGCGTTATTGCAGTTTTCCTTGTGTGGCTGCAAGTGAGCTCACTCGTCGCGTCACTTCCGGTTTCGGTTTCCTGTTTCCGGTTTCGGTTTCGGCTCCGGCGTTCGGCTGCGGAGTGTCACGTCAGGTGTTTGGCGGCGCGTGGAGGGTAAGTGCCGGCTGGCCGGCATATTGGAGTTACTTTACGGGCTTTCATTAGATATGCACCGGGAGCCGTATCCCGCCCCACTACAAGTTTTCCACGCTTCGTTCTCGGGGCCGTCCGTCCATAATGTGCGGGGTATTCCTGAGATCAGGGATTATTTCATTAAGACAGTTATAGGTAGATATTGTGTTATGTTCGGGTGGTGGTTAGTCATTTTGGTCACCGCATGACCGCGAGTCATTTGTACGCCCCATGGCAGGTGGGTCTATTGTAGGTTTTCTCTTTTATTTTTGGGGGGGGGGGGGGGGGGCACTTCTGCCATGTGAGATGGTGTTGGCTCCCGCAGCCAGGCCCTCATACTCAGAATATATCATGTCACATCATAGTCAGCTTTTAAGACAGTATACATGGGCTAACACAGGGGTTAATGTACTATAGAACATCCACCAGGTCGGTTTTTTCAGATCTGCGTTGGATTTGGTAGATATAGTTAGTACACTATTGTAGGGGTCTCTGGAGGTTTATAGATTACTTAAAATGGGGACAGCGTTTATTTTGCATCATATCTGTCACATTTCTGCAGAGTTAGGCGTGATTTTCTGTTAATTATTTAGTTTGTGTGTGTACATATAGATTCGGTTGGTCCTGGATTCAGGTGGTTCATTGAGGGGTTCCTCCTGGTTGGTTCAGCTACAAGTTACCTCGGGTAGGTTACATGGTTCTAGGTTACTTTTGATTCTGTCGAGCGTACGTTTTGTTGTTGCTGACACGTCTTCAGAACAAACAATAGAGTTATAAAAAAAAAAAAAAAAAAAGGGGGGGATATGGATAGATATATATATATATATATGTGTATATGCTCGTATGGGTAAATAGCTGTGGGGATACATAAGTGTGCGTATATGTATAGGTATGGGTCAGGCGGGGTTATGTGTATGGTCTGGGTATAGGCACGTGGGTGTGCACATGTTTTTCTTTACGTTTATATATATATATATATGTGTGCGTATGTGTAGGTATCTGTGTGTATATATGCAGGCGGGTATATGCAGGTATGCACATAGGTGTGTATGTATGTATATGTTTATGTTTATGTGTATAGTAGAGCACATTGTATGTGTATGGGATGTCTAGTTTTACGTAAAAATTGGTTATATCTTGACGATGACCCGGCACGTTGTTGGGTCTGGCACAAATCTCGTTTCGGTAGTCATGCTTATACACCAGCAGTTATCCTAAGTAACTGCCACGAATGGTATGTCAGTCCTAACTACGCACGTCATGTAGTTATATAGTCAATTTCTCGGTACCCTGTTGCCTGACTCGTTCCTTCAGCGCGAGGGTTGTTATTACTTGATTGTTGTTTCTGACTCTTCTTCAGAGCAACCTCATTACGGCAGGTTCCGGTTGGCTTTCTGACACGTTTTTCAGATCAATTTGCAATATCTTTATTTACGTTGTACTTAGTGTACGCATATTTCCATTTACGGTCAGGTTTTTCTCCTTAGTAATTACAGGTCCAGTATCAGTGGTGGTTACTCGATTACATCAGCAGCACCTAGGTACCTACTCAAGCATGTCTCATGGGTCAGACATCGAGGAGTCCTTGTCCGTCTTGGATACCCCATCCAGGGTGTCTGAGGGGGGCGACGCTCCTTCGTATCGCACATGGACCATCCCAAAACTGATGGAGGAACTTAAGAAGCGTGGGGTTCCTTTTCCGGCTTCCGCACGAAAAGCCGAATTATATAAGATACTGATGGCTGACCCATTGCCAGGGACCAGTCTGCAGCAGGATCCCATTACAGCTTCCCTGGGACAGTTGCATGCCTTAATGGCGACTATGGTGGACTCCCTATCAACTGTGCAGGCTAGGTTGGACAGTCTCGAGAGCAACAATGCCCAGAGGCCTGCAGCAGGTGTCCTGGTGCCTGCCGTTGTCCCAGTTCCAGCTGCTAACAGTATGCAGGTGGCAGTGCCGGTACCAGGGTGCAGTACGGATTCAGGTAGGGGGTTGGTACCTCCTAGGGTGGCACCAGCGTATTTTGTTCCTTCCAATGTGCGTAAGGACATTTTGGAGGGAAGGGACGTCAATTTGGCGTCTTTGCTCATTGCCACCCAGGACATGATAGATACTAGAACCATTGCCTGCGGGGAGTTGTCTGTGGTGCTGAGGAGCAAAGACGCCAGGTTGAATAGGAAATTATCTTTTCCTGAATTCATTGTGGCATTTAGCATGTTCAGGGATGTAATCTGCTCGGCAAAACCTCTTAGGAGGGAGGAATTGGATATTTACCTATTTAATATGGCAGACCTATGTAACAAATATGGAGGGACCTACTTTTACGATTATCATAAGTCGTTTTCAGCAAAGCAGCAGCGGCATTTGCGCAACATGGTTACTCTTATGACTGGTCCAAACTGGACACGGAGCTGTTTTGCCGGCATTTTGCGGGGCTTAGGGCCCCGTCATGCGCGTTATGTCAATCTATATCACATGCCACGGCATGGTGCAATTTAGCGCAGGAGGAGGCGTCAGCAAGTAAACCAGGTACCTCATATGCTGGTAACAGGGCCACAGAATCGGTTGATAAATTGGGCAGACCAGTTAGGTTTTTGGGTAAAAACCAAATTTGTAATAATTATAATTTAGCTACATGCAATTACAATCAGTGTAGACTGTTACATGTTTGTCTTAAGTGTTTTCGGGCTCACCCCCGTTCACTGTGCTCAATAAAAGGTGGTTCATCATATTTAGGTGTCATACAGATGCATGTCTTGAAGGGGTATCTTGAATTTCATCCCAACTTAGAATGGGTAAATTGGCTTTTGGATGGTTTCAGCAGCGGTTTCCATACAGGACTAGTAGCTCTTCCGCAATCCACATATGAATGTAATAATTTATTATCAGCGGCCAATGACCCTATGTCAGTATCAGAGTTGCTGGATAGGGAAGTTGATAAAGGTTACATGATTGGTCCTTTTTCTGTACCTCCATTTCAAGATTGGCGGGTTAGCCCCATTGGTATTGTCTCAGGAAAGTTCAGTAACAAAAAGCGATTGATTTTCGATCTGTCAGCACCGCACGGCTCTGTCATACCCAGTATTAATTCTTTGATCCCCTCAGATGAGTTCGCTATGAAATATTCTTCCGTTGACCAAGCAATCCAGATGTTGCTAACGTTGGGTACAGGTGCATGGTTGTCCAAGGTAGATATAATGGATGCTTTTAAGCTGTTGCCAGTAAAAAAGGATCTTTGGCAGTGGTATGGGGTGAAGTGGCAACAACTGTATTATTTTGCGGTAAAACTTACATTTGGTTCCAAATCCAGTCCATGGCTTTTTGATCAGTTAGCTTGTGCTTTGCAGTGGATTTTACAACACGCTGTCGGCTGTAGCAACGTTATTCATTATCTTGATGATTTTCTGTTGTTAGAGCCCCCTCAGCAAGTTCCGTGGCAGTTGGGAAAGACACTTGAGGTCTTCAGTCAGATAGGGATTCCTGTTTCCCCCGCTAAAGTGGAAGGTCCGACCAAGGTTCTGACTTTCCTAGGGATAATTTTAGATTCTAACAAAATGGAGGCCCGGTTGCCTGCAGATAAACTATCACGTATCCGAGACATGGTTAATAAGTTCGTCAGGTCCCGGGTCACGAACAAAGCAGAGTTGCAGAGTCTTTTAGGTATGTTGGCTTTCGCCATGAGGGTAATTCCCCAGGGCAGGTCCTTCATTTCTAGGTTGTTAGATTTGGTGGCCGCTGCTCCGCTTCAGGACAGCATAGTGCACCTGGGTCATCCAGCTATGTCGGATCTGCTCATGTGGCAGCAGTTTCTAGCAAACTGGAAGGGGGTGTCTCTCTTTGTGCCTGTTGTTGGTTCCGATTCTCCCCGCATATTCACAGACGCCTCATCCAGCGTGGGCTTTGCTGCTATATGGGGTTCTCGATGGATAGCTAGCGGCTGGCCGGGGCAGGTTTATGTTATTCCTGGTTTCACGGACAGCTCCGCTACCTTTGAAATCGTTCCCATAGTGGCGGCAGCGCAGGCTTGGGGGGAGTACTGGTGCAATAGGTCGGTGATTTTTGTTTGTGACAACTCGGCCACTGTGGACATCGTCAATAAAGGGAGATCTAAGTCGGCAGAAGTAATGAGGTTTTTAAGACGTTTAGTTTGGATCGCGTTACAATTTAATTTCCATTTCTCGGCTGTACATATTGAAGGTAGTAGGAACATAGCAGCTGATGCGTTATCTAGGCTAAAATTTGATGTTTTCTTTCAGGTTATGCCGGGGGCAGATACGCGAGGGTGGCCAGTACCACAATTTCAACTTCTCAGCATGGATTAGGTCTTTACAAACAACTGGCTCGGAAGCTAATGATGAGCTCGTTGGCTCCTAGCACTGCTCGAGCATACAATCTTGCGTGGGACAGGTATACCAAATTTATAGCAGAGTTTTCTAATCCTGAAGAAGATTATGTTTCAAATTTAGTTTGTTTCATTTCATTTTGTCATTTTACCAAGAAGTTTTCATTTAATACTATCAAATTATATTTGGCGGGTATTCAGCACTTCCTGGCCATGGAATATCCAAGCAGGCCTTCACTTTTTTCGGTACATGCGATAAAGTCGGTGTTGCGCGGTATTCGCAGCACCCCAACTGTCAGGGCAGGGGCTAGGTGGCCCATTTCAGGTGAGATATTCCGTAATTTATCGGATTTGTTGGATACAGCACCTTTGGGGGTTGCACGCAGCATTTTGATTAAATCAGCCATGTACTTAATTTTTTATGGTTTTCTCAGGCCTGGAGAAGTGACAGCTAGTTCAGTCAAGGGCAGGCCAGTTTCAAGGCAACAGTTATCGCGAGTTGGAGATAGATATGTTTTATCTCTGCTAAGTACCAAGACATCCAAATCGGAGGTTTTGATTACTTATTTTTTCTCGGGTAACAAGTGGTGCCCAGTAAGGGTCTTGGATCAATTCATGAATATCACACGCGGAGTGGGTCCCGAGGTGCCTTTACTGGCAGTAGATGGTTTGCCGCTGTCAACTAGTCTTTTCACTAGTTCTATTCGCTCTCTACTCACCATGCTAGGCCTAGACCCGCAGAAATTTTCTGGCCATTCCTTCAGGATAGGTGCAGCATCGGCCGCGTCAAAGCACAAGGTGCCCGCTCATGTCATAAAGAGGTTGGGTAGATGGAAGTCGGCTTGTTACGCTCGATACATTCCAAACCCCGAGAAAGAAATGTCAGATGTATTTAAGGTGTTAGTTTTGTGAATTAATAAAGGTTATATATATTTACCTATTCTGGCTTGTCTTTTGCCCTCTATAGGCGGGCCCTCATCTCATGCGGTTATGGCACACCTCAGACCGCTGTTAGTATAAGGTTAGGTAAGTTCATATCCATTATGGGAAGCCTTGACCACAAGTATTAAAGCCCAATGGGCTGTATTTGTGGGAGGGGCTGGACACTACATAAACCCCGGGCTCCTGTACCTCGGGGCGGGTGCGGCGTTATTCCCACCCAACCCTCCCTCATTTATCATATTTTCACAACAGGGTATGCCCTCTATAGGCGGGCCCTCATCTCATGCGGTTATGGCACACCTCAGACCGCTGTTAGTATAAGGTTAGGTAAGTTCATATCCATTATGGGAAGCCTTGACCACAAATATATATATATATATATATATATATATATATATATATATATATATATATATATATATATATATATATATATATATTCCCCTTTTTGCTTTTATCTAACAACTAATGAAATGTATGTTGTTATCGAATGGTGAGGCATCTCTACATACTGTCACCAAACATACTACTTGTTAAGTGCTTCATATTAAACGGGCAGATCCACTCTTCTATTAGCCCAAATTACACAAAATATATACTGTTTAAGGGGGGGCTTAAATTATTACAGTGGACTAATAAGTATGATGGTTGTGGATTAGATTACTGGAAAACCTTACTTTACTGATCACTATATCTGGTACTATACTAGTGTTGCCAGTGGCAAAAAGCCCACTTTGGCTTTCTGTTTACATTGTAAGGTCACTTTATGAGAGACAGGCACCCTATTATGACTGGAGCTTCCCTGTATGAAAACAAGCACAACTCATCGTTCTTTAGCATGGAAGTGCTAAAACATTAGATGGTCAGTTCAAAGTCCATTACTGCCCAATGGAAATGCCAAAAATGAGACCACTACGCAGAAAAAAAACAAAAACAAAACAAAAAAAAAAAGAAACTAAAAAAAACTTTGCCTGGCCAGATAAATCCAGATTTCTGTTGCACCATGCTGATGGGAAGTTCAGAGTTGTGTACAAGCAGCACAAATCGATGAACTTTTCCGGTCAACAATTCAGGATGGTGAAGATGACATAAGGCCATGTTGACACTTCGCAAAGTCGGCATGGAAAATCTCTGTGTGGACATTCCAGAGTTTGTGGGCGCCGGCATGCATTCCATGGTTCATTCTTTCTGCCAATACGGAAAGCGGAATTTCCATGCCGGAAACATCTGGCAAGGAAATTCCTCCATGTGCACAGCACAGCAGAATCCTGTTGAATTGAATGGGCCTTTGCTGCAGTGGAATCTCCAAGCCGGATTCTGAAGCGGAATCCGGTACAGAAATTCTGACATGTGAACATGGCCTAATGGTTTGGGGAATGTTTTCTTGGCTCTCTGGGATGGATATTTAGACAGTAGGGCTTGTCTAAACTAAGCATTGTGGCTGACCAAGCTCATCCCTTCATGGCAGATGTTTACCCTATGGCTGAAGGACACTGCACCATACCACAAGGATCGTATAGTTATGAGTTTTCTTTCTTTTCTGGCCTTCACAGTCTCCAGATCTTAACCTTGTTAAGACTGTACAGAGCTTGTTAGTACCTCTATCTATTTAGCACTAACTGTGAAAAGTGATCATTTCCTCATGGGCCAATATTCCTGCAGAGAAATGTTAACATCTAGTGGAATTTAAGCCACTGAAGGTCAAGCAAAAGATGGCACTAGAGTGAAGTTCAGTTACGTATGACTATTTCAAAACTCATATTATTAGTTAAAAAAAAAATTTGTGGAGATAAGCAATTCAAAAGGCAATTCGTATAGTACAGTACACAACTACTAAGACCTGGTTTCAGGAGGGACTCTTCTTAACTCACTTGTCTATGTCTATCTGAGTATTGGTAATGCCATTAGGTTGTACTGATTAATATAATTCATTTTATCTAGTATAGTCATTTGTAATATGCACTCATATGTAGTTAAAGTGAAATCTGGAGTTGTGAACCATAATTCCATTCACATCTTTTCAACATTTTCTTTTTGGTACATCTGATAAACAGGTAACGAAGGCATAATTTTGTATCATTTCTTCAAAGGAGATATCTGATATTCCACGGTGTCTGCTGCTTTTTTTTCTAATCTGCCTTATCATCCTCATAAAACTGTCCTCCCAATAGACACAATTGATTGGCTGCATATGTTTCAGCTTTGACAACCCAGGCATTTAATTGTCAGTTATCTCTTATTCTTCTTCAGTGGCTGAAATACAGTCAAAAAGTAACAGAGGGACTTGTTCTGCTTTAACCTTAGCTAGCTGCCATCACGCAGTGGAAAACAGTGTTAAAATATCACAGGATCACTCTGTACTGCAGAAGAAGACGTGTAAAGAGCGTAATGATTTCCCCTGAGTTTGCTTTTTAGAAAATTGTCAACGGAGCCAGCAGAAACTGTGACAAGTCTTCAGAGGGAATGCTGGGAAATCGAACAATGGCATTCTAGTTAAGGGCCAAGCCTACTCATCAGCCAATTATATCTGCATCGGAGCATCTTGCTGAAAACTTCAACAAGACCACTTCGCTAACCTTTTGAGATTTCCGAGCAAGGTTCTTTCAGAGCGCAGAGTAACATCTGATCAAGACGAAACATTTCCTTCCACTTAATCTTTTTAAAGTCATTCCTGAAGTACAATCTTATAAGTGGGGAGTGAGTTATCATAGAGGGCAAAGACTCAAGTCTATACTTCATCTGTTGTACTGTGTTGTTAGAAATATACCTGGCTATTAATTCCAGACAAAAGACATAGAAATGTTGTAGATTGCAAAAACTGTATTTATAACTGTCCATTTATAATAATGATTCATGTGGGCGCCTTAAATAAGGATCTAAGATTATGAGATTCAGAATAAGATCACTGTGATATTCTGTGGAGATCATTACAGATTGTATGTATGCATTCTATGTTCTGCACGCCTTTCTGTGGGTTTTCTTAGGGTTTTGTTTCCTCCTACAAAGCCTTTAAGAAGTTGTCTTTCACTGAAGTTTGCTTTCTTGTGTTTTAAGAGCTCCATACATGTATTGGCTGAACCCACTGAATCTAGTGGGACCAGACGAACGTCATAAGGGGACCTCGCAGCTCCTTTAACAGCTAATGTCTAAGATGAGAAGAATAAGAATCGAGAAAGTTGTATTTACTAATCCTATTTTCCCCCAGAGCAGTCGGGCAGCAGCTTACCCACCCATCCCAAAAACACAAACAATTGGCCAAGCCGAACATGCATGTGTATGGGAGGATGAAGAGAGATACCTATCTTATATTTATGGCCAGTTTACAAAATAATGACATTAGATCGTAAGCCCCACTGATTTAAAACAGGACAAACTGAACAAGACTTTGGAAGTAGAAGAAGTAGAACCAAACAAGCATGGCATAGGGTACTAGACAGCACAGGACATGGCTATTTTGGCACACCATCACATCAAAAGGTGCAGTTCTGGTGACATGGGAGAAATTCAAATTTTCCGCTAAGGGGGGGGGGGTGTTCAGTTTCAATTGTCAAATGTTTTACAGGAACAATAAAGACTTCAGTGGAGCTTAGGCTATGTTCACATCAGCGTTGTTCAAATCCGTTATGATAAGTCAGTTATTGACACAACGGAGGTCACTCATAACAGATCTGAAACTGATGTTAATGGAACTTAAATGGTAAAAGATTTTGTAAAACTTGCATATACAAATAAATGGACTTAACAACTGTTTATGTCGGTCAAATTATAACCATTTCCTTTTTTTTTTTTTTTCTTCTTTTGTGCATCTTAGTAGCAATAATGCATATAAACACTTTTTTTTTCTTTAAAACCTAAACCGTACAAAAACATATATGGTGCTGGTCAATATACGGCCAACCATTTGTTCCTGCAGAAGATAATCCATTCCCAGAGGAGTCAGACAATGGGCCTCATTTACTAACATTTTCTTGACATGTTTTAGCTAGTTTTTGTGACCAAATTGTGTCGCAACATATCTGTGCCATGTTGTAGACACCATGCGACAGATTGCGCCAGTGTGTGCCACACTTTTGCGGACTAAAGCCGTGGCGTGGCTATGTCATTTTTTCACATCCTGATGTATTTACTAAGCTAAACGACAAACAATTGTCTGTTCTGAGCCCAATGTCTTGTTCTCCTCTCCACACTGAAAAAACCTGCATGCTCAACTGAGGCTGGTCGGGCAAGGAGAAGCTGCCAGCCAACTCCCAGATGACTTGTAGTTTAGGCAGCATAAGAATGATGACCGGTTCCCTTTTGATGGTTACCCTCTGATAAGCTGGCCCCCCATTTTAGTCAAGGAGCTTAGGAAAATCTTAAATCGACAGTGTTTAGTGACACAGTTGACGCGTTGATGTCAACAAGACCCTTAACTGTTCAGAGACCCTTAAAATAAAAATTATATAGGTTAAAGTGAAAAAAGTGGTATACCTCCAGGGGTGTGGAAATTTAATAAAAAACGACTTGTCCACTGGACTATAATGGAGCAAAATCTACTTGTCCCTCATGACGATCCACCTGTTCGGGCCAATTTTCGCTTTTACACTCAGACATGTTGTTTTGATACTTTAGGATGGCCTGATTACAGCAATACAAGATTTGTATAGTTTCCGTCATGTCTTACTAATTAAAAAAAAAAAATCTTAACTTTTTTGAGGTTTTTTTTAATAGCCATTGTTTGACCCCTTTAGCTTTAAAAAAAAAATAAAAAATTTTGGCATACCAGGCTGTATAAGTGCAAATTTTTTGCGCCATAATCTGTTTTTTGTATCGGTACCATTTTGGTATTGATCTGACTTTTTAATTGTTTTTTAACTTTTTCTGGGATATTATAAAAATTGCAATTCTGTGTTTTTTTTTTTTTTTACATTTACGTCATTTACCATATGGGATACATAATGTTATATTTTAATAGTTCATACAATTACGCACGCAGCGATACCAAATGTGTTTATTATTATTATGTTTACATGTTTTTATATAGGAAAAGGGTGTGATTTGCACTTTTAACATGGAAGGGGTTAATGTGTGTCTTTTAAACTTCTATTAAAACTTTTTTTTTTATTTATTTTACTTTATTTTTTACACTTTATCAGACTTTTAGAAGGAATCATCAGATTCCTCATACAGATCAATAGAGTTCTATTGAACTCCATGGATCTGTGTGCTCTGTGATCCATTGATAGAGCCTAGTCCAGCAAGGCTCTATGAATGACAGAGCCACGGACAGCAGAAAACAGAGGTGAGGCCTCCGGCTACCTCTATAGGGGGGGGGGGGGGGCGATAAACCTCACTAGCCCACCAGGGAGCATTCACATGTCCCTTTAGATACCTTTGACAGCGGCGAACTAAAGGGTTAATAGCCAGCAGCAGCGATCTCCGCATGCTGGCTATTAGCGGCGGAGTGAGGTGGAAATTTGGGGAGGAGCTGTTGCAAGTCTGCACGGGTTGCAAATTTCCTCCTCATTGCGGCCCCCCGCTACTGAGAACAGCTGAGGACTGCATAGTATGGAGCGGGCAGTAGTCGGGAGCCTGCTGCATACAGACTGCCGAGTGCCAC
Organism: Hyla sarda; assembly: GCF_029499605.1. Taxonomy (NCBI): domain Eukaryota; kingdom Metazoa; phylum Chordata; class Amphibia; order Anura; family Hylidae; genus Hyla; species Hyla sarda. The sequence goes on from NC_079189.1 coordinate 485,698,817, forward strand.
CGCGCTTGGTAGGTTGAGCCCTGCTTGCCCGAAGCCAGGCTAAGGGCCGGAAAAATGTACCTGCCCAGCGTCCGGAACTGCATGTCCCGGGCGTCGGGCGATAGGAATTCCACATCCCTGTACCTCGAAATCAACTTACCACATTCACCAGTTACTTTTTAAATCTTAAAAGTAACAACAATGTGTTACAACATACAATCATGACCGTAAATGTTGGCACTCATGAAAATTTTCAAGAAAATTAAGCATTTCTCACAGAGAAGGATTGCAGTAACATGTTTTGCTATACACTTTTATTCTCTTTGTGTGTATTGGAACTGAACCAAAAAGGGAGAAAAAAAAAGGCAAAAAATTGGACATAATGCCACACCAAACTACAAAAATGGACTGGACAAAATTATTGGCACCCTTAATATTTGGTTGCACACCCTTTGGCAAAAATAACTGAAATCAGTCTCTTCCTATGACCATCAATAAGCTTCTTACACCTCTCAGCCGGAATGTTGGACTCATTACTGGCCACTTCAGAACTCTCCAGCACTTTGTAGCAATCCATTTATGGGTGCATTTTGAGGTATGTTTGGGGTCATCGTCCTGCTGGAAGACCCAAGATCTCGGACACAAACCCAGCTTTCTGACACTGGGCTATACAGTGTTACACAAAATCCATTGGTAATCCTGATTTCATGATGCCTTGCACACATTCAAGGCACCCAGTGCCAGAGGCAGCAAAACAACCCCAAAACATCATTGAACTTCCACCATATTTCACTGTAGGTACTGTGTTCTTTTCTTTGTAGGCCTCATTCTATTTTCCAGCTTTACCAAAAAGCTCTATCTTTGTCTCCTCTGTCCATAAGATGTTTTCCCAGAAGGATTTTGGCAAAATGTAGTCTTGCTTTTTTAATTTCTCTGTGTCAGCAGTGGGGTCCTCCTGGTTCTCCTGCCATAGTGTTTAATTTCATTTAAATGTCAACGGATAGTTTGCGCTGACACTGATGCTTCAGGAGCCTGCAGGACAGCTTGAATATCTTTGGAACTTATTTGGGGCTGCTTATCCACCATGCGGACTATCCTGCGTTGACACCTTTCATACATTTTTCTCTTCCGGCCATGCCCAGGGAGATTAGCTACAGTTCCATGGGTTGCAAACTTCCTGATAATGTTGCGCACTGTGGACAAAGGCAAATCTAGATCTCTGGAGATGGACTTGTAACCTTGAGATTGTTTATATTTTTCCACAATTTTGGTTCTCAAGTCCTCAGACAGCTCTCTTCTCCTCTTTCTGTTGTCCATGCTTAGTATGGCACACAGACACAATGCAAAGACTAAGTGAACTTCTCTCCTTTTTATCTAATTTCAAGTGTGATTTTTATATTTCCCACACCTGTTATTTACCCCAGGTGAGTTTAAAGGAGCAACACATGCTTGAAACAATCTTATTTTTCCACAATTTTTACTATCATTTTGTCCAGACCATTTTTGGACTTTGGTGTGGCATTATGTCCATTTTGCTTTTACAGTCATGACTATATTGCCGAAGAAGGAAGAGCCTCTCATTTACAGTAGCATAGCTTGCTGCCATTTGCTTTGAGTGGGCTAAAGGTGCAGAGTATGTGAGCAACTTTCTTGATCTTTTGCCAATACACAGGGCAACCATTTGTATCTGTGTGGTCTTTAAAAGTCCTTTCATATAGGGAATCACACTTGTGCATGGGCTGTGTATGGAATTACAGATAGGTTCCAATGTACTCTAAGGGGATGAGCTGCAATACTACACAAAAAACAGTAGACCGGTATAGCGCTGTTTGTAGAAGAAAGCAACAGTGTTTTTCTAATCCTGAAGAAAAATTGTCATATCTTCTTGTCTTGTGCATTCAGCTGCAGGAATAAAATACATACAAAGTATCATCTTCACATAGGGTCACCAGTTGTATACCAGCTGGAAGCTGCAGGAAAATAATGTGCTCACACAGAGCTATTTACTGCTGCTAAGGCCAGTGATTGAATGCAGTGTCACATGAGCATCGTATGTCACATAATCGCAGCAGGCCAAGATGGGGAACACTGGAGCAGTGGTGCTGGAATGGGGGGTGTGTGTGTGTGTGTGTGTGTGGGGGGGGGGGGGGGGGGGTTCTATTTTAAATAGGTTTCAGTTTCAGCTACTAGACAATATTTAGGAAAGAGGATTGTCCAGGCATACTGTCTTGTCTGATCGGAGAGACAAACACTGGATGGTCGGATGGCAACATCCAAAAAATAATGCTCGTGGGTTCTATTCTATGTACTGGGATTCACACACTATACTCACTAGGTTTCAGGTGCCAAGGCAACATGACTTCCCACTGTATAGTTGAACCTCTCAATGCCCGATGTCAGATCGGGCAGAAGACTATGTCTGCACAACCCCAAAGAAAGTGAAAGTATCTGCACAACCCCCAACAAAGTGAAAGTATCTGCACAACCCCCAACAAAGTGAAAGTATCTGCACAACCCCCAACAAAGTGAAAGTATCTGCACAACCCCCAAGAAAGTGAAAGTATCTGCACAACCCCCAACAAAGTGAAAGTATCTGCACAACCCCCAAGAAAGTGAAAGTATCTGCACAACCCCCAAGAAAGTGAAAGTATCTGCACAACCCCCAACAAAGTGAAAGTATCTGCACAACCCCCAACAAAGTGAAAGTATCTGCACAACCCCCAACAAAGTGAAAGTATCTGCACAACCCCCAACAAAGTGAAAGTATCTGCACAACCCCCAAGAAAGTGAAAGTATCTGCACAACCCCCAAGAAAGTGAAAGCATCTGCACAACCCCAAAGAAAGTGAAAGTATCTTTCAGGATAAATTGAATATTGCCAAGTTTCAAACGTTATCAGTATGTATTTTATATTACCCTACCCTTTATACTTTTAGCAGCTAAGAAAGATGATCCCCACTCACAAGTGATCCTTCCTCAACTAAATAAGTCTTTCTGAAAGACGGAAGCTAACAAGAATATGCATTCTTGCCTTACATTAGCCTATGATTGACAATGTATCATTTGCTTCTTCAAACCTCATAAAATATGCAGACAAGGTTCATGCCGTAGTGTAGCCTAACAATGGGCACCTCTGGATATTTACATTTGTTTCTGCCCTTTACAATTGCAGCAATTTGTCACCATTATAACATTCTCTCTGTATGTTAAATGGATAGCTCTCTAAAATGCACTTTTCACTCTAAATGAGCATGGCACACTGTCCTCAGTATGATGGATCTCTTTCTTTAGAGTCCCCCTGAATGCTGTTAACAGGGCTAGTCTCTGATAAAGGCTAACTGGTATGAATTGCTGCTTCTTTCAGCATCCGTCTTTCAAACACCGCCGGGATCATTTAAACATCCTAATAACAGTGTAAAGCAGCTGGTCACTGCACAATGAGGCTTAAAAGGAGCGTGATGTACACTCAGCGTCTATACACACATGCATACGAGGATGGACATATGTTAAATACCTGTAATCTTGCATTGGTTAGGTTTTCTGGATTTAACAGTAATAAAAACTGCTAAAAATGGTAAGTGTACCTTTATATTCAACAATTCTGTGCCAGAATATCTAGACCATCAGAGGTAGGATTAAAAGGAATTATACGTACAATTATAAATCTATAGTGTGAGGAAAAGTCCACAGCCACAAGACATCAGTAATGTCTATAAAACTGAAGACTAACATTTCACTATTGTCTCTTAGAAACCATTATCATAAGTCAATGGTTTTAGATAAGGATTTTACAACGGCATATCTGGCGACCAAATACATTGTACTACGAGCAACACTACAAAAATCCAGTCAGGGATAATAAAAGCCAAGGATAGAACATAAGTAATTACATCATTTCCCCACGTAGAAGACATTTCAGGATTTTACTGAGAAGATTTTTAGGGTCTGGTAGGAGGTACAAAATGAATAACTATTTCCCATATTTTACTAATGCTTTGTGGATCTGGATGATGTTCTACACAGAAAAGGGAAAAGTCCACCATCTAGGGCTAATTTCTAACTCGCCACATTACTGTGTCACTTTCAGTGTTCATTAGCCTCGGTTACTCCGACATGTCACTACTTTTCTTTGAGGACATCAACAAGGGTCAACAGAGCAAACACGCCGATCAGAGCTACTAGCGCCTCAAGAGTCAACACGGCATGTGTTCTGTGTAGGTTTTTCTCTTGCTTTTACATGAAACCTACCTTTTTATTTCTTAATACTAGTCTAAAAGGGGTACATTTGAAAGTAAAAATGTATTTGAAATATGAAAAAAAAAATACTAAAGAATAAACTTTTTGTGCAGCCTTGGTCTTGCGCCAAAAATTTACAAAAAATTGTGATTGTGACCATAATTCAGTTTAGCAAAGTACAAGATCCACAATATTCCTGATCTGTTGTGCAATTAGCAGCTCTACTTAGATAGAATAGATACTGTCAAAGTCTTTTGCCGGACCCAGGATTGGGTGTAAATATTAGGCCACAGCATCTTTGCATTGTCAGATGTTGTAGGCTGTAGTTATCCCAAGGCTACTATGGGCGCATTAACACTATGGCCTAGTCACAACGATTTGCAGTAGCTATACCATGAAATAAAAGCAGATGAAATACATAAAAAGAGGGGAAAAAACTAATTTTTGAGGGTGGCAAGTTTCCCATGACCCTTGTTGCCTGTGCATTAGACCATTCTTGAGCCCACAGCTAATATATGGGGAAGTACAGTGACAATTTATATAAATGCTAAAAAAAATTTAATGTGCCCCACTCACATAACACTAGATATTGGACCCAAATCATGTACAAAATACTGAATTTCCATCTAGAAAGAAAAAGTAAGAACTTTCATAGTGTTCAACAGAAAATAAATCTACAATTTCAGACTAAACTACTACATTTCTAGGTACACTGGCTACTTGGGATGACAGATTTTCCCATGCAGTATATTATTTGTATGTACTACTGAAATTATCTTTACCATGTTTTTTAGTTGAGTGAATGCCCAAATCGTATTATCTATGGCTAGTAACCCAGTATTAACAAGCAATCATTTTTCATTTTGTTTGTCATCATTGCAAGGTCCCTACCCTTTTTAATTTTTCAGTTGACATAGCTGTAACAGGGCTGGTTTCTTTCTTTAGAAATTGTATTTTTAAAGGCATCCTGGTAAGCCATGCAAACAGAACTTGGACCTTCATTAAGCTTCTGGATGGCAGTGGAAACGAATTGGCATCCCATAATCATGTTGTGGAGGTGCCACAGGAGTGACAGGGTTCAGATGCCACTGTTACTATTAAAATTTCTCCGATCCCAACTGTAAGAGTGCTGGAAATAGACAGGCAAGTACATGTACCACCCAGCAGGAGAACAACGAACTGTGTTTTCCGCTCACTCACCGATGACCGCTATTGCACACTTGTGCTGTCGGACTCACCGGTCCCGCCCCGGCTTCACAATACAAATCCAAAAGGAAGAATGTCCGGCACTGGATATGCATAAGAATCTTTGCTTTATTTCTGCTTTGGCAAGGAGTCACAATACAGAGTAGGAACGTCTGACGCGTTTCGCACCGTCAGGTGCTCAGTATTGTGACTCCTTGCCAAAGCAGAAATAAAGCAAAGATTCTTATGCATATCCAGTGTCGGACATTCTTCCTTTTGGACCCAGCAGGAGACACCCGTTCAGACTAGGTTGCTGTGAAAAAGGGGCAGCCTAGCCTAGTTAATAAATGACTGCTGTAAACAGGCATATTGGGAGTCAGTAGGGGGGTTAAATCAGTTTGATACGGGCAAAAAATATGACATAACATTGATCTAAATATGTAACGTAACCTAAAAAGAGCCTAAAATGGATTTTCTAGAAGAAAAAATATATATCATTTGATTAAAGATCACAAGAAGTCAAAAATACCATGGTACAGAAACAAGCTCTTTGTCTCGTAACATCTTCCTTACTTAGATTTAATACAGTAAAAAGCTCGGCTCCCCAAACCAGGGACAGGATGAGCAGGCATATTGCATGCTGTTCTGGGAGAGGGGGAACAGATCAATAGCAGCTGAATGCCATCTGCTTTGGCCAGCAAAACAGCACCAAAAGTGTAACCCATGCATCTTCCTTTATTGAAAGGTTATTTTTATGCAAGTAAACAATTCATCGTCTCCTTGCACGCTTGATGCTCATTTACCACTTCTGATCAATAAAATATGCAAAACAACAAAAAAAATTGAATCCTAAGAGTAGTTGTGATGCCAGGGTGAAAGTTAATCAATAGCAGGCTTGTTCAGTAGGGCAAATCGTGGGGTTACTGCATCTGAGAAACTATGTATCTCTGCTCTTCCATCAGGGTCTATTTAAAGGTAACACTTCACTAAAGCAACAAACTTTTTGGAGTCAACTAAAATCCAGATATTCAAATCCTATCATAATGCTGGGGTAAAAAAATGGACCAATAGATGCTTACCTAATGCTACACATGGGGAATGGTGTGCCACAGGGCATTGACACTGAATTTTCTTAGACTAGATGTTCTTGATGTGACAGCTGTTCCTTCATTTCTGTAATGTGCTGAGGACATGGTGATAAATGACATTTGCAAATAAAGATTCTGATATTGAACTTGCATGGACTTTCCTGCATTTATTAACATTCAACAAGGTAAAAAGCTCAGGTTAAAGGGGTACTCTGCTGCTCAGCGTTTGGAACAGACTGTTCCGAACGCTGTAACCGGGAGCTTGTGATGTCATAGCCACGCCCCCTCATGACATCACGCCCCACCCCCTCAATGCAAGTCTATGGGAGGGGGCGTGACGGCTGTCACGCCCCCTCCCATAGACTTGCATTGAGGGGGAGGGGTGTGGCATCATTAGGGGGCGGGGCTATGACGTCACGAGCTCCCAGCGCAGGCTCCAGTGTCCAGAACAGTTTGTTCCAAACACTGAGCAGCGGAGCAACATAACCTAACTAACAAAATGAACCTATCGCAAAGTAATAGCCCATTAGACTAAATTTTTGGGCATGGGGTTCACCAGAGCTTCACAGGTCTTGAACAGAGTTCTCTTCCACTCCTCCATGACCACATCACAGAGCTGTTATAAAGGTACTCCAGGGAATTTTTTTTTTTTTTTAAATCAACTGGTGTCAGAAAGCAAAACAGATTTGTAAATTACTTCCATTAAAAAGCTAAATCCTTCCAGTACTTATCAGATGCTGTATGCTCCATAGGAAGTTCTTTTCTTTTTGAATTTCTTTTCTGTCTGACCGCAGTGCTCTGGTTCAACAGCTCTGTCCTGTCAGGAACTGTCCAGAGCAGGAAAAAAATCCCCATAGCAAACCTATCCTTCTCTGGAGAGTTCCTGACATGGACAGAGGTGTCAGAGGAGAGCACTGTGGTCAGACATAATTTTTTTTAAAGAAAAGAACTTCCTGTGGAGCATACAGCAGCTGATAAGTACTGGAAGGATTAAGATTTTTTTAAATAAGTAATTTACAAATCTGTTTCACTTTCGGGCACCCATTTTTTTTTTTTAAATCAATTGTTTTCCACCAGTGTACCCCTTTAAACGTTAGAGACCATGTGCTCATGCGCTCCCCCACCTTTTTTTTTTTTTTAAGGAATTCCCCACATATTCTCAATAGGAGCAGTGGTGTCGGGCCCTTACAGAACTAGGATAAGTCCGCTGTAGGAGTTAGCAGCAGTAAAGCTTGTAAGCAGTGGATATGAGGTGGTGCGTGTCCGTAAAGCAAATGCTAATGAGATAAACAGAGAACACGAGACAGCACTCCCCATCCACGTAGATTTATTTCCAAGCGTTCGGAGACATCCTAAGAAGGTACAGGTGGAGGCCGGGAGCACAGCCAGGACAGACTGTTTCACGCGATTACCGGCGTGAGGAAGTGCTAATCGCCTGAAACAGTCTGTCACGGATGTGCTCCCCGCCTCCACCTGTGCCTTCTTCGGATGTCTCCGAACGCTTGGTAATAAAAGTCTACGTGGATGGTGAGTGCTGTCTTGTGTTCTCTGTTTATCTCATATTCTCAATAGGGTTTAGGTCTGGGGACAGGCTTGGTCAGTCCATCACCTTTACCCACAGCTTCTTCAGCAAGACTGTGGTTTTCTTAGAGGTGTGTTTGGGGTCTCTATCATGTTGAAATACTCCCCTGTGGACCAGTCTCCAAAGAGTGAATGATAACACCAAATGTAAGTATTTTTCTGTTATGAAAGCACAGACAAACAGTATATGAAAGGTACCTTGTCCTAACATTTTTCTAATTGTGTCAACAGTTTGGAACAGGAATTGCAGCTGACAGATTCCCTTTAGACTATTCAGACTATTTTACAGGTGATCATTGGGAGCAACAGGACATACGTCAGGGAACCCTTCAGACGAAAAGGCATTATAGCAGAGACCCCCCTATAAAAACGCATAATACATTGACAACCTGACTGTACAATATAAATTCATGCTACAAATATACTACAGTGGTCCCTCAAGTTACAATATTAATTGGTTCTGAGATGACCATTGTATGTTGAAACCATTGTATGTTGAGACCATAACTCTATGGAAACCTGGTAATTGATTCTGAAGCCACCAAAATGTCATCCAAAAATAGGAAAAAGTGAGAATTAAAGAAAAATAAGTAGATCACTAATAAAGATAAAGCAAGTCCTTATATATAAAAGTAAGAAAGAGCTGCTGGGAGCTGGAAATCACTGTCTATGTCAGTGTTTCCCAAGCAGGAAGCCTCCAGCTGTTGCAAAACTACAACTCCCAGCATGCCCGGACAGCCAAAGGCTGTCCGGGCATGTTGGGAGTTGTAGTTTTGCAACAGCTGGGGGCACCCTGCTTGGGAATCACTGGTCTATGTAGAGGACAGGAGCTTCTTCGGGGTCCTGTACAGTGCACGCAATGTCCTAAAAAAGTAACATGGAGCCGTCCTCACCTGGTGTCCAAAGGAGCAGCTAACCCTGGTACAGGTAAAGAGTACAGAACATGTAATACCTCCCTGTACTGTAGGGGGCGCTACCAGACACCAGTCAGTGCATACGCTTCAGTAATACAGGAGTTTTACCAGTGAATGCCCATTTTGATTGGTCAGTTCATTGACACGTTTCACAGATCTGGACTGTCCATAGCATTGTATGTGGAGTCTGGTTTCAACTTACAATGGTCTTTTCTGGACCATTGTATGTTGAAACTATTGTATGTTGAGGCCATTGTAAGATGAGGGATCACTGTATTTACATTTAAGACTGTACTTACAGCAATGGTCAACTAGAATCTTTACAATGTGAACTATTGCAGTGCTACTAAACATAGCATGCACCATCTTGTCTGACCTAGGGAAATAGACATTAAGAAAACGAATAATTGCGTCACCATATAGAAAGTTTAGTCACACTGCAACACATATAAAGTTATTTTACGCCTGAGTGACATCACAGAGGCCTGCATACACTAGAGAAGGACATGGTATCAAACCAAGAGATGTAACTTTTCATATTAAAAGAAAGTGCCTAAAGATTGAAGGTTATAATAACAAAACTTACTAGTACAAGGTTACTGAAGATGACTGACAGATATTATGAAGAAATATGCCAACCTCCTCCACTGAATCAACATTGCAGAATAATACACCTGAAGGTCCTGCGTTTTTTTCCAAACCTTCAACTATGCAAATACATGAATAAATGAAACAACTTTCCTGTGATCTTGTATAGGTAGAAAACAAAACAACTGTATGTAATTAAAGGGGAAGACATTTTTTAATTTTCTGAATTTCTATAATTTTTTTTTAACAGCATTCAGAGATACACTTAACAGAAACCAACTTGTAGTCTGGAGATGATTTATTGAATTCTATTAGAGATTGTTGTGGGCATGCTCTGTGGAAAGTGCAGAAGTAACTGTGCGGGATGGTGGAGGGGTGTGCTGTGCGCCATTGTCAATGAGTGGACTTATCTGTGTTTAAAGAAAAAAAAGTAATGAAAAAGTTGTATGTAATGAGTATTCCTACCCATTTCAAAATGATAGCATATTGCTAGGATATGAATGGAGTATCGGGAGAGCCGGCACTGTACTGGGGGAAATGTCCCCTTTAATGCTGAGGGAAACACTGGTAATGCAAGTGGACGGATAATGAGGCAGATGCGGGGGTGCAGTCATGTGAAAAATGTTGCAGCCAATGAGACTTTATAGAAGGGTACAAAAGACGCACTCACCCGGTTTCATGCCATCGGCATGAAACCGGGTGAGTGCGTCTTTTGTACCCTTCTATAATGTCTCATATTGCTAGGATATGCTGTTACTGTGTGACCCGTGGGGGTCCAACTTCTGAATCCCTCTTTTTCTCCAAGTACAGCCCATTCCTGCAGTGTCTTTTCTTTGGTCCTTGTGTAGAACTAGGACTGCAGTCCTGGTTCCCAATGATGTCACATGGATCTTTTTGTCAACTGTAGTAAAACGTATGGGCATGTAACGTCCACAACTTTATTTTCTTCTGTGGCTATTGTGATGCTTTCAAAAGGTCTCTCTCTTCTAAACATCCTGTATGTCCTCACAAGCAATTACAGTCATATGAAATATGAATCACCATTGATTTTCCTCTTCAGGGGTCACCACGCTCCCTGTTTTTCGCACCTAAGGCATTTATTTTGGTGACCAAACTTGACACATTCTCTCAAAATGAACTTTGTAATGTTAGGATGGCTTTGTCAGAAGGATTCTTCATTTTTTACTTTCTGACATTTGTTCCTTGCACAGCTCTTTAGGGATTGCAAGTGCAAAATAAAAACCTAGACCCATGCAATTACTAAGAAGTCCAATCCTATTTACACAGAGAGGAGAGGAGAGACGCAGCGTAAAATAGAATCTTTAAAATATTCTTTTCCCCCCTTTTTCCTTAAATATAGAGGCTGTAATACTGAACATAGGACAGATTTTCATTTTCCCAACACCAAACAGACTTCTCTTTTTATTCATGCATTTGAGGGTGGGAATACACATATTGCCAAAATATCATTTTATTTAACTGTACCATTCTATATCTACCAGTCAGACAGCTGTTTATTTATTTTTTACATGCTGTAGCTATGTAGCCTTTCAAGAATTCCTTTATTAAACACTAATGCCCTCAAGGGGAACTCTTCTTTTAAGAAACTTTGCTACTGTTTACAGCAGACAAACCCCTTTAAGATTTAAAAGGGTCTAGAGATATGCTAAAATCACAGCTTTAAGTGAACCATTAAAATACGGAATTACGAGTCTTTTGCGAGACCCGTTCACACTGAGCAATTTTAGCAGCAGACAGTGCCGAAGTCCACAAGCTCTGCATAGCCATCAATGGTGACAGCGCAGGGCTGCGAAGTCCTACCACCAAAGAATTTTGGCGCAGGCTGCCAGACTGAATCTCCGCTTGCTGAATTCCGCTGGTGGAGAGTCCCCTTATATTGTCCAGTGTGAACGCACCCTTATTATGATTAAAAAGGCAAAGAGGGATTAGCTTGTTGATATGTGGAACATATACCTGAGCCAGGTAACCATATAATGTGTATGAGGGCCTCCCAATTCTCCTCTGACAGATGGTATCTAATATATGGCAAGTGTAAAGACAGTTGTCCCAAGAATAAGTTATCCCCTATCTACAGCACTGAACTCAGCTCATGGAGCGATGGGTCAGTATGTGCATTACTGCTCTATTCATTCTGAGGACAAATGGTCAGAGAACTATCAGTTAGTTATCCCCTGTCCTGAGGATATCTGATAACTCTTATAAAGTACCTGTCACCAAATAAACTTTTCTAAATTAACGCAGGCTGTGTTCCCTAACTACTCCTAACACCCCTCCCACCCTTAAAAAAAATTTCAGAGCTTTAAAAAGCTGTGTATCATACCTTTTTTCTTGCTCACATAGTGCAATCTCCCAGCAGGAGAAAGGGGGCGTTTCCCAGCAGGCATGACATCACTGAAGCCTGCTGGGGGATCACTTCCGCCCTCACATGGTTGCAGTGATGAATAGAAGACCTCAAACTCTATGCATGTTTCGGTGAGGCTCTGTGCAGCTGTCAGTGAGGCTCTGTGCAGCTGTCAGTGAGGCTCTGTGCAGCTGTCAGTGAGGCTCTGGGCAGCTGTCAGTGAGGCTCTGGGCAGCTGTCAGTGAGGCTCTGGGCAGCTGTCAGTGAGGCTCTGGGCAGCTGTCAGTGAGGCTCTGCGCAGCTGTCAGTGAGGCTCTGCGCAGCTGTCAGTGAGGCTCTGCGCAGCTGTCAGTGAGGCTCTGCGCAGCTGTCAGTGAGGCTCTGCGCAGCTGTCAGTGAGGCTCTGCGCAGCTGTCAGTGAGGCTCTGCGCAGCTGTCAGTGAGGCTCTGCGCAGCTGTCAGTGAGGCTCTGTGCAGCTGTCAGTGAGGCTCTGTGCAGCTGTCAGTGAGGCTCTGTGCAGCTGTCAGTGAGGCTCTGTGCAGCTGTCAGTGAGGCTCTGTGCAGCTGTCAGTGAGGCTCTGTGCAGCTGTCAGTGAGGCTCTGCATGGCGCACACTGCTGAATTTAAAAAGGTGGCATAAAGTCTTCGCTGCGGAAATTCAAATTACAGACTCCGCCGAAAGAATGAACATTCCTTCAGTGTATCTGCTCAGAAATGTTTGCGCGGTCTAAGCGCCGACTACTGTCTGCACCAGAGATTCCATCAAGTCAACCTTATGCCCACCTACCAGTATATAGAATATGGCAAGGATGGATGCATTACTGCAAGCAGAGTGAAGTTTAACCAAGCAAACGGTATTATATACAATTTAGCTTTGCTACATCAGTTGTTACCAAAAATATCATAAATGTTTCTATTTTTATTGATCTCTACAAGCCATCAGCAGCAAGAAATCTGTCTGTCATCACCTTTGGACAACTCTAGTTTTTTTCCACATGACTTTAGTACATGAGCCACAGCAGATGTCTCCTAGTTGTAAAGCGAAGTATGTAACTAATTGCTTCCAATGAATCTGTTCCACTTTGATAGCTTATTTATCAGGTAGGAGAAGACAGAATTAACGGTGTCTGCTTGCAGCAAGTCCTATAATTGGAAACCAGGTTGTGCTTAAGCAATTAAGGACAATTTGCTAAAACTATGTACGCCTGGGTTTTTCTTCATTTTTTTATTCTTCACTATTGTCTGCTTGATTGGATTTCTCTAGATACAGACTATACAAATGGGGATACAATCTAAGAGTATTACTCTGAATAAAAAGCCCCACTTGCTAAATTACTTACCATGAGGAATGTGAACACTAGCAATTAATCCCACTGCCGCTATACATTTATTTCTCTGCAGTTATAGAAAAGTAGAAATATTTCTGGGTGAATAAGTCCGTTTGCCTCTAATGGCTATTTGTTATAAGAAAAGCAACTGAGAAATATATATTTTTCTTGATTAAGCAGCTGCATTTCTCCAGGGATGGAAAGAAAACGAACAATTAATCTTTTCTTATTTGCTAGTAGAAGGACGTACATGCTGTGTACGCAGGATAGCCAATGTACCTGTGGCAGCCAGTCTGCTACAATTAGGCTTGATCTGGAAATGAATGGACTGAAGTCAGAGGGCCTGGTCTGCTGAGACTTCTTTCCAGAGGCCAAGGTTATACAGTTCAAATCCCCTGCTGGGAAAATATAGCTAAAAATTACCCACCATGCTCTACAATAATTAACAAAGCCAGGGATTAATATCAGCTAAGTAATTGGAAAGAATTAGCAAGAGAAATATACATTAATCTTTACTTGTTACATTAATGAAAACAAGCCGTGGTTTTGCTTAGTCTTGAGTTTCACTCTAGAAAACTTTTCACCTGTAGGATAGTGCTGTCCAAATCTACAGTAGGAGAAATAAGGACAAAGGGCTCCCATACGAGCCTATAGGAGGATGGAAAATAATAGGGGGAAAATTCATGTGTAGGGATGTCCCTGTGCGTCATCGTCAAGGCAACGTCACTAGTTCGGGGCCGGCCCAGAGCGGAGAAGAGGGCCTCCCGGTGAAGATGCACAGCCCGGAACCACTAACCCTCCCCACCGGACGGTCCGTGCAGCATAGATGGCCCGGACCAGCTCACCCTTCCTTCCCACCGAGGGGAGGGGAGTAGAAAACTAAAGGGGGGTCTGGATGATGACAAAGGCCTGGCAGTGGTCTTCAACCTGCGGACCTCCAGATGTTTCAAAACCCGATGGCTGTCCGGGCATGCTGGGAGTTGTAATTTTGCAACATCTGGAGGTCCGCAGGTTGAAGACCACTGATTGAAGGGATTGACAGGTGGAGAGTTAACTCGAGTACAAGCCGAGGGGGGCGTTTTCAGCACGAAAAATCGTGCTGAAAAACTCGGCTTATACTCGAGTATATATGGTATATCATTTAAGTCATCAGATGTTGAGTCTTTGTCAGTATCACAAAACCACTGTCACATATCTGCATTAGGTTCTGTTCATTCTAAGGCCCAGTTCACCTTAGTTTTCAGACACATCAGAGGTGTATACTGGGAGAATGCCCTGACAACTGCTCCAATGTGCCAGCTCATTCCAGAAGATTGTTCTTTCAGCACATGCTTTTTTAGTCGTATAGAAAAGCATAGTTTACTATGCTTTTATATGTTATGGAAGACATGCTGCAAGGTGTAAGTCTTTTAAAATGGTTGTCAATAGCTTATTGACACTGAACACTATAAAGTGGCATACATTGGGGCACGCCTAAAAATCAAAGTGTGAACTAAGCCTAACTTGAGATTGAACTAAACCTAACCAGAAGTCATTGTTCTATACCAAAACTACAACCAGTGGACCATATTGATTTTTAATGGGATTCTGATAGGGTATATTCACAGACGGTCCGACAAAGAATTGGATTCCAGAGGAAGCAGAATCCACAACAGAAGTCCCGAGACTGTGCTATAGTCAATGGGATGGTGAGTTGCAAGTTGCTCCGGACATTGAGCACCGATCCACTGAGGAAATTCAGCTAGAAAGTTATTTGCAAAATTTCCTCAGTTTGAACAAACCCTTACGGTGTTGAATTGCACCACATGCTGCACTATTCTTACTATCAAAAGTGCTGCAAGCCAGTTGGAATCTGTCCTACTGCTTGATGCAGTTATCTGGTAATGTGCTAGATTATGGTCACAGCGGTGAGTATAACAAAATGCACCATAATACTGTGTCCCTTCTTCTGTATAAAAGGGAAGAGTATTGCTGGAGTGCACTAAAAAAATGGCCCAAGTAGCACTGTTTTAGCTTCTTTGACAGTAGGTAAGTAGATAAAAGGTGTAAGTACTGCCTATATTATTAAAGTGTACCTGTTGTTAACAAAAACTATTTATATACTGAAGATAAAACACTGCTCAAAAAAATAAAGGGAACACTTAAACAACACAATGTAACTCCAAGTCAATCACACTTCTGTGAAATCACACTGTCCACTCAGGAAGCAACACTGATTGACAATCAATTTCACATCCTGTTGTGCAAATGGAACAGACAACAGGTGGAAATTATAGGCAATTAGCAAGACACCCCCAATAAAGGAGTGGTTCTGCAGGTGGTGACCACAGACCACTTCTCAGTTCCTATGCTTCCTAGCTGATGTTTTGGTCACTTTTGAATGCTGACGGTGCGTTCACTCTAGTGGTAGCATGAGACGGAGTCTACAACCCACACAAGTGGCTCAGGTAGTACAGCTCATCTAGGATGGCACATCAATGCGAGCTGTGGCAAGAAGGTTTGCTGTGTCTGCTAGCGTAGTGCCCAGAGCATGGAAGCGCTACCAGGAGACAGGTCAGTACATAAGGAGACATGGAGGAGGCCATAGGAGGGCAAAAACCCAACCGCAGGACTGCTACCTCCGCCTTTGTGCAAGTAGGAGCAGGAGGAGCACTGCAAGAGCCCTGAAAAATTACCTCTAGCATGCCACAATTGTGCATGTGTCCACTCAAACGGTCACAATGAGGGTGGTATGAGGGCCCGACGTCCACAGGTGGGGTTTGTGCTTACAGCCCAACACCATGCAGGACATTTGGCATTTGCCAGAGAACACCAAGATTGGCAAATTCGACACTGGCGCCCTGTGCTCTTCACAGATGAAAGCAGGTTCACACTGAGCACGTGACAGAGTCTGGAGACACCGTGGAGAATGTTCTGCTGCCTGCAACATCCTCCAGCATGACTGGTTTGGCGGTGGCTCAGTAATTGTGAGGGGTGGCATTTCTTTGGGGGTCTGCACAGCCCTCCATGTTCTTGCCAGAGGTAGCCTGACTGCCATCAGGTACCAAGATGAGATCTTCAGACCCCTTGTGGGACAAAATGTTGGTGCAGTTGGGCCTGGGTTCCTCCTAATGCAAGACAATGCTAGACTTCATGTGGCTGGAGTGTGTCAGCAGTTCCTGCAAGAGGAAGGCATTGATGCTATGGACTGGCCTGCCTGTTCCTTAGACCTGAATCCAATTGAGCACATCTGGGACATCATGTCTCACCCCATCCCTCAACGCCACGTTGCACCACACACTTTCCAGGAGTCCACCTCATCAGGAGCATGCCTAGGCATTGTAGGGCGGTCATACAGGCACGTGGAGGCCACACACACTACTGAGCCTCATTTGACTTTTAGGTCATTACATCAAAGTTTGATCAGCCTGTAGTGTGGTTTTCCACTTTGATTTTGAGTGTGACTCCATATCCAGACCTCCATGGGTTGATAAATTTGATTTCCATTGATAATTTTTATGTGATTTCGTTGTCAGCACATTCAACTATGTAAAGACAAAAGTATTTCATACGATTAGTTCATTCATTCAGATCTAGGATGTGTTATCTTTATTTTTTCGAGCAGTGTACTATTATACGTATATTTGTAATATACATTGGTTAAAAAATGTGTATATTTTTGTCCCTAAAGCAATTGTCTGCATGACATGTGAGGAGACCAAATACAGGGTGGACAAGCAGGGCTCTGTGCACCGAGGACAAGCAGGGCTCTGTGCACCGAGGACAAGCAGGGCTCTGTGCACCGAGGACAAGCAGGGCTCTGTGCACCGAGGACAAGCAGGGCTCTGTGACACACTCCCGGCTCACACATCAGGATGATTAACAAGCCAAGAGCCTACAAAGAGTCCTGCTTGTCTGGCCCTCACTTCCTGTAGTTGGACTCCTCATAAAGACACACAGGCAATAGCTGCAATGGCAGCATTTTTTTTACCCAAAAATACAAATTTTTTAATCAATGTATACGACAAATATACATACAATAGTGTTCTATACATTATATCAAACGTTTTTGTTAACGACAGGTACACTTTAATAGTATGATTAAGGCTCATTCACACATCAATACAGTCTGTGCAGAGCCTCTACAGCGGGCTGCAGATGGAGTGCCTATGGGTCCGCGTTATGAATCTGCCACTGTATGGTGTCTACAAGAACCATTATCCCCCCCTAATTATCATTATCAATGGTGATAACCTCTCTGGTCCTCAGGAGTAAATTGTGGCCCAGAGAATTCTATGGGATCTGTATAACAGAACCTGATAAAACTGCAATATGGCCTTAAAACTCATGTATAAACATAAAATTTGTGTTTAAAAGTTTTGAAATCTTAATAAAAAGAAAAACCTAAAAGTGCCACACGTGCAGCATACAACGCACCATCCTAAATAGAATCCTGTAATGTAAATAGGATTGTACTGTAGTTTCAGGCAGTCAGTAGTAATATTGCACCTGTGAGACAGCGTGTGCTTTATTTAAGACCCTATCTAATCTGTGCTCAGGCGGTGGGTTTTTCGCGGTTCCTGAAGACATGAATTCATCCTATAAACTCTGAGATACACGATGATGGATTCAAGTTATTAACTGATCACAAAGAGATGGATGGTCGTCTGCTCCCACTTATCTACATCATCATCTTGATTCATTTAAAGATAGGCCGTGCACTTAACAAGAGCAGTTAAGGTTCCGGTAGAATCAGCCGTATAATCTGAACCGCTGTGCTGCGCCCAAATCAATCAATACATTCACTTGTACGGGAAAAGGACTGTTAAGTACTTACAACCGAGGCCATTAATATTATTTAACACAACGTCCAAAGTTTTTAATAAGAGTCAAGGAGAGGCGAGTATTTTCTGCCGGATCAGATACCACGGTATAAAAACATTTCAGCTCCGATGTATTCTCTTCAATGAGATGTGCTTCTAGCCTCCATTATTACAGAAAAACAAAAGACTGCTCCGCAGGGAGAACAGATTCCAATTTTGTCTTCTATTTTTCTATTTAAACAGTGTTACAAAGGAAATCAATGCAGATAATTGCAAGAAAAAGTGGTTTGGGAAATTTTTCTGATTTATCAAAGAACAGAACTGAAAGGACTATAGAATTATAGTAACGCGGCTGGTGTGTGGCATGTACCCTACTCTACATTTAAAGCCGAGCCGAAGCTAATAGTTTTCTGATATTACATGTAACCTGCAATGCTGAATGCACAAACTTGTATTAATCACTTCAATGCCATCCATCCAAGTCATTATTTACTCTCTGAAACAGAACTTCATAGTTAATCTAGCATTTGAGGAGTTAAACTTGCAATGTGGATTACACAGGTATTTTTATATACCGTAGTTAAGCAATAAATGTTACATCCCATTCTTAGTTGGCTGTTTTCAAAAACTCCAATAGAGTTGTACAGAGCAACATGCCCAACCTATACTCAATACAACGACTACAGATTTCATCTTCTGCAAAATTGGGCCGGATCTCATACTTTCAAATACTTGTTTGTAATGTCTTGGGGAGTACCTGTCTAGGAGTAAAACAGTACAATGTATTTTCTGTGCACATAAAACAATATCCCCTTACCTGCAAGTATGACTCCAGTCCTTGTCGCCTTTGCTCCAGCACTTTAGGGATCCAGTTTCTTACATGCTTTGAGGGCATCTCTGGAGTTTTAATACTTTTCTTTAGCTGTAGAAAGGATTACACATCTTTAAAGTGAGCCATCTATTATAACCGAGTATCTTCTTTAAAGAGCAGTTTGGCAGCAATTTCTATAACATTATAAGGAATATGTAGAAATTGCAATTCCCAATTATATTGTTAGTAATGGCAGTGGTGAAAAATACAGAAGGGCAGCTGTGAGAAATTAAATTCATATCCGCTTCCATACCAGCTTACCAGGAAACCATATGATTACCTGTAGGGGATAACCTATTAATAAGCTGACTAACATGACATTTAATATAAAAAAGGTAAAATAAAAATGAAACAAAATGCTTCATTTAGCTGATGAATGGGTTAATTTCTTAAAACATGAAGGGCAAAGTTGGCCCACAATTCTATTCAATCAATGTAAATCATATCACTGTGCAAAAAAATCCACAAGTAATATTTAATTGTGTAGTTTGGCACGTTTCTGTACAGTGGTTCCTGTTATTCATTCTATGTATCATCCCATTCTACTGGTTCCCTGGGCTTTTCCTCTGCACAGCCTCCTTGTCTCATGAAAATATATACCGTAACTAAAGTACTATGTGTATGACTTAGGGATTCAAAGAAAAACTAGTAGGTAATCAGGGGTAATTTTTTATTTATTTGTAATAAATATTTAGGTTTAGGCTGCTGGAAAATAGAAAGTAAACCTTTACTTTTCTTTCTTGCCCCCCACTGTCACGGTCTCACAAATCCCAATCCTGTTGTGCAGCACTTTGTACCTTGTCTTATGGAAGAGGACAGATGTTGGCACAACCCAATACAACTCCTACTATTCACCTTCTCCGTATAGACAAGCGGGCAACATCATGATGTTAAGTCTGTTCTCATGGGGTGCTCAATCTCCAGATTGATAAGCAATATAATGAATCTTGAGATACAGTAAACCAGAGGCACTCATTGCATCTCGTGTGTGAATGAAGTTTATTTCTTCCGTGCAGATAAAAGTACAGCAAGACCGGGTTAGGATGCCACAAAGCAGAGCTGAGATGACAATGACTGTTTCACACCAATAGGATTTTCAGTCTGTTGAAACACCTATTGGTGTAAAACAGCCGCTGTCACTACAGCTCTGCTTTGTGGCATCCTAACCCGGTCTTGCTGTACTTTTATCTGCACGGAAGAAATAAACTTCGTTCACACACGAGATGTGGCAACTGCCTCTCAAGACATTGTACGTTGTGTTGGCATCCGCCAATAAGTAATCACAGCCGTGTTCTGCTTCAGTCCGTGATTGGCTGAGTGGGCAATTTCTTATGCAGACACCAACACAAATATTCGTCCCATAAAAAAATAAAAAATAAAGTTTGCTACTGCATACTGAACCAGGGCCCATTCATTTCAACGGGCAAAACTAGGTCACCTAGTGACTCTGTTCGTCCAGTTCCTGCTAATATGGGCAGACTTGACGGGACACAATAGCTTATTAGACCACACTATTATATTCTGTCAAATTAGCATACAGTAGCGGGAAGCAGCCTAAACTAACTCACTAGGTGAGTTAGTGACCAAGCACTTTGAGGACCAGAGAACCGGTATGATAACTATTACTTGCAAGTTTTTTTGCAGGCGATTTATGTTTTTTACATTTGATGAATGGAATCCCGGGCAACCTTAGCCTTTCATGTTTAAAGAAATTCACCCATTCACCAGCTGAATGAAGCTAGGGAATAAAGATTTTTGTTGACTAATATGGGATTTATCCTTATTTTATATATATATACACACACATTTGTTATTTGTTAAGTGTCACGTTGAACCAGCTTAATAATAGACTGGCCCCTACAGGTCATCATAGGCTATTGTTCCCTGGCCAGGAACACAGTGTGGAACCGACCTTTATAAATGAAGGAAAATGTTCTACATCTATATTACTATAATTTATATATCTCCACCTCATGACTGACAAACATAACAGCTTCATGTCTCCATAGAAATAACAGTCTTCAGTTTTTTTCTTTATTTATTAGCATCAAGGCAAAGACTGAATGCTTTTCCTGCACTTTATAAATGTGTCAAGCTTTCGAGTGTCCATCATCACAGCTGTTGGAGCCCATGACAGAGTAAGCGGGCGAGTGATGAATTACACTGGATGAGGACCGACAAACATGAAACAATACAGGTATTCGGCAGGGTGATGAGACCTAGCTACTGTGTGGGCGATCATCACATTTCACATCTGAAAGCCTTAGATTTATCAGGGACTTTACTGCTTTATAAATGTGGCATTATAAAAGATTTATTATAACATTCATTCCTTTCTGCAAAGTGTCACATATTACATCATCTTTAATTGGTTTAGTATATTTACCCGCACATGTTTGCTTATCACCATTCCAGTCAAAAGGTTACAATGTGGTGTTGCACGACTTTGGTAGAGCTGCAATTTGGCTGTTAAAAAAAAAGCCAAACTGCTGAGAAATTAAAAGTACCTTATTTATCGGGGTATACCACGCACCCTCATTTTACCAAGGATATTTGGGTAAAAAAAGTTTTTTACCCAAATATCCTTGGTAAAATGAGGGTGCGTGTGTGTGCATGTGTATACCCCAATACACTGTTTCTGACCCCGCAGAAGCCCCCAGGAAAGGCAGGGGGAGAGAGGCCGTTGCTGCCCTCTTCTCTCCCCCTGCCTTTTCTGGGGTCTAGAGCCCTACTGCCGCCGCTTCTCTCTCCCTGCTATCGGCGCTGCTGCCCCAATACCTCCCCCATCCCCTGTTTTATAATTACCTGTTCCCGGGGTCAGGTCCGCGCTGCTTCTGGCTCCGGCGTCTCCTGTGTCATTGCTAAGTGCTGTGAAGCGCAATGACGAGTGACGTCTTCAACGCAACGTCATTGTGCAGCGCATAGCAACAACGCAAGAGATGCTGGAGCCAGAAGCAGCGCGGATCCCACCCCGGGAACAGGTAATTATAAAACCGGGGATGGGGGAGGCAATGGGGCAGTGCCGGCGGCGGTCTCTGGACCCCAGGATAGGCAGGGGCAGAGAAGCGGGCAGCGATGGCAGGTCTCTGGACCTGAAAAGGCCACTGCAGTTCATTGATTTAAAGCGCCCGATTTAAATCATTGACCTGCAGCGGCTTATCGGCGTATAAAACGCAGATAGACTTTAGGATAAAAATTTTAGCCTAAAAAATGCGTGTTATACACGGATAAATACGGTAACTTACATTAAGGCCAATGCTGGCAAAAATATATATATTTAGTTGTTTTGTCATGTCAAAATTGCGTCAGGGTGGATCTCGCAATGGGATAGGGACCAATTTACCAATTTGAGTATACAGCGATGCAATATGTGCATGTGCTATATGAAGAAAGTCATGTGACCAAAGTGGGAGGGACTGAGGAGCTTTTAATGATAGTTCGTTGAGATAGTTATGCGTAAAATTATTCAGGATAACTTTCCTTCTCATTCTGGGCTTAGGAGTCCAGTGAATGGTCAGTGATTGACCGCCTTCCCTGTCTGAGCATGCACACACAGATAGGTGTCAGTCACCGATAGGACCACCCACTGGACTCCTAAACTCAATCTAAGCAAATATTTAATTTACTAAATGTTTAACCAACAACACTATACGTCGACCTGCTAACCTCTGCATGCTCTATAACATATGCTGGTGGATCAGACTACTTGTTCAATGTTCCCTCTAATGTCAGCTATGTGTTATGGTCATGGGGAGACATTGGAGCTGGCTTGTCACATAAGAATGTCTTCAGACATCCAGTGAACACCATAGCACGGACAGTATAAGAATAACTATTTACTGTCAAATGACATGTGACAACATCACTATAACAAATCCGGTCCGGTCTGCTTACAACTTACCTTTTTATGGAGTGCATGAAATTCACTATATCTCTTCTCAACGAAATGCTTTCTCCCATTGACTAATACTTCTATTCTAAAAACCTGAAAACAAAGAAAACCAATTGCATGTTACTAAATTGACCATCATGCATAAGAATATATATAATAGAGGTGTGTTAAGTATACAGTACATACATATCTGTGCATATTAAAACCACACCGAATGCCCACTGCAACCAGTGGTTGTTATAGGTTATAAATGATTACAGTATCACCATGAAGTCCAGACCACTATCACCTACCTATAATGGTGTTTTTTTTTTTTTTTGGGGGGGGGGGGGGGGGGGGGGTTATATCTCATATAATAATGTTTGATCATGTTAAAATTTTCCGAGCTGGTTGAGAAAAATGAGAATTTTAAACTTGACTGACTTGGCAACTGCTTGAGGTCTTACTTTGAAACGATATTTGTATGAGCCTGAATTTACTATATTTCCTTTAACAAAAGGTTTCCTGTAACAAACATAAAAAATTAAATATAATTTTTTTTAAATTAAATAATCATTTAAAAAAATGGATCCTACCCATGTTACCGGGTATCCACTGCTCATTGCTTCCTAATGATGTCTTGACATGCAGGATATGCCAAATTAGCCAATCCATAGCCAAGGGAGGTGAGCATTTTCTGCATGTTGAGGCATCACTAGAAAGCAATGAGCAACTGATACCAGGTGCAGTCATAATGGCAATGCATCTAGCTAGTGAATATTCCTTTAACTTTTCAAGGCACCCAACTTCTTAAACCCCTTAAAGGGGTATTCCAGGAAAAAACTTTTTTATATATATCAACTGGCTCCAGAAAGTTTAACAGATTAGTAAATTACTTCTATTAAAAAATCTTAATCCTTTCAGTACTTATGAGCTTCTGAAGTTAAGGATGTTCTTTTCTGTCTAAATCCTCTCTGATGACACCTGTCTCGGGAAACACCCAGTTTAGAAGAGGTTTGCTATGGGGATTTGCTTCTAAACCGGGCGTTTCCCGAGACAGGTGTCATCAGAGAGGATTTAGACAGAAAAGAACAACCTTAACTTCAGAAGCTCATAAGTACTGAAAGGATAAATATTTTTTAATAGAAGTAATTTACTAATCTGTTTAACTTTCTGGAGCCAGTTGATATATAATAAAAAGTTTTTTCCTTGAATACCCCTTTAAGGACCAAGCGTTCTTCAGTTTTTAAACTTTTGTTTTTTCCTCCTTACATTTTAAAAATCATACCCCTTTCAATTTTGCACCTAAAAATCCATATGATCGCTTTTTTTGCGCCACCAATTCTACTTTGTAATGACATCAGTCATTTTACCCAAAGATCTACGGCTAAACAGAAAAAAAAAATCATTGTACTACAAAATTGAAGAAAAAATGCCATTTTGTAACTTTTGGAGGCTTCAGTTTCTATGCAGTACATTTTTCGGTAAAAATGACACCTTATCTTTATTCTGTAGGTCCATACGATAAAAATGATACCCTACTTATAGATATTAGATTTTGTCGTACTTCTGGAAAAAATCATAACTACATGCAAGAAAATTAATACGTTTAAAATTGTCATATTCTGACCCCTATAACTTTTTTTATTTTTCTGCATACGGGGTGGTATGGGGGCTCATTTATTGTGCCGTGATCTGAAGTTTTTATCGGTACCATTTTTGTTTTTATCAAAGACTTTTGAATCGCTTTTTATTCATTTTTTTTATGGTATAAAAAGTGACCAAAAATACGCTATTTGGGACTTTGGATTTTTCTTGCGCATATGCCAATGACCGTGCGGTTTAATCAATATTATATATTTATAGTTTGGACATTTACACACGCAGCGATACCACATGTTTGTTTTTATTTTTATTTACACACTTTTTTTTTAAATGGGAAAAGGTGGGTGATTCTGATTTTTATTAGTGAAGGTGTTAAATCACATTTATTAAGTGTTATAGCTCCCTCTAGGGTCTATAACACTGCATACACTGATTACAGGCACTGTTTAATGCATTGCCATAGGAATGCATTGATCAGCGTTTTCTGCGCTTGATTGCTCAAGTCTGGAGTTCAGGCTTAGAGCAATCAAACGCCGATTGGACAGCCGGGAAGAAGGTAATGCACCTCCCGCTGTCCTCACAGCTGTTCTGGATGCCGCGATCCCGAACAGCTCCGCTGAGCTAGCCGGTATGGATTTCTCCCGTTTTAGATGCTGCAATCAACTTTGATTGCGGAGTCTAAAGGGTTAATACCGGACATCAGCCCGATCGGCGATGTCCGGTATTAGCCGCGGGTCCTGGTTGCTGATAGCAACCAGGACCCAGCAGTTACAAAGCGCGCTCAGCTTCTGAGCGCGCTTCACAGATCAGGAGCCGGCCATGGACGTAAATATACATCCGTGGTTGTTAAGGGGTTAAGATATTTTTAATTTGGCTGGTAAACCCCTCTTATATACAAGATCCAGCACATCCTAAATATTATTGGGGTTTTCCAGTCAAAAATCATTCATTCTCTATCCACAGGATAGGCCATAAATCGATGATTGGTAAGAGTGCCAGGTGTCGGCACCCACCAGTCAGTAGAGTGACATGGCCACTGTGCCAGAAATTAATGGTGTGCGCCAAAAGCAGACTCCATACACCAGTGTTTCCCAATCCCAATGCATGACGCTGTTGCGAAACTACAACTCCCAGCATGCCCGGACAGCCTTTGGCTGTCCGGGCATGCTGGGAGTTGTAGTTTTGCAGCAGCTGAATAAGGCATACTAGTTGAAAAACACTGCCATCCCCTATTTGTTGTGGTGGTGCTGGCAACTCCAGAGCAGCTCTCATTGAAGTACATTGAAGCTGTTCTACAATAGGCATATCATTAGTATTTGGTCATAAAACCCCTCAAAATCATCGTCAGTTTAGAAATAATAACTGAAAAAACTCTGTAAAAAATACTTTATGTAGATTCAATGGGGGAGACTTATCAAAACCTGCCCAGAGGAAAAGTTGCTGAGTTTCCCATAGCAACCAATCAGCTCGCTTCTTTCATTTTGCAGAGGCCTTTTCAAAAATGAAAGAAGCAATCTGATTGGTTGCTATGGGCAACTCAGCAACTTTTCCTCTGGATAGGCTTTGATAAATCTCCCCCAATGGATCTACATAAGCGCTTCTATGAGAAGATTCACCTTTGCTGGCACTTTTCTTAGGGTGCATGCACACCACGTTTTTGCAATACAGTTCCTGTATCACGTTTTTGATGAAAAACGGATTCCTCAAAACCTGACTAAACTGTATCAAAAAGTGTGTACAAATTTTAACCCATATACGGTTGAAAACCGTATACGGTTTGAAAAAAGATGTCTGGTTCCATCAGTTTTTTAAGAAAAAAACGTATACGTTTTTAACTTTTCACTCCATTTTGAATAAAGTTTCACTTGTTTGATTGAAATTCCAAGAAAAAAAACTGAGCAAAGTCAAAAACCGTATGGTGAAAACCTGATTGAACAGTACGCACATACAGTTCTGTACGGTTCCCATGTAAAAAAAACAAAAACGTATACGGTTTAATATAGTTTTTCACCCGGACCAAGAAACGTGGTAGACTACAGTTTTGGGTACGGGTAAAAAACTGGACAAAACTGTATGAGATGCAAAACAGACTAAGGCTGCATTCACATCTCGTTTTTGCAATACTGTTGGCGAATCCAGTTTCTGTTAAAAAAACGTATGTCACCGGATCGAAATGTTTGCAACCGTATATGCCTCCTCACATTTTGAAACTGTATAAGGTTTAAAAACGGATATACGTTTGCATACGTTTTAATACGTTTTTCTTGAAAAAAAATATATGCGGTTTTAAAGTTTGTCAACATTTTAAATAAAGTTTTGTTTTTTTTGGGGGGGGGGAAATTCAATAAAAAAAAAAGAAAAAAATGAATAACCGCATTGTGCAAACCGGATGTAACCGTATGCACATGCGGTTACATACGGTTACCATAGAACTCCATTTTAAAATAACCGTATACAGGTTGGATACGGTTTTTGACCGGGACACAAAACCGTAGTAGACTACGGTTTGGTGTACCATTAAAAACTGTATACAACCGTAAATGATGCAAAACGTACACAACCTGATGCTACGGTTGGCATACGGTTTACAATGAAATGTCTATGTATACGGTTTGCACTACGGTTCGATACGTTTTTTTTTAATCAAACCGGATACGGCAACCGCATTGCAAAAACGAGGTGTGAATGCAGCCTAAACCGGACGATGCGTTTGGCATACAGTTTACAATGTTAAGTCAATGCATACAGTTTTCTATACGGTTCCATACGGTTTTTAACTTGAAACTGTATACGGGAACTGTATAACAAAAACGTGGTGTGAATGCAGCCTAAACCGGACGATGCGTTTGGCATACAGTTTACAATGTTAAGTCAATGCATACAGTTTTCTATACGGTTCCATACGGTTTTTAACTTGAAACTGTATACGGGAACTGTATAACAAAAACGTGGTGTGCATGCACCCCAATATAGACTCATTGTATTAGTAGAAATATTACTATACCTTTATTACTCAGGCAACCCCTTATGAGAGATGAAGGTAAAGCTGTAGCAGAGATAATTCTTGGCGCATAATACCGGTTTTGTTTATTGCACTAGGATTCGATCACTTCACTGATGATGTCACCGATGTGACGTAATAATAGCCATCAGATCTGCACCCCTCTATCCTTATGAAGCCTATAGTGATTTCCCCACAACTGCTCTCTTCATCATTACCACTTACAGGTCATTGCAGTAATATAGGAAATGACAGATGATACATTTCTCTAATCTATAAGCTAACGCTCCTCACAGAAACAGACATTTGCATCATAATAATGCATGCGTCCATGACATGACAGGTTAATTTTTCTGCGACCTACACATCCACCCCCCCTCCTTCACCTGGGGCCACTCATATCACTTAGCATGTCCAAAAACAATGTGCAAGGCCATGTTTTCCGCATGTGACATCTATGACAGAACTTGCTGATACAGGCGACTACAGGAAGGTTACAGGGCCAGGAAAGTGGGATCTGCAGACTGACTAATTGGTAGGCAGCAATATGACACGGAGGTCGTGGGGTCACGGCGAATAACAGGTGACACGCTAAACAGATGGGGTCTCCTAAAAAAGAAAAAGGGATGCAAGGAAATTGGAAGGCCACGTTATAACCCTATCTGAGATGACAACCAATATAGCGTTCTTCAAACAGTCAGCTGTCAGTGACCCTATCTCCAGGGAGTTCTCCGAAATTTCCCTATTAAAGGCGAACGTCAGGCTCTACAACGGGTTCATGTGCCTGTGGCATGAGGCTGCCTGGAAATAGCCATGAAAGATGGTTTATCAGTTTAGACCTGTAATAAGTTATGTACTTTTCATGTTATAGCTTCTCACTATTTAAGATCCCTGTTTGCTGTTAATGAATGGAAACACACTTTGGCTCCTTTCATACTGACGTTTGTGCCCCTCAGTGTACCGGCCGTTGGGAAGATAGCGGGAGAAAAATTAGTGCACGTCATTCCTTTTTCTCCCGCTATCATAACAGGACTTATAACTGACGATAGAGGAATCCCATTCAAGTGAATGGGATCCTCTTTGCCCGTTATAACTCCAGTTTTGCTCCGTTACAGTAACGGATATTAATGGCAGCCAAAGTAGAAAAAAAAAAAAAAGCCATTAACATCCGTTTGTAACGGAGCAACAGTATAGTGTGAAAGGAGCCGTACATGCAAAGGCTGCAAGCCCATACAGCCTGAAAGACTGCTACAATGTTTCAGTGTAGGCAAAAGTGGCTAAGTGGATCGAAATGCAGAATTCCGATCGGAAATTTCATAGTGTGAACCTAGCCTGACTTTTCCTTCTTTTTGTGATACATGGAATGCGGAGAATCTGCCGTGTGAATGGGTCAGCGGAAATTCCATTTATCATAATGGTAACTTCATGTAGCAGAAAACATAACCCTAAGGCTGTGTCCACACTGCAGAAAGGTGCCGCAGGTGGCTCGGAAATCATTGACGATAGGACTGTGCGGACGCGACGTGTCATCTCTATAAACGGCGATGCAGTCCTGCGGAATTCCACCCAGAATAAACATGTTCCTTTTCTGGGCAGACGTCCACCAGCGAAATTCCGCAGTATACAAAGAGCAAAAAATCCTACTGAAAACAATGAGACTTTGCTGCAAGCGGAATTCCTCCATCTGAATGTCCAGGGTGGACAAGGCCTTAAAGGGGTACTCTGCCCCTAGACATCTTATTCCCTATCCAAAAGGGGGGGGGGGGTCCTGCCGCTGGGGACTCCCGCGATCTCTGCTGTGACACCCCAGATATCTGGTGCACGGAGCGAACTTAGCTCTGTGCCGGATTACCGGCGATGCTGGGCGATCGGCGATGCCGGACTGAGGCTCAAAACGTCACGGTCACGCCCCACTCGTGATCTCACGGCTGTCATGCCCCCTCCCATAGACTTGCATTGAGGGGGCATGGTCGCGACATCATGAGCGGGGCGTGACCGTGAAGTCACGAGCTGCACCCGACGCTTTAAACGAACGACCGGTGCAGCAGGGGGATTGCGGGGGTCCCTAGCGGCAGGAGCCCTGCGATCAGACATCTTATCCCCTATCCTTTGGATAGGGGATAAGGTGTCTAGGAGCGGAATACCCCTTTAGGGAAGGTCCACATGAGTTAAATTGCAATCCCATGTGAACTTCTTCTGAGGGGTCTGGAGTCCTTACAATATTAAAGAGATATCAAAAAGAGAGGCTTTCATTAACACTTTCCTAAAAGCTAATTGTGTCACCAGAAAATGCTTATAACAACCATACCGTGATTTTTTTTTTTTAATCCATCGAAATTGAAAAAGTGCAGGCTATGTCAACTTACAATGTGAGGAAATTGGTTCACATAATCTAAAGAGCCAAAGTAAAGCTTGAAGAATTACATGCTGAAAAACAAACACTGGCCTAAGGAAACGTCTATGCGTTGTAACAATTCTATCTCCCGGCAAATCATTAAGAATATAGCGGGGTGCATTAAGAACCATACAACTGCTCGATAATATGCTATGACATGGACAAAAACTATACATTTATTAGGCTCTGTTCATATCTGTGTTGTTTACCTTTATATCAGACGCCACAATGCCAGATTGATCACATGACCCACATGAGTCTATCGCGTTCTGCCAAGGTGGCCATACTGACAGATTAATAATGCTACATGGTTTTTCCCAGCTATAGATGACAGAATCTAAGACAGTGGCTCCTAATGGAGCCTTTGATGCAAATGTGAACATGGCCTTAAAGGTGTACTCCGCTGCCCAATCGTTAGGAACATTGGGTTCAGAACGCTTGGAGTGGACGGCGGCGGGTCGTGACATCATGATCCCGCCCCTCGTGACATCACACCCCGCCCCCTCAATGCAAGTCTATGGGAGGGGGCGTGACGACGTTCTTAAAAACCGCTGGGTGATGCACAGAAATTGCGGAGTTCCCAGCTGCGGGACCCCCACGATCATACATCTTATCCCCTATCCTTTGGATAGGGGATAAGATGTCTAGGGGTGGAGTACCCCTTTAATAAAGGCTTGTGCACTTCTGTTACCCCACACGACTTCAACCAGAAACATGCGACCACATGACTATTATACAAGAGGGTTCTCAAAGATATAAGGGTTAATTCACATTGTTCTGTCACCCAGTTCTTTATCACCAGTGCCAGACAGGACTGATGATAAAGCGGTGCACACGGAAATGCTACATGGAGCGTTTCTTTGTCCGCTTTTTTGTTGAGTACATGTGAATGCCATGATGGAACCTTGATGAATTCTACTAAAGTCAATGGGGTCTGTTGGGAACCTTCGACCTCTGGAAGGCAGGGGATACAGAACTGGCGCCATTTTTCTGCTTCTATGAATGGTGGTGTGAACCTAGCTTTAGCCAACAGCAAAACTGATGCCAACAGACATAAAACTGACTCTGTAAGATGGGGTCAGCTTTGTCATCAGTTTCTTTGTGTTTTTTTTCTATACGGGAAGGAGAGAATGGATGGGCAGACAGGTGGTCCTGACCGTGACTTCAATGACAGCTTCTCAATGACTACATCCGATCCTTGAACTAAATAGTTTTTTTTTTTTTCCCTCAAATGCATGCAATGAGATTTAACAGACTGTGAAATACCAACAACGGAGGTCCTGAATGCCGAGGTCTATGCCACCATGAAAAAAATAAAATAATATTGTTAACGCCTGAAGAAAAACAATGACATTAATATACTGTAACAAATACCCAAAAATACAACAAACAAAATGATAAAATACACTGAAGGAAAACTAATCTGAGCATGCTCTCCCCTATGTATCTCTGTCAGCTAACATCTGGATTCAGCATATTTATCTCCAGCGCCTCAATTCATTGTGTATGAAAAAAAAAAGAGGCTCAGTTCCAAGAGATTTGGCATTGATTTTCCCCCCCAAACAAAGACCATTTCTTGCTACATGATCTATCATAAGTAGACAATTTGTACCTTGGCTTTGCTTTAGGAACAATGACTCTTAGGCAGCTTTAGCAAGTCAACATATTTTGTGTTCTACCAGCTGTTCCTTCCAGTCACATGTAACCAGGAAAACTAGAGAAATGAGTGGGTATAACTGTTCACATTATTTGGCGGAAAAAAACTATGTATATTTTTACTAAAATCAGCAAATTACAAAGGATTACACAACCACTGACATGTTAATGAGGTCGGCCTGTGAAGCATGACTTAACATTTAGGCTACATTCACACTACAGAATTTCTGAGCAGAATATTTCATGGAAATTCCGCTGCAGCAGCCTCCCATTGTTTTCAGTGGGATTCTGCTGCCCCTTTCCGTAATAATTCCGTACTTCGAACAAGCCAAAAAAAATTAACATGTTCATTCTTTAGGTAGGTCCTAAATCTTTCATTTCTGCTGCTGAATTTTTTCAGGCGAAACTTCAACAGTGTGGACATGGCCCTTAGAGCAGCGTTTCTCCAACTCTCAACATTCCCTGATCATGGCTGATGGGAGCTATAGTTCAAAAGGAAATGAGGCCCAGCGCTCCGGATGTGATAAAAGCAGAAGAAACTTTATTGAAGCATATTTAGGAACACACACACACACACACACACACAGGATACAAAATGCCGACACAGCCCCTTTAAATCAACTGGTGCCAACTGGTGCAAGAAAGTTGAACAGATTTGTAAATTACTTCTATTAAAAAATCTTAATCCTTCCAGTACTTATTAGCTGCTGAATACTACTGAGGAAATGATTTTCTTTTTGGAACACAGAGCTCGCTGCTGACATCACGAGCACAGCGCTCTCTGCTGACATCTCTCGCCATTTCAGGAACTGTCCAGAGTAGGAGAAAATATCCCCATAGAAAACATATGTTTGGACAGAGGTGTCAGCAGAGAGCACTGTGCTCGTGATGTCAACAGAGAGCACTGTGTTCCAAAAAGAAAATAATTTCCTCTGTAGTATTCAGCAGCTAATAAGTACTGGAAGGTTTAAGATTTTTTAATAGAAGTAATTTACAAATCTGTTTCACTTTCTGGCACCAGCTGATTTAAAAATAATATTAATAATAAAAGTATTCCCCCGGAGTACCCCTAATAAATTCTCACTCACTGTGTACAACAAGGAACATTGAGCTAAAGAATTAAATAATCATGAAAAGTTTTTGAATTAGGAGAATCATCTCCAATAGTTTTTCCCTGCACCTCATTAGAACAATGCATGTCCCTACCAGAAATGAACCAGCAACCAGAGAGATTTCTTCCTCAATTTACCAAAAATTATAGCGTGACTTCTATCTAAATCAGTTCTGCTGGCGGCCCGACACCTATTTACATGAGATCACATCAAGACGTCTTTACCTTGATAAAATGCAGATGCCACTGTGTATCAGGACAGCACCTGACTCTCTGCACAGACAGTCCAAAACAGTTTTCTTGATCCCTCTCAACCTGAAGTCTTGTCAATATATGGATTGTCTTGCTTTCTAATTCAGTGAAAAATCTAGTTTTCTATTAGTCTCTGCCTTTCTAATTTTCGATACGGCGTTACTAAATGTAATTATTAAGGGCAGATTCAAGAAAGCAATTACTGAGCTACTAGTCTGTATCTGCAGAGTCTTAATACATAGAGAGGAGTCTGAAGGCATCCACAGAAGAGGTTAGGAAATTCTGTATGGTGAAATGGGATGTCCACGTCTATACCCTGACCAGACAAGGACTATAGGGAAAAGAACCTGCTCTTATAGAAAACATATGCGAAATAGACAGACATATGGTGCATACATACACTTCTGTAAAGTTAAAGTTATCCAGTCCCTAAACATAAATAAATAATAAAATGAATGGCTTATCCTTAAAATAGGCCATCAATAGGCCCCAATTACGTTTTTAAGGTGTCACTTATGAGATTGCTGCGCTGCATCCTCTTCAATGTTAACTTGTAATCTTCCCTGCAATTCTGTATACTTAAAGGAATACTCCAGCCCTAATAATTATAAATCATAGAGAAATAATAGTCCTATGTAGACCCAAGTATGAGAATATTGCCAGCATAGAGATATATAAAAAAAAAATAGAGGAAGTGTCTAATATTTAGCTTTTATTAGATATGCATTAAAAACCACCAAAATTCGAAAATAGTATCAGGGAAGTGTACCCCAACCAACATAAAATCTTATTAAAGGATACCAAGTCACCTACAGGTGATAGACTATATATCAGTGGTGTCTGTTCATGCATTTATATAAACAGTGTGTCACCAACATTACATGTGTGACCACCATAAACGATATGCAGAGAATAATAATAAAATACCACACGCAAGCTGGTTAAGTTCCGCAATCTAGAGCATAGGTAGGTATAATTATTGCATTGGATAGACAGGTAAGGTTACGCCAAATGATCAGAGTCCTATCTGTTAGTCCTGCAGTGGCAGGACGCCAGGATCGGTATACCCGGTCGGTACTCCGGCCCTAAGATAACCTTATCCCCTATCCAAAGGATAGGGGATAAGATGTCTGATCGCGAGGGTCCCACCGCTGGAGACACCAGCAATCTCTCATGCAGCACCCACCTGTGTGAGCTGCACACAGCGCTGGAGGCTCCGAGTCTGAAGCCTCACGACCATAGGGTCGGAATATCGTGAAGTCACAACTCCGTCCCCTCAATGCAAGTCTATGGGACGTCACGCAAGTCTATGGGATGTCACACCCCCTTCCATAGCCTCAAGCGCTGCATGCAGCTCACACAGGTGGTTGCTGCATGAGAGATTGCGAGGGTCCACAGCGATCAGACATCTTATCCCCTATCCTCTTGATAGGAGATAAGATGTCTTTCGGCTGTAGTAACCCTTTATTAGAGAAGGAACTGCTGTAGTTCCCTGTTCACTTCAATGGGACAATGCTGCAGTTCCTTGCAGAGCCAAGGAATTGCAAGGACATGTGCAAGTAAACAGTGGACCGTCTGCAGAAATCACACAAGGACAGAGACCCCTTTAAATAGATTTCTGACTCCCAGTACCCCAGCCTACATAATATCGATGGCTTATTCAGAGGATAGGCCGCCCATTTTCAGAGGCTGGATTCAAAGAAAATTGTATTCTGCTATTTCCAGCAGAGCTAAAATTCCCACGAGTTATCCCCAAAGCCAGATGTCCCAAATGTGGAACCATATGCAATTGGGGAATACTTGTATTAAAAGTAGAGAAAAAAACAAATAAAGCAAACATTTGCAGATCTATATTATATTATGGGCTATAAGGGGACATTACGATATTAAGCATCTAACCTGGTATTGCTTGGTGGACGGGTTAGGTCTGCAATAATGTAAATCTTTTGTATATATGGCCATAACTCGCCACTCCTATATACTGCCCCTGTAGACACTGTTGATAGCTATTCATATTTAGCACTTAGGAGAGTGGTAACCTCTAATGATGGTGATGTGGTACTGAACACGTATACGAGAAGTAAGACCAATCTAAACAGGCTATTAATACTGCACATATAGATAAAACACTTTTTTGTAAAGAGACTACACAGGGTAACCAAGTCTGACATTGGTCACATAACTTTGCCATTTTTCCTACAGTGTTAAAAAGTTTACCCAATTGGAATTTATTTTTTAATGCAGTGCAAAGAAATATTTTAGATAGAGGGAAGTCTGAGTTGTCATAATGGTTTCACTATCAGTGACCAGCAGATAAATAGAAATGAACTCACAGTAATGGGTACAAAGGGGAAACGATAAAACTAGCTCTCCCAATGTACATAGATATAACAGGCTGGTCGTATGTGTTACCCAACATCAACAGCCACAAAACATGAACGTGTGAACCTAACCTTAGGTGTCAACATTTAGGAACGCTTATCAAAAGATAATATACTTCACATTGTCTGTACCATAACATGACCTTACCCCAACTCCGCGCATCACTACACCGGGGTGCCTAAAATGAGCAACCCCTTCAATAACTTGCTCACTGTAAATATTAAAGAGCATCAAACAGAAGAAATAAAAAGGACTCTGCCAACTCCCCCACCCCCCCAAAGTCATCAGTAAATAGGTAACTCACTTTCATTCTCTGCCTATAACCCTGCAAACAAAGCATGACAATGCATAGAAAGGGCTACTTAGCGTAAAAATATAATGTAAAAGACTGCAACTCCTAGCATTTAGCTAAAACCACGAGTAACAGAAAAAAGTGCTAACTTTTCCATTATGGTTTACTTTGATCCCACTCCTGGTTTTGGCTAAAAATACTGACAAAAATTGTGTGTGTGGGCCCATCCTGATTATTATTAACAAATTTATCTAAAATAATAATAATAAAAAAATAAAAAATAAAATAAAATAATAATAATGCAGTCTTGAAGGATACTGCACCTTAACTTACTTAAACTGAAGCAACACACAACATTGTGTTGAAAATAAACTAGAGAATATGTAGGTACAAAGAAAATAGAAAGCGGAGCACTCACCCGGTACGTGTCCTGAAAGGATGGCTGGTCACCTAACAGGCCTGTACAGCCTTCCGAAGTGCCCATTGGCACGATACGGACCGCGGCTGGCATCTGAGCTCCCCCGTTCCATCTACCACCTCCCTGCCGAAGACCCTGTTCGGTGACCAGCCAGCCCTTGAGGACACTTAACAGGTGAGTGCTCTGCTTTCTATTTTCTTGGTACCTACACATTTGGAATATTCTCAGTTTCCGTGCAGCACCTCCTAAGATCCTAATTGGGTTTTACATGCTCAATCTCCATTTATTGTCTGCAAACTAACAATGTTGCATCTATAGCAGTAGTACATTCAGTGCCAATTCACTTCTGCTTCTTTTCTTTTTCTGGTTGTCTCATAAACTAGAGAATAGGTGAGAAAATAATACAGTCAATTATACGAGTGATCACTCAGTCTCTGTTGTCAGTAGACCTGTGGAGAAAATGCACTGCTGAACAGATATTGGTTCCTTCAATATGTATAATACTTCTACCCAAAGCAAGTACTTCAAGATTGTAACAATTACAGTCTATCCCGTCAATGTGCTGCCCAGCCTGGTTGACAGTTTCTCGGTTCCTTTCGTTCCGCACCCCTTTGAGTGCTCATATTGCTGCATGTGTAATCCTGTTACACCAGCTGCAATGCCCCCTCCCATAGACTTGCATTGAGGGGGCCGGGCATGATGTCATGAGGGGCGGGGCTATGACGTCACGAGCTATCAGCACCGGCTCCAGCATTCGGAACAGTTTGTTCCAAAGAGTGAGCAGCGGAGTACCCCTTTAATGTTTCTTTTAGATTGGTCAGGTTCTATTTTTGTTCTAATACAAAGCTCAAAATCTCCTGCACAGCCACAGAGTTAAAGGGTTCTTTTTCTATTGCAAAGTGATGGCAAGAAGCTACGAAACTATGATACCAAAATAATACAATAGTACAAAATATCCTCATATGCTCCTTCTCATAGTGACAGAACTGTTTAGGGTATTCCCATCTCTTTATGATCAGTGTGGGTCAGACCTCTGGGACCCCACCAATCCTAAAAAAAAAAAAACTAGCAAAAAAACATTTTCGCACTGCAGTACTTTATAGTGTTAACCTACACAATGGGCCATAACCCGCAAGTAAAGGGGTCCCGATAGCTTCCTGTCTAGCCAGGTGGTCAGGAGCTATGTAACAATCAGTCCAACACAAAGATGTGTTTAAAGGTGGACATTTTAATATTATTGTCATCTCTGCTGTACGGTGACAACAGTAAACTGATTTTTTTTTTAATCAAATGTACTTAATCAAATGTATTTTAAGACTAAAAACTTTCCTTTTATTTTTAGATATATCTTAAAGTGGGTCTATTTCTAACTATCCATTAAAACGCAGTATCAATTATACACATTACATGTATGCAGCCATTATTATAGACGGCTATATACAAAGGTGCTTTCTCAAAGTGCGCGAGATAAGATGAGCTGCCCATCAGCTCGCTTACACTGCCCTGACATGCTATCAAGTTTCTTGCTTCTGACGTGTACTTACATTACTCAATGGCATCTGACAGCAGTGAAAGGCTACACAAAACTGCTTATTGATCAGTACAAAACAATTTGACGAAGTAGATGAGACGTTCAGGCGGACTGGAGGTGCTATAAGGTGAAGACATTTTGCGCTCCTTCACACTTACGTTAAATGCTACACAACTTCATTAGATCATGCCAAAAGCACTTACCTTATCCCAAATCCCTCCTGATCAGTAGGGCAATGAAGACACATTACCTGCCCCAGATTAATTATCAATGTGATTATATCAAGGAAACTTGGGAACTTGTAAACTTGTAGGTGAATTGTCGAAAAAATGCTCTGAAATCTCAATCTCACCCAGCTCACTTAAACAGGGAAAGGAAATGCATGACCTGCTTTGGCTTTACTTCTATTATAACGCAATTGTGTTCAGAATTAGATCTTCAAAGCTTCCATTAACAAGAAGATAATACAAATCAATCTGGATTAGAACATGGCTGCTTATTCATATATGAATTGCTGCTCATATAGCAGCATATAAAGCAGCAACTTAATGGTGCTCATATTGCGTAATAAAAAAAAAAAATTATATATATATATGGTTGAAACAGATTATCTTCTATTTTAATTTTTAACATTGGCCAGGCTGGGATGACAAACAGTACAGTACTCATCTGTCGCAATCCCCCACTGCTGTGAAGTGGCCGGTCCCTGCAGCTCACTGCTTCCTGGTGAGGTCTTGACAGAAGAAAGTGAGAGCTAGGTGCCATAGGGAGGGGACTGCAACAGGTGACTACTGCATTTATTTATTTTTCCCAGCTGACAGACCCCCCCAAAAAATCGCCGAACAACCCATTTAATGGGGTTAATTGAGCTTTTAGTTCCAGAAACAGTACCGTGATTTTTCCCAATCTTTGTCTGGCACTGCGGCCGTGCTTTGTTGAATCTCAGATTAAACATGTTACACTTAACCCCTTAAGGACCAAGCCCATTTTCACCTTAAAAGGGGTACTCTACTGGAAAACATTTTTTCTTTTTTTAAATCAACTGGTTCCAGAAAGTTAAACAGATTTTGTAAATGACTTCTATTAAAAAAATCATAATCCTTACAGTACTTATTAGCTGCTGTTCCTAAAATGGACAGAGGTGTCAGCAGAGAGCACTGTGGTCAGACAAAGGAAATTCAAAAAGAAAAGAACTTCCTGTGGATCATAACAGCAGCTGATAAGTACTGGATAGATTAAGATTTTTTTAATAGAAGTAATTTACAAAAT
The DNA here is from genome assembly GCF_029499605.1 of Hyla sarda. NCBI lineage: Eukaryota > Metazoa > Chordata > Amphibia > Anura > Hylidae > Hyla > Hyla sarda. The sequence continues at coordinate 485,737,534 of NC_079189.1, forward strand.
CTAAACTTTCTGGCACGAGTTGATTTAAAAAAAAAAAAAAATAAATAAATAAATAAATGTTTTCCAGTGGAGTACCCCTTTAAGGACCAGAGCATTTTTTGCACATCTGACCACTGTCACTTTAAGCATTAATAACTCTGGGATGCTTTTACTTATTAATTTGATTCGTTTTTTCGTGACACTTGCATCATTTCTTGGTGAAAAAGCCTAGGGTGTTAAATACATCATCTCCCCCTGTCATCATCCAGACCCCCGTCATTAACACCCTCATCATCATCACCGTCATCATCCCCCTTCATCATTACCGCCTGTCATCATCCCCCCTTCATCATTACCCTGTCATCATCCCCCCCTTCATCATTACCCTGTCATCATCCCCCCCTCATCATTACCCTGTCATCCCCCCTTCATCATTACCCTGTCATCATCCCCCCTTCATCATTACCCTGTCATCATCCCCCCTTCATCATTACCCTGTCATCATCCCCCCCTTCATCATTACCCTGTCATCATCCCCCCCTCATCATTACCCTGTCATCCCCCCTTCATCATTACCCTGTCATCATCCCCCCTTCATCATTACCCTGTCATCATCCCCCCCTTCATCATTACCCTGTCATCATCCCCCCCTTCATCATTACCCTGTCATCATCCCCCCCTTCATCATTACCCTGTCATCATCCCCCCCTTCATCATTACCCTGTCATCATCCCCCCTTCATCATTACCCTGTCATCATCCCCCCTTCATCATTACCCTGTCATCATCCCCCCTTCATCATTACCCTGTCATCATCCCCCCTTCATCATTACCCTGTCATCATCCCCCCTTCATCATTACCCTGTCATCATCCCCCCTTCATCATTACCCAGTCATCATCCCCCCTTCATCATCCCCCCTTCATCATCACCGCTTGTCAATGTCTGATTTAACAGTGGTCTTCAACCTGCGGACCTCCAGATGTTCCAAAACTGGGAGGCAACATCATTATTCCAGGGCCGGGCGCGGAGAAGAGGCCCACCCGATGAAGATGGACAGCCCGGAACGACTATCCCTCCCCACCGGACGGTCCTGCAGCACAGATGGCCCGGACAAGCTCACCCTAACGTCCAGCCGAGCGGAGGGGAGTACAAAACTAAAGGGGGGATGGGGGGCTGGATGATGACGAAGGCCCGGGCAGTGGTCTTCAACCTGCGGAGCTCCAGAAATTTCAAAACTACAACTCCCAGCATGCCCGGACAGCCGATGGCTGTCTGGGCTTGCTGTGAGTTGTAGTTTTGAAACATCTGGAGGTCCGCAGGTTGAAGACCACTGAGGGTGGAGAATTCACTCGAGTATAAGCCGAGGGGGGTGTTTTCAGCACGATAAATCGTGCTGAAAAACTCTGCTTATACTCGAGTATATGCGGTAGCATTTTTCTAACTTTGAAGCTATCTGCTTGTAAGGAAAATAGACATACCAAATAAATTATATATTGATTCACATATACAATATGTCTACTTTATGTTTGCATCAAAAAGTTGACATGTTTTTACTTCTGGAAGACATCAGAGGGCTTCAAAGTTCTACAGCAATTTTCCCAAAAATGTTGAAAATTAGAATTTTTCAGGGACCAGTTCAGTTTTGAAGTGGATTTGAAAGGCCTTCATATTAGAAATACCCTATAAATGTCCCCATTATAAAAGCTGCACCCCTAAAAGTATTCAAAATGACATTCAGAAAGTGTGTTAACCCTTTAGGTGTTTCACAGGAATAGCAGCAAAGTGAAAAAGAAAGTTCAAAACCTCCTTTTTTTTATATTCGCATGTTCTTGTAGACCCAGTTTTTGAATTTGTACAAGGGAAAAAAGGAGAGAAATCCCCCCCCAAAATTTGTAACCCAATTTCTCTCGAGTAAGGAAATGCCTCATATGTGGATGTAAAGTGGTCTGTGGGTGCACTAGGGGCTCAGAAGGGAAGGAGCGACAATGGGATTTTGGAGAGTGAATTTTGCTGAAATGGTTATTGGGGGGCATGTCACATTTAGGAAGTCCCTATGGTGCCAGAACAAAAAAATAATAATTGCACACTATTTGGAAAACAACACCCCTCAAGGAACGTAACAAGGGGTACAGTGGACTACAGTTCTCAGAAGAGAAGGAGCCACATTTGGCTTTTGGAAAGCAAATTTTGCTGAAATGGTTTTTGGGGGGCATGTCGCATTTAGGAAGCCCCTATGGTGCCAGAACAGCAAAAAAAAAAAACCACATGGCACACTATTTGGATAACAACACCCCTCAAGGAACGTAACAAGGGGTACAGTGAGCCTTTACACCCCACAGGTGTTTGACAAATTTCAAATAAAGTTGGAAGTGAAAATGAAAAATTAGATTGTTTTCACAAAAAATGGTGGTGTTACCCGAAATTTTTCATTTTCACAAGGGGTACTTGGAGAAAAAGCCTCCCAAAATTTGTAATACCATTTCTTCTGAGTATGGAAATACCACATATATGGATGTAAAGTGTTCTGCGGGCAAACAACAATGCTAAGAAGAGAAGGAGCGCCATCAGGCTTTTGGAGAGCGAATTTGTTTGGAATGGAGGTCGGGGACCATGTGCATTTACAAAGCCCCCCGTGGTGCCAGAACAGTGGACCCCACACTGCTAAATGTAGCTCATATCCATTAGGTTCTTAGTATTGTGGTCACCTACAGCTACTGATTTTTTTTTTACCTTCAAACATTTCTTTCTTATTAGATTTACTCCAAACTCCCTAAACTTAAATTTGCCACGTGTATAGATCACATCGCTGGAGACAGAATGAAAGTGACAGGGATACAGTGACTGGGGAGGATGCTCGGAGCATGCCTGTAGCACTGACTAAATCACTGAAGACTTGCTCCTTAGCACAACCTTTGTTTTGACCATTTCTAGATTAACGTTATGGAATTTTTGGAAAAGTCAACTTTAGTGCTGAGGTAGGTATATAGGCAGTACACAGTCTATTTTACTGTTCTCATAAACAAAGCAATTCTGACATTTTGGCAAATATCCAAAGTTCATTCAGCAGCACAGAGTAGAAATTCAGGCATCTTCTATTAGGTGCCCGCATTGTATGGCCTCGGACATACGCCCAGGATACAACCAAGCTTGGTAAACCATAGCACGCATCTTTTCCTAAAGCATTTATAAAGAATTCTCTTGATATTGCAGCAACCACTTGCAACATTTGGATGGTGGTAAGAGTCTTAAACAAGATTCGTACCAGAGTGAAGGTCATTTACATTAAACATCCTATTCTAGAAAAATCCCTTTCCAGCTTTATCCCATGACAATAATCCAATACTGGCACATTACGGCTAGGTTCATAATATGGAATTTTCTAGTGTAATTCAGCTCTGGTCCAGCAGAATCCCATTGCTGGCAATAGATTCCGCTGCACAGTGCACACTACAGAAATTCTGCAGTGGATGTTTTGCAGCTGAAAGAATAATCTTGCTTATTCTTTCAGGGAAACTGCCTGGAATACCATGTCCACATTATATACATGTCCATATTATATACATGTTTATGCAGTGGATGACAACAGGCGAGTACAGTTTATTTTTTTTTATACCACTTTTAGAAGTAAAAACAACAACTCCTACATAAAAAAAGGAAGTGTCCAAGAGCTATATAATATTGCATTACAAGTATGTGAGACAGTTTACTAAGGGTATGTTCCAGGGGTCTTAATCCTATAAATTATTACTCATGTACAGTGAACAAAAACAGGCAAACAGCTTTCTAAAAACAAAACAAAAAAATGCTCTTTGTTGCCACCTACTGGAATGTGGCTTCACGTCAAGTAATTGTTGGCACTATCCTAAAGGAGATTCCTTATTCTATAATATACAATGAATAAAATATATGCAAACCAGTACAGGCCGAGTGTCTGCCAAAACAAAGGGAGTTTTTGGCATACGGTACATTGGGATCATGGATCCCTAGGAAATATAGTTCAAAACTGACATGTGAATCGAGGACCAGTATCATAATTTCTAACATTTTTGGATACCTTGCAAATTAAAGGGATTATCCAGAATTAGAAATCCAGAGCAGATTTCTTCCAAAAACTGTGCAACCCCTGCCCTCAGGTTGCGTGTGGTTTTGAAGCTAAGCTCCATTAAAGTGTACCCGTCAAATCCAACAAAAAACATTTTTTTAAATATATCACTCAGTACCTAATCCTCACCAGGTACATCTAACTTTATTCATTTTATTACACATAATTTAACTCACTAGTCTGAATTCTTCCCAAAGGGAGGGGGCGTGGCCTCACTGTGCAGGTCTCCGCCCCCTCCCTCAGTTTTCTGTCTGCTCACATCTCCCCTAGCATTAGCAAAACTACAACTCCCAGATTGTCCTCACTGACAGTAGCGGGACACAAGCTGACAGTGGGAGGATTTTTCCTCCAGCTCTGAGCCCTGCGCTCACAGCTGTCAATCAAGGAAGTGTGTCCATGACATAGGTGAGGACGCATGGACACAGCAGGACTAGTATGTGTCCAAGCAGGCAGGGAGGGGCAGTTGTTTGACTGGCTTTTTCGGTATGAAATACTGAAACATTTCTAATGAAAGCAATTACAAAACCTATTGGTTATACATGCTTTACAGCATATCAAAAGTTTTTGTATCTGACAGTGCCCATTTAAAGTAAATAGAGCAAAGTAGTAATGCCACACACAATCTGAGGACAGGCGTGGAGCTAATTTTGGAAGAAATTAGCTCTGTTTTTCTATTTCTGGATAACCACTTTAAGGGTACATTCACACGTACACAGATTTGATGCACACTGCAGATTTCAACGTAAACCAAATGACTGAGCACAGCTTCTAATCTGAAGTTACAAATCCTGCGCATCAAATCTGCGCAGGATCCTGTATGTGTGAACGTACCCTAAAGGGGTATTCCGGCTGTATACATCTTATCCAAAAGGATAGGGGATAAGATGAATGATCACAGGGGTCCCACCGCTGGGGACCCCCGCAATCTTGGTGCAGCCCCTGGCATTCTGTGCTAGGTGCTGCTCCCGAGACGGGGAAGTGATGTCACGGACACGCCCCTAGTGACGTCACACCACCTCCAATAGACCTGAATGGAGGGGGCATGGCGTGACGTCTATAGGGGGCGTGGCCGTGACATCACGTCCCCGTCTCGAAAGAAGCGCCCGGCACAGAATGCCGGGGGCTGCACCAAGAATGCAGAGGTCCCCAGTGAGGACCCCTGCAATCATACATCTTAACCCCTATCCTTTGGGTAAGATGTATAAAGCCAGAATAACCATTTAATCACTACAATAACCAGGGCTCTGCCCCATGTGGCCCTTTGCAGCTGGCAGGGCATATTGGCATTTGTAATTTCATAATATCTGGAAACCAACAGATCGCAGACCATCAACATATATTCTCTCTCTCTGCAAAATAACAGAAATATATTTAAAAGTGTCCTTTAGGCTTTCAATTAGGCTTGGTGAGCATTGAAGAGGATAAGGCAGTGTTTCCAAACAAGTAGTCAGCCAAAAGGTAGTTTTGCAACAACTGGAGGTACACTGGTTGGGAAACCCTAGGATAAGAGCTTGAGCTTGTCAAAAAATAACTGATACTCACCTGCCACTGCTATCCAGACAGTCCCCACTGATTAGTGAAGTCTATATATAAAAAAGAAAGATTGCACTCTCAGTGGAATAAAAGGTCCTCTTTATTATAACTTCATTAAAAACATTCCAGTGCTAGGGTAGGGAGACGTGGTCAGCATCAGCTGACTGACCGGCTGAGGCGATCTCTCTTTTTATATATAGACTTTGCTATTATTGGTTGGCTTGAATTATAGATACGCACCTCCAGCGGTCACTTACATTCACGGACCTGCACTTTCTACCTCAGTGATGTATGCCCAGAGCCCCGTGATTTTGCAATAGTGCCTGCCGAGTCTTTCTCAGCCTAAGTGCGTTGCCCACTGATTAGTGTTTCCTGATGTCTTGACGCACAGGAACTGCCCATTTAGCCAAGCACTGACTTAGTAGCAGAGCGGTTACCACTTTGCCAGGTTACTAAGGAACCAAGAGCAGTAATAAAGCTGGCACTTACGTATCTTGCAATTTCTTATGTTTTTTATTCAGCAAGTCTCTTGATCAGGAGGTCCTTGGTTCAAATGAGAATGCCCTCTTTTCTGTCATGAAACTTATTGAATTAAAATCGTAAGAAATTGTAAGATAGATAGGTGCCAGGCAGCTTTATTATTGCAATCCATGGCTTAGGGCCCTTTTAGACAGGCCAGCTGGACCCCACAAAAGAGGGGTGGTTACGTGGAACACGCATGCCTAGGAAGACTTATTTAGCAGGTTGCTAGCTTTTGCTGTTCATGATAAAGAATTGATCAGAAGGGACCAGGCAGACATTGTTGGGACAATTGGCGAGTATCAATTTATTTATAAGTCAACCTGACCAACTAAAAAAATACTTGCAGGAGTGGACATCATTTTTTAAATATTAACCCCTTAAGGATCAAGCATTTTTGAAATACATTTTTTTATGGTATAAAAAATGACCAAAAAAACGCTATGTTGGACTTTGGAATTTTCTTGCGCGTACGTCATTGACCGTGCGGTTTAATCAATGATATATTTTTATAGTTTGGACATTATTTACGCATGCGGCGATACCACATGTTTGTTTTTATTTACACACTTTTTTTAAATGGGAAAAGGGGGGTGATTCTGATTTTTATTAGGGAAAGGGGCTAAATCACATTTATAAACTTTTCTTTTATTTATTTTTTTACTTTTTTTATGCAGTATTATAGCCCCCTCACTGATTGCAGGCACTGTTCAATGCATTGATCAGTGTTTTCTGCGCTTGAGTGCTCAAGCCTGGATTTCAGGCTTTGAGCATTCAAACGCCGATCAGACAGCCAGGAAGAAGGTAAGTCACCTCCCGCTGTTCTCTCAGCTGTTCGTGACGCCGCGATTTCACCACGACGGTCCCAAACAGCTCCGCTGAGCTAGCCGGTATGGATTTCTCCAGTTTTAGACGCCGCAATCAACTTTGATCGCAGCATCTAAAGGGTTAATACCGAACATCAGCCCTATCAGCAATGTCAGGTATTAGCCGCGGGTTCTGGTTGCTGATAGCAACCGGGACCCCGCAGATATGAATCATGCTAAGCTTCTCAGCGCACTTCACAGATCTGGAGCTGGCCACGGACGTAAATATACGTCTGTGGTCATTAAAGGGGTACTCCTCTGCTCAGCGTTTGGAAAAAACTGTTCCGAACGCTAGAGCCAGCGCTGGGAATGCGTGACGTCGTGGCCCCGCCCCCTCATGACATCATGCCCGCCCCCTAAATGCTATAGGAGGGGGCGAGACAGCTGCCACACCCCCTCCCAAAGACTTGCATTGAGGGGGCGGGGTGTGACGGCATGAGGGGGCAGGGCTATTACATCACGAGCTGCCGACGCCAGCATTCGGAACAGTTTGTTCCAAATGCTGAGCAGCGGTGTACCCCTGTAAGGGGTTGCCTCATTTAATACTTGCGGTCAACGATTGGCTGAGTTGCAATGTTATGGGATGACCCCCAGAAGCAGAAAGAAGACTGCACCAGAGGACTGGATGGCGATACTAGTGGCAGGAATTGGTGGAAGGTAACTCCAGGTTTAATCGAGGCATTCTGGTGAGTATTTAAAAAATAATATATATATATAATTTTAAATGAGACAGCCCTTTAAATACAGATGTGTAAAGGTATAGCAGATCTCATAAAAATTACCTGAATACTGAAAAATACTTTTTCATATTTAATATATTAAAGTTACTGAATGTTTCCGAGAAACTGAAAAGTATTAATTTGGCAAAAAAAATAAATAAATAAAAAGTGAGAAAATAAACTGGACATGAAAAATATTTAGCTGGCTTGAGGGAACCTTCTGGTCACTTAGATGACTGCACTAGACGGTGACATCAGGGGAAGTTAAATATTTGGTGTGGCGGGCTTGGGTATATTCCACAGAGGCAGGATAAACAGAAAAACAAAAATAAAATATTAAAACTTCCCCATCTCTTCCACATTACTGCACAGGGTGCTGACGGCAAGCTACTCCTCATCCTTCACATGACTGCAAGCGTGAAAAGGTTTGCACTAACCCCAGTGAGAATAGCTTGTTAATCAGAGACAGCATGTACCATAGAACAAGAGCCCATGATCTGACAGATTTTACCAACAGATTACTGACATTTTAAATGTTCTCTGAATGAATTCGCTAACATTAACACCTCCGCGCTAATCGATTGCTGTCAGCAGGATTCTGGAAGCTGTGCTGGGGGCCTCGGGACTTCATACAAGAGATCAATTATAGATTTTGGGAGGAAAAAAAAATGATGCATTGATCTGATTTTGTCAACCGTAAAATAATATGAGCTTTGAAATTAACTGAGGAAAAGAGTTCATTTGCTGGAACACAAAGATTGTATAGTCTGATCCTCAAAATGGCACAATAAAATGGCAAAATCCTGTCCAAAATACATTATGGGGAGTAAAAGACAACAGATAAAAGTGTAGTTGGAAAAGCTATGACTGCTTTCTTATAGAAACAGCGCCACCCTTGTCCATATGCTGTGTATGGTACTGCAGCTCCGCAGAACCATTTCCTATTGACTTGCATTATTAAAAAAATATATATAAAACATGTTGGGTTTGCAATAGTAAATGAGGGCCTGTATATCCACCCTTAGGCCATGTTCACACAGTGTTTTTTGGTCCTGACTATTTCTTGCAAAAAAAGACAACTGTTGCTCAAAAACTTCAGTCTTTTTCTAAAATAACAGCAGGTATACAAAACAATATGGGCCAGCACACTGAACTCAATTACTGGAAAACAACCAGAGGTGTTTTGCCCATCTTCTGTATCTTAAATAATGCCAAAAAACAATAAAAGCTTCCGTGGGGCTGGGAAAGCGTGGATCCGTTGACTCTGATAATTCCAGTGGGGTTTTCCCAACCTTATTTTCCCCTGGGGCCTCAACAGCCAGAATACAATAGTAAGACCCTGACATGTCAAAATGTATCCCAATTTAATCCCTCCTTTTAAACCACAATGGCCTCATTTACTATTGTGTTCCTGACTTTAGGTTGTTTTTTTGGTCGCAAAATTTCGGCGACCTGTCGCAGACATTGTGGACCATTTGTGCCACACTTTCCCGATCACCCCAACTCGGGATATTTAGAAACCGAAAAAGGAGCGTTTCTCCACTAAATTGCAGCGCTCACAAATATTTTACATTATATCCGACTCAAATTATGGGGTTTTCACTTTTCGAGTCTGAGCTGTTGCAAAAACCATAGCACCTACCGGAAATTGAATGGAATAAAAGCAAACAAGCTGTTTTGAATGGTAAACTGCTTTTTAATGTTTTGTAAATAATAATAAATATAGTTATATATTGCAACTAATAATTTTTATTATTTTTCCATTTTAAATTATAAATGCAATTCCATCACCTATTTAATCCTGCCATAAACGTTAAAACCCAACATTATTATTCCAAAAACAAAAATTAAAGCATGTCATTTGAAAGTTGGGGTCAATTACCCGTAAGTTAATCATCCTCTCAACCAGCTTCATAGTAATATCTGTGGTCAATTAAAGGGGTACTTCGGCGCTAAGACATCTTATCCCCTATCCAAAGGATAGGGGATAAGATGCCTGATCGCGGGGGTCCCGCCACTGGTAACAATCAGTTCCTGGAGCATGTTTTCTTCGGGTCTGATTACTGGCGATCACAGGGGCCGGAGCATTGTGACATCACGGCCCCGCCCCCGCGTGATGTCACGCTCCGCCCCCTCAATGCAAGCCTATGGAAGGGGGCGTGACAGCTGTGCTTCAGCCCCTGTGATCGCCAGTAATCAGACCCGGAACAAACATGCTCCGGGAACTGATTGTTACCGGGGTACTGCGTGCAAGATTACTGGAGTCCCCAGAGTCCCTCCTTTGGATAGGGGATAAGATGTCTTAGCGCCGGAGTACCTCCTTAAATAATGGATTAGTATGTGATCTGTGGATTCTAACACCATTATAAGCCCTGCACCAGAAGTGTGCTGTGCCCCACTGGATATGGTGTAATGGTGAGTACATTTACTGACGGGCAAATAACTGATCTGTTATTTGGCGCTTGCATTGTCAGTGGGTAAGGTGGTGTACAGATTTGTCTGTATTTCTTCACGTATTGTGAAGATTCACGATGTTATGAAGAATAGCTGAGGCAATTATTATCTTGTATACTGTTTTAGGCTTGTAGAGGAGCACTCCACCACTTACATCTAGAAAAACCTGCGTGCGACATAAACCCGTGACACATTAGTAAATAACATTCAAATAAAACTGATAAACAGGAAACCCTGACTATCAAATCAACCCAACACTAGAGTAAATGAGGCCTGATATGTGTATTTAAAGGAAAACTGACAGTGGGTTCACTAGGCTTAAACACAATACACAGGGTTATATTGTGTGGGTAAACCGGATTACAATGAGGTATCACTAAACCTGAACAAAATGAAAACATTTTACGCAATGTAGGCGGGACCTGACATACCCAGCTTCCCTGCCTCTATACCCTTCACACAGATATACCCACCTACCTCACCTCATGAATATTTATGGGACTCCTTTGCCCATGTGAGTGCAAGGTGGGTGTGCATATCAGAGCAGAGGGGAGGGAGGCAGAGATGTTGGGTATGCCGGATCCTGTCTCCATTGTGCAAAGGAGGCCATTTCCAGATTAGAAATGGCAGCTAATACAGAGGTTATCTCTGGAACCAGACTGTGGGTCTGGTTCACCAGCTCTGTAACCCTGTTTATTGAGTTTGGTGCAGATGAACATGCTGTCAGTTTCCTTAAAATAACCAAAGTTAGTAAAGACCAGTTCAGCATATGATCACTGGGATGTCGAAAATGCCTTGCCGACTGTGCCTCACTACAAAAAGGAGACACCGAAGAAGTGAGGCCTTTCCAAAATATGGGCTAAGTACCAGAAAACACAAAACAGTGACGTGGGCCAATTCTCTGGACTAGGAAGAAAAAAAGGTACATTAGGTATTTTAAAATACATACTAGTATTCACAATCAACTTCTATAGAACTAAATTAGCAGTAATAGAAAGGAGTCTCCTAATACAGTGTGCCTTTGTGTACCATGAGGATTCCTTGGGGTTAAAGGGATCACTTTAGACCTTAAGAAGATTTTGCTGTAATAAAACAAAGAAATGTATTTGTAGTTAAGTCTTGCGCTTACCTGCTGCCGTATTCATGAGTGGTCAAGTCTATTTTGTTCCATCTCTATGTGTCAGATATTCTTTGTTTCCCCAAACAATCAGGGTGTATTAAAATAACCGTACACTGATAATGCCACCAACATGACAAATGGCAGGCTAGGAGTGAGATACCAGAGGGCTCAAGAGCCAGGCCCATTTGCAAGTAAATGATATTGTGTGGACCTGGCATGCCCAGTGCATGACAAACTGAAGCAATTTCAGCGTTGTCGAAGGAACCTGGTTAGATTCCTCTGATGGTAGCTTGGGTTAGTGTACTGAATTGTGCAGACTCCCAAGATCTGAATCACCGGGGGCTTGAAAGGTCTGCATTTGACAAGCCACAAATAATTACTGCACACTCTTTCTATTGTACTCCATTATTTTGCACCTCTTATCTGTAGGTTTAGGGCACTTGTGAACAAGCAGGGTCTCTTCTGTTTTGACCACAGAAGCAACAAAACATTGCTCTTCTCCTGATATCATAAATAAAAGGAGGCCCCGCAGACAGAATTATTTCATCAGGTGTACAGGAGTTCACTCTATACTTGAACAAAAGAGTAGGAAGCAAGAACTGAACCCTGTGGATTTTCATGATGGAAAAATTAAAAGGGCAAGTTCATGGTCTCCTCTGGTTCTACTGGATTTACTGCAAAAACTCATTTGAAAAATGGAGCACAAAACTTTGGAGAGTCTATAATATTCACTGCAAACATATCTAATTTAACTTAGAAAAGCTAAGTTAGCTCTTACTTTCACACTAAGTAAAAAGTATTGTTTATAGATCCCCATGGATGCTACCAAATTACTTCTCTAATTATTATTCTCATGTAGAGAAACAAAGAGTAGAAGGATTGGCTCGATAAGGGTTATTACTTCTCTTCCCAATGATCAAGCTCTTTTAGTCTTATGCTCTGCTAAACTGCATCAAAATCCCAAAATGTGCTTTGTACCATTATGTTCTTTAAGAGTCTGTCAAAAAAAGTGAAAAAAACAAGTCACACGTCTGCATGATTTGACAGCTGCATTTCCACATAACTCAACATGCGGTGTACACCGGATGCTGTATGATGGCCATAATGGAGTCTAAACAAGATGGGGTATAAAAAATACAGCTCTATATTTCCATACAGAGAAAACATAAAAGGACAATCAGTATTGACAATGCAACAGAGACTGAAGGGGTTTTCTTGGACGTTTAGCATAGGCCTTTAACAAGCAAGGTCTGACCAACAGTATCCCCTATGGTTAACAGAGTGTGAAGGAGCTGGCTCTCTGTGTGCGATACTGCCCCTAGTTCTCATTGGAGGTGGTACCATGGTTGCACCCAAACATTGCTAATCTATAATCTATCCTGAAAACCCAATACTGACTAAATGCAGAGGAAACCATTAGAGTTTCATGTCCATATTTAATTATTGTATTAAAGGATGCTTATGCTCATTAGGCCTCAGATTATATTAAGGAAAAGGTTCTTATGAATATAGTTCTTCTCCAGGGTGAATTCCTTTCATAGGCATTAAACGCAAACATTTAAAGCATATGAAAAAAAAAAAATAGTTAAGCAACATTGAGGCAGGCTTTCTAATTAAAGATTGGCAACAATTCTGGCACAATTTGCCCCCAAAAACTGACTAACATAACCATATTTATTTTTTTGTGCCTGGTCTTCATAAGGGGTTTGGCTTAGTGGCATCAAGTAAGGTTCTTTTACATGCGCTGACGGAAGGCAGACAACAAGTGCCAAACCTGCTTATCGGCACTCAATTGCTGAACCTTCACAAGGCTCAATCGTTGGATCTTTTATGTGGCCCATTTAATTCATTACTGTCTGGCGCACATCTTGCTTACACAGGGTGGTGTCCGGCCAATAGCAATTGGCTGGTGAACAAGACTCATTCTCCAGAAACTGCCAGTGGCCCAATATTTACCCCATGTAAAAGGGTCTTAAAAGGGGCACGCCATTGGCCAGCATTTGGAACTAAATGTTCTGAAAGCTGTTTTCGCACTGCAAGGGTCTGCCACACCCCTCGTGACGTCACGGCCATGCCTCCTCAATGCAAGTCTATGGGAGGGGGCATGATGGTCGCCATGCCCCCTCCCATAGACTTGCATTGAGGGGGCACAGCCATGACACCGCAAGGGGTGTTGCCGACCCCCGCAGCACGAAAACAGTGTTCAAAACATTAAGTTCCGAACGCTGCCAAGTGGAGTACCCCTTTAACCCCTTAAGGACTCAGCCCATTTGGGCCTTAAGGAATTTTATTTTTATGTTTTTTCCTCCTCGTCTTCAAAAAATCATAACTCTTTTATATTTTCATCCACAGACTAGTATGAGGACTTTTTTTGTGCGACCAGTTATCCGTTGTAATGCCATCACTCACTTTACCATAAAATATATGGTGCAACAAAAAAAAAAAATATATATATATATATATATATTTGTGTGGAGAAATTAAAAAGAAAACCGCAATTTTGCTAATTTTGGAAGTTTTTTTTGTTCACGCCGTACAATTTACAGTAAAAATGACGTGTTCTTTATTCTTTGGGTCAATACAATTAAAATGATAGCCATGATAACATACTTTCCTATTACTGTTGCGCTTAAAAAAAACAAAAAAAAACGGCAGTATAAGGGCTCATTTTTTGCGCAGTGATCTGTACTTTTTATTGATACCATATTTGCTTATATAAAACTTTTAATAAATGTTTTATAATTTTTTTGGGAATTATAAAAAAGCAGCTATTTTGGACTTTTTTTTTAATTCATGTTCATCTCCGTCTGCTGTGCTGGATGATCGGATGGCCGATACGGTCAATCCGATCATCCATTTTAGTGACCGCGATGCTGCAGATGCCGTGATCTGTATTGATCACGGCATCTGAGGGGTTAATGGCGAACATCCGCGGGATCGCGGATGTCCGCCATTACCGGCGGGTCCCTGGCTGTGATCAGCAGCCGGGACTTGCCATGCATGACCCGAGCATCGCGTTAAGTACCAGCTCACCAGGACGTACATTTATGTCCGGCGTCGTTAAGGGGTTAAGGAACCCATTACATAGGGTGATTATCAGCCAATAACTGCCGTGTGTAATAGACCCAATTATGAAATTTAAAAAAAAAAAAAAAGTATAAATAAATTGTTCACCGGCTCATGAACGTCACGTGACCCTATGTTATAGGCTCTTTAAACGAGTGCCAATTTAGTTGATTGTTGTTCGCATCAGTCAGAAATCATCCTCTACATTGTTTAACTGAGTCCATTCTTGCATCGCTGTACTTTTTGTAGTAGTGGTGCAATAATTGCCCCATTGTCCTGTGGACCAGAATTGGAAAATGCTGCAGCCCAAATAATCTAACCTGTAAAAAGCGATGGCCTATACACAAGAATCTGCCTCAATAACTGTCAAAAGTATCAAGTAGATATTTACTATACACTAAACAAGTAAGGTGCTAAAAACTATTATGTAACAAAGAAAGCCATCTGTAATTGCTGCATGTGACTTTATTCCGTTCTGCTCCTTCCGTATTCAGGACCATGTAGGTGTGCAGGCTGAATACCCTTGGATTGCTCATTAGAAGATAAATGCAAGCTAAACAGATGACCAATGTTATTTGCAAAATGAGTTATTTTCTGTTGAGACAACTGGGTCAGGGGTCAATACCCCCTTTAATTCAAACTAACAAGAAGACATGTTAATGTTCGTGATTAAGCAAGTGGACTTGGGACAGATATTGACACATTTTGATCTTCCCCAGCTCCAAGGCTGACCTTGCTTTTGCTAACGCTCTATGCGGACACCTTTTCAATGGCAGTTAATGAGTACAGGCATAAGATACATTACAGATCAGCAATTTTTATCATTCACAATGCTTTGTTTGATCTTCCATTAGTTTTTTTTTTTCTCCACTTCCTTACAGCTATTTTTACTTCATCTTGGCAGCATTTTTTTTTTACTCTTGAACGTGTCTTCTGCTCATCAAGTTGACTTAACTCCGGTCCTAAGACATCTTATCCCCTATCCAAAAGGATAGGGGATAAAATGTCCAATCGCAGGGGTCTCGCATGCAGCACCCACCCGCAATGCAAGTCTATGGGAGGGGGCGTGACAGGGCGTGACGTCCCCATCACGTCCCTCCCGTAGACTTGCATTGTAGGGACGGGGCATGATGTCACATGGGGGCGGAGTTGTGACATCACAATACTCCGGCCCTGAAGTCGTGACCTGGCAGACTCCGAGGCTACGGCGCTGCATGCAGCTCCCACAGGTAGGTGCTGAATGCGGGATTGCGGGGGTCCCCAGCGGCGGGACCTCCGCGATCAGACATCTTTTCCCCTAACCTTTGGATAAGATTTCTTAGGGCCAGAATACCCCTTTAAAAATAGTCTGTTGTATAAAATGGGAACCAGGTGGTGATTGCAAACATACCTGCACTTACAACAATATGTTATATACTTTTACATCTAGGAAGTAGCAGCACAGATGCAAAAACAATTAAAATGGCTGTTCTGTTTAAGATTTTTTGTTGTATTTTTTTTCTAACAAAGATGCTGCCGTAAAATAGAAATAAAAAAATAAAAAGCAAAAAAAATATATCTACTTACCTTCTTTGCTCCACCTGCTGCACCCATTGTCATAGAGCACGGTCCTGCTGCGCTGCATTGCATTTGTTGGCACAAGTATCTTCCCACAAAGGAAATTGCTGCGCAGGAGAATTGGGTTCATTATCAATGACAGAGAAGGTGTAGTGAGGAGGGTAAGTATAGGTTGCTTTCTATTTCCCAGCAGCTTGAGTTCAGATCAATGTTAAACTATATATGCTGGAAATCTTTAAAGGGGTCATCTGGTTAGACACATCCTTTTCAGGTGGCCTATTTAGTTGATGAGAGGAGGCTATAAAGAGCAACTCTAGCTATGGAAAGAGCAGACAGTAAGCGGGGGCCCACCACAATAACCATAAGGGTCTATTTACACGTACAGTATTCTGCACAGATTTGATGCACAGTTTACAGTGAAATCTTCAGCAGAAAATCCTGCACATCAAATCTGCGTAGAATACTGTATGTGTGAATAGACCATAATAAAGATGTCCAACAGTAAGAAACTTCTCCCCTATCCGCTGGGACCCCCCTGTGATCTCCCGTATGGAGCCCCAGCTCGGCTCCTGTGTGTGATGTTTCGCACACAGCTGGTTCAAACACACCCTTCATTCATCTCTATGGGAAAGGCAGAGACACACAGATGAATGGAGGGGGCATATATCAACCAGCTGATGTACTGGGTATTAGGGCTGGGCGGTATACCGGTTCATACCAAATTCCAAATTTTTTGGGCTGCACGATATGAATTTTCCTCCATACCGCAATACCGGTTTGGCCCCTCCCCCTCGGGAATGTATTATCAGCCCAGCGCTGTTCTGTCCCCACATCGGGGAACTAATCCTATGTTACCCGCCAGCACTGTTCTGCCCCCCCCAATTAGTGATCAGCCCAGCGGGGTACTACTCACAGATGTCACCCTCAAGCACTGCCCTCCTCCTCTTTGTTGGGGGCCGCAGGCGCTGGAACTCTATACTGTACGCCAGTGGTCTCAAACCTGCAGACCTCCAGATGTTGCAAAACTACAACTCCCAGCATGCCCGGACAGCCTGTCTGGGCATGCTGGGAGTTGTAGTTTTGCAACAGCTGGAGGTCCACAGGTTTGAGACCACTGCTGTACGCTGTATCCCTATGCCCGGGCTGCAAAAGCTACAGAAAAAAACTGTAACTTACCTACGTCGGCCACACGCTGGGGACGGGAACGTTGGACAGCCGTCAGCCTATCACCGGCCGGAGCGATATCCCGCCCCGGCCAGTGATAGGCTGAGCCCACTATCATGTAAGGAGCTCTGGCCGGCTTCTTACATGACAGTGGGCTCAGCCTATCGCTGGCTGGGGAGGGACATCGCTGCGGCCGGTGATAGGCTGACGGCTGTCCGACGTTCCAGTCCCAAGAAACAGCGTGTGGCCGACGTAGGTAAGTTAAAGTTTATTTTCTGTATCTTTTGCAGCCCGGGCATAGGGATACAGCGTACAGCAGTGGTCTCAAACCTGCGGACCTCCAGCTGTTGCAAAACTACAACTCCCAGCATGCCCGGACAGCCATTGGCTGTCCGGTTATGCTGGGAGTTGTAGTTTTGCAACAAGTGGAGGTTCGCAGGTTGGAGAACACTGGTGTACAGTGAGTTCCATCGCCAGCGGCCCCCAACAAAGAGGAGGAGGGCAGTGCTTGAAGGTGACATCTGTGAGTAGTACCCCACTGGGCTGATCATTAATTGGGGGGAGCAGAACAGTGCTGGCGGGTCACATGATTTTGGGGGGGGGGGGGAGCCGAACACCGCACGCGGGTCACATGATTGGGGCGGGGTGAAAATACCGTTATATACCGTGGAACCGCCGTAAGTTAAAAAAAAATACAGTGATATACATATTTGGTCATACCGCCCAGCCCTACTGGGTATGAAACGCACTGTAACAGAGCAGAGCGAAGGACACGTTTCTTTCCGCTGGATATCTTCTTGAACATTGGGTGACAGTGCTTGGCTCTGGTCCAGACTACTCTACTTTTGTTGCAGCACTACTGTGAACTGGCTGGAGAGCTTCCTACAGCAAAGTTCGCAACTACTTTTAGAGGGTTAAAGAAGCACTTTGTAAAACTGTGTGCTTATATAGTGCAGCAAAGGCTATTGCGTAGGCTCTTGTTCATGCCTTGTGTTTACCTGTTTTAGCTAATGTTTTAGCTCAGTTTGCAGCCATACTAATTGCAATTCCATCCCATCACTTATGCTGCCTACATTTCCAATGAATCCTCTGGCCTTGCAGAGAGATTAGGTGTGCTGTTTGATCACTGGGATTGGTCATCTATTTAGACTGACAGTGCTGTAGTTCACATTTTGCACTGTTTTGATGTGTTTACTTATCCAAAGAGTCATATTGTCATGATGAGAAAGGGATTTCACCTAAAATCACTATATAGGCATTTAATAAAGATATGAAGTCTTTAGGCTGTGTTCACATTTTGAATTTATACAGCCTGTCACACATTTGTACAGCATTTTGGCTGTTTCTGCTGTGATTTTTCAATATTGCAGTAAAATGTACACATTTTGACAGTGCTTTGCACAATTGTCATAAAAATATCCCCTTTTTTGCAGCAATTTTGGGAAAATCATGGCAAAAACCACAAAAAGTTTAGCAAGAAAGGCAATGTGTAAACACAGCCTCATATATCCTAAACCAGAGCCTATATATCAAAATCACATAGATCAGCAGCAGTATACAGATAGAGCTTAGAGGGAGGGGTCTTGGAGCTAACAAGATTGAGCTGATAGGTAATGATACCCATATGTAGTTCTCAAGAAGTCAGCTGACCCTGGACCTCATCAGCTGCTGCATAGTACAGAGGAAGTTCTTTTCTTTTAGAATTTCCAGAGGGACAGAGGGGTCCGCACGGAGCACTGTGGTCAGATAAAGGAAATTCAAAAAGAAAAGAACTTCCTGTGGAGTATACAGCAGTTAATAAGTACTGGTAGGATTAAGATTTTTAAAAAGAAGTAATTTACAAATCTGTTTAACTTTCTAGCACCAGTCGATCTCGCGGGCGTCCGCCATTAACCCCTCAGGTGCCGGGATCAATACAGATCCCTTAATCTGCGGCAGTGCGCGATTTGAATGAATGATCGGATCGCCCGCAGCGCTGCTGCGGGGATCCGATCATTCATAACGCCGCACGGAGGTCCCCTCTCCTTCCTCCGTGCGGCTCCCGGCGTCTCCTGCTCTGGTCTGAGATCGAGCAGACCAGAGCAGAAGATAGCCGATAACACTGATCTGTTCTATGTCCTATACATAGAACAGATCAGTATTAGCAATCATGGTATTGCTATGAATAGTCCCCTATGGGGACTATTCAAGTGTAAAAAAAAATGTAAAAAAATGTAAAAGTAAAAAAAAAGTGAAAAATCCCCTCCCCCAATAAAAAAGTAAAACGTCTGTTTTTTCCTATTTTACCCCCAAAAAGTGTAAAAAATAATTTTTATAGACATATTTGGTATCGCCGCGTGTGTAAATGTCCGAACTATTAAAATAAAATGTTGATGATCCTGTACGGTTAACGGCGTGAACGAAAAAAAAAAAAGTCAAAAATTCCTACTTTTTAAATACATTTTATTAAAAAAAAATTATAAAAAATGTATTAAAAGTTTTTTATATGCAAATGTGGTATAAAAAAAAAAGGACAGATCATGGCGCAAAAAATGAGCCCCCATACCGCCGCTTATACGGAAAAATAAAAAAGTTATAGGTCATCAAAATAAAGGGATTATAAACGTACTAATTTGGTTAAAAAGTTTGTGATTTTTTTTAAGCGCAACAATAATATAAAAGTATATAATAATGGGTATCATTTTAATCGTATTGACCCTCAGAATAAAGAACACATGTCATTTTTACCATAAATTGTACGGCGTGAAAACAAAACCTTCCAAAATTAGCAAAATTGCGTTTTTCGTTTTAATTTCCCCACAAAAATAGTGTTTTTTTGGTTGCGCCATACATTTTATGATATAATGAGTTATGTCATTACAAAGGACAACTGGTCGCACAAAAAACAAGCCCTCATAATAGTCTGTGGATGAAAATATAAAAGAGTTATGATTTTTAGAAGGCGAGGAGGAAAAAATGAAAACGTAAAAATTAAATTGTCTGAGTCCTTAAGGCCAAAATGGGCTGAGTCCTTAAGGGGTTAAGGGTGACAACTACAGGATCCTTTACACACTGCACCTTATTATAATCTGCGCCAAAAAGATTTTAGCTCAGAGAATCCACAATATCTCAGGTATGTGACAGTAATAATTATATGAAATGTTTAATGTTAATTGTCCAGTCGTGAAAATTATGACTGCACAACATCAGGTTAACCATGTATGGACCTGGACATTAGAGGAAAATACATAAAAACCTGATTAGTAGACTTTCTAGTATCATCACCATACTTAACATGTAATAGGACATGGTAAATGTAATTAGAATTGCTAATGGCATATTATATGTCATGCATGACCTTTATATGTATGTCACCTTGACCTGTAAAACCAATAGATGGCAATTGGGTCAATAGAAATCAAATGAGAACTAATTTATTCAGGATTGAGGTATCTCAATCAGGAGCAGAAATCGGGAGGAATTTATAATTCTGCTCCTGACAGGGGGCGCACATTTAAATGATAACAAGTGTCACTTTGAAGTTGAATTGTTCCCAATGGTCAGTTTCAGGTTGGGGTTGTATTTAAAAGGTCAACTGCAGGCAACTAGTAATGAATGAAGTCACATGACTGCCAACAACTGCTGATCCTAGAAGGTCAAACGGGTCAGAAATGATCATTTTAGCCTGTATATAATCAACTGCAGAAATTCTATACCTAATGTAATTTACCAAATAAAAGAAGTGATCTGATTGGTTGCTATGGACAACTGGGAAACTTTTCTTCTGGACAGGTTTTGATAAATCTCCCCCAAAAAGTGTCTACAGAGTGCTGACAGTGTCTGGCATACAGCAAAACCAATAGCTGATTGGTGGTCACTTCATATCCCAGAAATAATAACTGATCAAATAGTCCCATCAAATTAAAAGGTACCGATAAAATCTAAAAATCAGGATTGTAAAAAAGTCCTGTATATGGAAAAATAAAAGTGATACAGGGGTCAAAAGAGGACAAAGTTTAGGCATACTAATTTGCATGCAAAAAGTTATTTTTTTTCCAAGTAGTAAAATAAAACAAAACCTATAAAAATGGAGTATCATCGTAATTACCGTATTTATCGGGGTATACCACGCACCGGCCTATAACACGCACCCTCATTTTACCAAGGATATTTGGGTAAAAAAAAGTTTTTTACCCTAATATCCATGGTAAAATGAGGGTGCGTGTGTGCGCGTGTATACCCCGATAAACCCCCAGGAAAGGCAGGGGGAGAGGGGCCGTCGCTGCCCGCTTCTCTCCCCCTGCCTTTCCTGGGGTCTAGAGCCCTGCTGTCGGCCCTTCTCACCCCCTGGCTATCTGCGCCGCTGCCCGTTCTGTCCCCCTGACTATCGGTGCCGGCGCCGATAGCCAGGGGGAGAGAAGCGGCGCCGACAGCCAGGGGGAGAGAAGGGCCGGCAGCAGCGCTCTAGACCCCAGGAAAGGCAGGGGGAGAGAAGCGGGCAGCGACGGCCTCTCTCCCCCTGCCTTTCCTGGGGGTGTATCGGCGTATAACACGCACACAGACTTTAGGCTAAAAATTTTAGCCTAAAAAGTGTGTGTTATACGCCGATAAATACGGTATATGTACCTACAGAATAAAGAGAACATGTAGTTTTTACTGAAAAGTGCACTGCATATAAACAGAAGCCCCCAAATTTTCAAACTGCCATTTTTTATTTTAACCCCTTAAGGACCAAACCAATTCTGGCCTTAAAAGGGGTACTCCAGCGGAATTTTTTTCTTCTTAAAGGGGTACTCCGGTGAAAACCTTTTTTCTTTGAAATCAACTGGCTCTGGAAAGTTAAACAGATTTTTTAATTACTTCTATTAAAAAATCTTAATCCTTCCTGTACTTATTAGCTGCTGAATACTACAGAGGAAATTCTTTTCTTTTTGGAATACTCTCTGATGACATCACGAGCACAGTGCTCTCTGCTGACGTAATAATAATAAGTCTTTATTTATAGTTGTCCTTAGTGGGATTTGAACCCAAGGCCCCAGCGCTGCAAGGCAGCAGTGCTAACCACTGAGCCACCATGCCACCCTTCGCATACATCTGCTATGCATACATCTGCTATGCATACATCTGCTATGCATACATCTGCTATGCATACATCTGCTATGCATACATCTACTATGCACGGTTGCTAAAATGGACAGAGATGTCAGCAGAGAGCACTGTGCTCGTGATGTCATCAGCGTTCCAAAAAGAAAGGAATTTACTCTGTAGCATTCAGCAGCTAATAAGTACTGGAAGGATTAAGATTTTTTTATAGAAGTCATTTACAAATATGTTTAACTTTCTGGCACCAGTTGATTTAAAAGAAAAAAGGTTTTCACCGGAGTACCCCTTTAAATCAACTGGTGCCAGAAAGTTAAACAGATTTGTAAATTACTTCTATTTAAAAATCTTAATCCTTCCAGTACTTAGCTGCTATATGTTCCAGATGAAGTTCTTTTCTTTTTTAATTTCTTTTCTGTCTGACCACAGTGCTTTCTACTGACACCTCTGTTCATGTCAGGAACTGTCCAGAGAAGCGTAGGTTTGCTATGGGGATTTTCTCCTGCTCTGGACAGTTCCTCACATGAACAGATGTGTCAGCAGAGAGCACTGTGGTCAGACAGAAAGGAAATTCAAAAAGAAAAGAACTTCCTGTGGAGCATACAGCAGCTGATAAGTACTGGAAGAAATAAGATTTTTAAATAGAAGTAATTCACAAATCTGTTTAACTTTCACCAGTTGATAAAAAAAAAATATATATATATGTTTTCTATGGAGTACCCCTATCACAAACAACAACAAGGAGGGGAGGGGGAGGGGGAGGGGAAGGGGGGGGGACAGTAGAGACAAGAGTGGGGGGAACATAGACAGGAATACATGTAACACTCAAAACAAACGGAAATGAGGAGAAAGAAAGAAGCAGGAAGAAATAGAAGGGGGGGGGGGTCAAGGTGGTTGCCGGTCCGAAAACCGATCCCATGGCTCCCAAACAGAGAGGAAAGAGGCAATCGAGTTATTCAAAGCAGCTGTGAGAGCTTCCAGGGAGCGAATCTCACGAATACGAGTAAGCAGTTCAAGAGTTAGGAAGAATTCTCTTCCAGCACTTGGCGATAGGGGTCTTAGCAGCCAGGACAATGTGCATTAAGAGCCTAAATGGCTTCTTAGACAAAGTGGAATGGGAAAGGTGGAGGAGATAAATCAAGGGCTCTAGGGGGACTGAAACACCCAGAGCCTCAGAAATGAGGCGCTGCACCATTTTCCAAAAATCCGATAGGAGGAGGTGACATGATAAGAAAATATGAAATACCGTGCCCAACCCCACCCCACAATGCCAGCACTTAGGGGAAATGGAAGGGTTAAGTCTATTCAGAAGCTCTGGGGTGTGATACCAGCCCATAAGCAGTTTGTACTGGGTTTCCTTATAAGCAGAGGCAACATAATGGTAATGTTCAAAACCTCCTCCCAACGGGCCATATAACGGTGGGATGGGGGGGGGGGGGGTCAGCGTCTAGGGGCTGTATGAGTAGTGAGTAGATATCAGAGAGAAGGCCCCTCATCTGAGGTCCACCCTGATATAACCGCTCAAAGCCAGAGGGCTGAGAGACTGTTGTAGAGCCAGTAGTGGAGGACATAAAGTGCCTTAATTGAACATAGTGAAGAAGCTCAGATGAGGGGAGATCCCAACGAAAGGCCAGTTGCTCAAAGGGCAGCAGGGAGCGAGAAATAGGATCAACTATTATCAGCCCAACAGAAGGGGCCACGGGAACCCCACTCCACCATAATAGGGGACCTACCAGAGGGGAAATTAGGAGGATAAAGAAAAGATCTCAGAGGGGAGAAAGGAGAAAACAGTTTAAACTTTTTAGAACAATACCCCCACACATACCTAGCTATAAAGTTAACCTCTCCAAAACGGAAGCGCCAACTCTTAGCCTTCCCCTGTCTCTGTCTACGCTTCTTCGCTACAACTTCTCTTTTAAATGGTCCTCTTCTGCTATTAAGTACTTAGGGGTCCATATTTATTTTTATTTAATTTATTTATATAGCGCCTACAGATTCCGCAGCGCTATCACTTCTTGCTATTCCTCCCTCTACTCTGCCAACTACCTCCCTCTATTTAAGGAACTTAGAGCTCTTTTTGTGGTGTTAAAATGACCATCCTCCCGAAACTGCTCTATTTTTTTCGAAACATTGCCTACCCGGGTACCATTTTCGGCCTTTCGCTCTTTTCAGTGGGCTATTTTCCGTATTTTTTTAGATGGGAGGAGACTCCGTCTACCGATGTCAGTCATGATGGCGGGTGGAACCATGGGGGGCCTGGCGGTTCCCAATGTGATGAAATATTACTGGGCTGCTCACCTGCGCCACCTTGCGGATTGGTCTACGTACCATGCATATAGCCGCTGGATAGAGCAGGAAAAGCTACAGTTGGCCCCTATTCACCCTAATTCTCTCCTATGGTACCCTCCAGCGTCAAATCTTTCCCTTTCTCCTCTCCTAGGCCCTATGTGTTTCTCGGACAGCCTTGATAGGTACCATTAGACAGTGGAAAAGCAGGAGAGGGAGTGTGAGGGAGTTTGAGAGAAGCAGTCAGAGAGGAATAGAGACCCAGCAGAGCAGTGAAAAAGTTACCAGTGATCCCAATTTTCTGGAGGGTAGCAAAGAGGAACGGCCACCCCAGCATATCAAAGGCCTTCTCGGCATCGAAGCTGTGCATTAACGCCTACTCAGACCTTCGATTCATTAAGTTGACAAGACACACCACCCTCCTGGTGGTGTGGCCGCCCTGGCGGCAGGGAATAAACCCAACCAGGTCCTTATGGATTAGAGAGGGGAAAAATTAACTAAGACTGACCGCCAGGACCTTGGAGAAAAGCTTCAAATCAGAGTTAAGGCGCACGATGGGTCTATAACTAGAGCAATCATGGGGGTCCTTGCTAGGGATGTCCTGATAAAAAAAATTGTAAGACCAAGTACAAGTACCAATACTTTAATTCAAGTACTCGTCGATACCAAGTACTTTTATTTTAAAGGGAATCTGACCCCAGGGTGACGCGGTCTCTGGTGCTGCTTACCGTGCTGATATGTGGGTTCTTGTTGTGAGGAGGCGGCTGCTGTAGTATGAGCCAAAATTTCTCTCTTCTCCATTGGACAGAACAGGGAATTTGGAGCGATTGCGGTGATGGTCACATGGTGAGCAGCGGTAGAAACCGGGTCACCGGCACTATCTACCTATAAATTCAAGTTAGTGCAGGTGACTCTGCTGCAAGATTGCCTTTAACCTCTTAAGGACTTCGGGTGTACCTGTACGTCCTAAGCCCGGTCCCGGTGTGAAAAACGGGGTCACGTCATGACCCAGCATCACACCGGGTCGGTCCCGGCTGCTAACGATAGCCAGGACCCTGGGCTAACAGTGCGCGGCACCGATCGTTGTGCCGCGCGCTGTTAACCCTTCAGATGCGCCGATCAAAGTTGACCGCCGTGTCTGAAAATGAAAGTAAACTCTTCCCGGCAGCTCAGTTGGGCTGATCGGGACTTCGCGATAAAAATCGCAATGTTCCGATCAGCTGGAACGCAGGCGGAGGTCTCCTTACCTGACTGCGGCGTCCGATTGTCGATTGATTGCTCCAAGCCTGAGCTACAGGCTTGAGCAATCAAGCCCCTTTCTGACTGATCCGTGCAAAGCTATGGCTTGGCAGGGATCAGCATAGGAGATCAGTGTGTGCAGTGCTATAGCTCCCTATGGGAGCTAAAACACTGCAAAAAAAAAAAAAAAAAGTGAAAAAGAAAGTTAAAGGTCATTTAACCCCTTCCCTATTAAAAGTTTGAAACACCCCCCCTTTTCCCATAAAAAAAAACAAAAAAAAAAAACTGTGTAAATAAAAATAAAAATTAACATATGTGGTATCGCTGCGTACGTAAATGTCCGAACTATAACATTATATCATTAATTAAACTGCACGGTCAATGGCGTACGTGCAAAAAAAAAATCCAAATACCAAAATAGCGTATTTTTGGTCACTTTTTATATCATAAAAAAATTAATAAAAAGCGATCAAAAAGTCAGATCAACACAACGCGGAAAAATAAAAAAAAGTTACAGGGGTCAGAAGATGACAATTTTAAACATTAAAATTTTCCTGCATGTAGTTATGATTTTTTTCATGAGTGCGACAAAATCCAACCTATATAAGTAGGATATCATTTTACCTGTATGGACCTACAGAATAAAGATAAGGTGTAATTTTGACCAAAAAATGCACTGCGTAGAAATGGAAGCCCCCAAAAGTTACAAAATAAAAAAATTTCTTCAATTTTGTCGCACAATGATTTTTTTTCCGTTTTGCCGTGGATTTTTTGGTAAAATGACTAATGTCACTGCAAAGTAGAATTGGTGGTGCAAAAAATAAGCCATCATATGGATTTTTAGGTGCAAAATTGAAAGCGTTGATTTTTAGAACGTGATGAGGAAAAAATTAAAATGCAAAAACGGAAAAACGCTGAGTCCTTAAGGGGATAATAGTAGGTAGTATCCCCCTGTAGGTAGTATAGATACTTGCTGACATTAGTAGCAGCCCCCCTGAAGACCGCAGCCCCTCCCCTTGTAGACAGCATCCCCCACTCTTGTAGACAGCAACCCCTCGTCCCCCTTGTAGACAGCGCCCCCTGTGTCCCCCTTGTAGGCAACAGGCCCCCCCCCCCTTGTAGACAGTGCTCACTCTTGTCCCCCTTACAGACAGCAGGCCCCCCCTTGTAGACCCTGGGCCCCCTCCTTGTAGACAGGGACCCACCCTTGTAGACAGCAGCCCCCCCCCCCCACTTTGTAGACAGCGCTTCCTCTTGTCCCCCTTGTAGGGAGCAGGGTCCCCCCTTGTAGGGAGAAGGGTCCCCCTTGTAGGGAGTAGGGTCCCCCCTTGTAGGGAGAAGGGTCCCCCCTTGTAGGGAGAAGGGTCCCCCCTTGTAGGGAGAAGGGTCCCCCCTTGTAGGGAGAAGGGTCCCCCCTGTAGGGAGAAGGGTCCCCCCTTGTAGGGAGAAGGGTCCCCCCCTTGTAGGGAGAAGGGTCCCCCCTTCCTCCTCTTTTAGACAGTGCTCACCTGCGGCTGTCCTCAGGTGTTGCCGCTCTACTGTCCCATTCTCCCGATCGCATCATGGTGTCCTATGGAAGAGCATGTCACATACACGTCACTCTGCTTCCTCCATAGCGCTACGCTGGGCGCAAGGGAGGAGGAGTGACGTGTGTCACATGCTCCTTCATAGGACGCCATGCTGCAATTGGGAGAATGGGACAGCGCAGCCGGGACACACAGCAGCAGGTATCAGACATGGTATTGGGGACATTAAATGAGTCCCCGATACTAGTATCGGGACATCCCTAGTCCTTGCCAGGCTTAGGGTAATTAAGGAGTGCAAAAAAGACTGAAATCCTCGCCTCCCCCCCCCCCCCCCCCATAAAGGAATTAAAAAGAGGAACAAGCTTAGGGATAAGTGTAGAAGAGAAAGTCTTGTAGTATATATACGTGAATCCGTCCGGACCGGGGGAGCGACCAGCAGGAAGGGATTTGAGAACTACAGAAAGTTGTTCCCCTGTAATGGGAGCATTAAGAATCTCACAATCGGCCTCCGACAAAGTAGGCAAGCCACATCAGGAAAGATAAGCATCAAGCGCAGCATCACGCTCCCCCGGGTCAGACGGAAGTTGAAAGGGAAGGGAGTAAAGACCAGAATAGTAGTCAACAAAAAGGCGGGAAATATCAGCGGGGTGATAGTGAAGAACACCTGAAGGATCTTTGAGGGCCGAGGGAGACTGGGTAACTGATCAGTCACGTTGGCACCTGGCCAACATAGTATGGGCTTTCAGTATAGCAATAAGAGTGATGCTGGCACCGCTTATCCAATAGCTCTGACCCCACAATTAGTATACAGCCTCCAGGTTCCAATACATACAGCGCAGCCAATGAAGCTCCCAGCATACCCAGTGTGTGGTGCTCAGTCCGCTTGCAAAGGTATGTAGAATTCCAGTAAGGTAGAGATTGATAGGCGGCACTCACAAATGCAGTACAACACGGACGCTTTATTTCTTGAGGAGCAGCAGGATTTCAGCAGTTACAAGTATAGTAAACAAGCAATTATTGTTTCACACTACATGTGCTTCATCATGGCTTTATGAAGCACATGTAGTGTGAAACAATTGTTGCTTGTTTGCTATACTTGTAACTGCTGAAATCCTGCTGCTCCTCAAGAAATAAAGCGTCCGTGTTGTTCTGCATTTGTGAGTGCCGTCTATCAATCTCTACCTTACTGGAATTGTATGGGCTTTATTTCCCTTTTCATAAAAATGTTGCCTAGCATACAACAATTGTCTTTCAACACTATGGAGAGCGAGGTCACCCAACTGAGCACGAGCAGCCACCAATCGCCGCAGAATCGACACTGAGGGGGTGGCCAACAGGAGAGTCTCTAGACTCGCTAACAAGCCAGAGTGTCTCACTTCAGTCACGCACCCAGAGCATTGCAATGCCCTCTTACAACCGACTTGTGAGCTTTCCAGAGAACAGCTTGTGAAGAGACTGTGCCCTCATTAGGAGAAAAATAATCCAGGAAGGCAATGTTTTAAGAAGAGAGTCATTAACACGCCAATGACAGCTCCGGAGAGAACTACAGGACAGTGGTCAAACCAGGAGATAGGCTCAAGAGAAGCATAAGAAAGCATGCGCACCATAGGAAAGTTACCAAAGTAATCTATGTGTGTGAAGTTTATGAGGGTGGGAGTAGAAGCTAAAAAAAAAAAAAATTAAAAAAAAAAAAAAAAAAAAAAAAAGAGTGCTCCGTCGGGTGGTTGATCCTCCATAGATCATACAATGAGGAAGCCCATATTAGCCGCCGAAAAAAAGAGGCCAACCGCAATTGGGCGAGGGTGGGAGGGGCCACCGTGACCGAATGAAGGTCTAGGGAAGGTGAGAAAATAAGGTCAAAATCGTCCACCAGTAACCACGCAGAGGAGGGGTACCTATGGAGTCTAGCGAGGACTCTACGTTAAAACGGTATTTGCGATGTGTCGGGGGCATAGATATTACAAATCAGCAGTGGGACTTCACCCAGGACACCCTTCAACATCACATAGCACCCCTGTGGGTCGAGAAAGGTAGAAGAGACTTAAAGCGGGCATGATCAAGTCATAAGTATAGCAACCCCAGCTACTTTCCTATCAGAAACGGCAGAGTAGGCCTGTGGATAGAGATGGTGTAGGAATTGGAAAGATCCATGACGGTCAAAATGTGTTTCCTGAAGGAAAACAACATCAGCCCGCAGCAAGACCAACTCCCGTTGCAATAAACGCTGCTAGTGAAGGGTCACACTTTCAAGATCCGGCAGACGAACCAGAGGACAACAACGGGAAGAGCCTGCGAGAACCGAACCCTGGAAGAAACAAGAGAGGAAAGCAGAACCTGGGGGGGGGGGGGGGGCGGGGGGGAATGAGGGAAGAAGAAAACGGGAACACAAAAGGTTCGACAGACCAACATCAAACAGACAAGACCACACAAGACAAAACAAAAACAATACAATGTAAGAAAGTGAACCATTGACCAAATAGCCAATGCGGAGGCCAAGGCCACCAGGGTGGAAAGGAAACCAAGACATGGGCAGTCCATTGCTATGGCCTCAAGAGGGGAAATGGGAGAACACTAGTCAAGAGTGACCACTAAAGAGAAAAGCACGCCACTCTGAGGCCATAGCAAACGAGCAGAAGTTAGACAAACTAGGCTAAAAGGAAACCATAGGTGACCAAAAAAATCACTACAGCAGCAGTAATAAGCATAAACTTCAAACTGCAACTCCAAGCTCAGTTCAGGGGAGTCCAAAAATCTAAGAAAGTCTTGAGCAAGAGTAGCATAGAGAAGACAAGGCTGCAGACGACATCTCAAGGGGGAGCCTGTAAGTGCCCCCCAGGTTCCCGGGGAGGGGACTTCTGTGACCCGGACCGCCAGGACCGGACAGGCTGCCACACAGGAGGCAAAGGAGGAGGAGGGGAGGCCAGATCCCAATCAACCAACTGTGGCACCGGCAAGTTCAGACTGGAGCAGAAGGGAGCAAGATCCGAGAAGGTGCGAAGGACAGCAGAGCGTCCATCCCTGCAGGCATGGAGAGCAAACAGAAACGTCCATCTATAAAGGCACTTGGTGAGAGCGAAGTACTGCAAGCAGGGGCTGGAGCATCCGTCGCTTCCGTAGAGTCAGCCAGGACAGATCTTGGAATAGCTGAATGGGGGCCCCATCAAAGTTAAAGTTCCGAAGAGATCTAGCTTTGGTCATGATGGCCTCCTTGACTTGGAAGTCATGCACACAGCATACATCTCTAGGGGGGCCAGAAGTTGACTTAGGGCAGAGGGCCCTATGGGCTCTGTCCAGTTTGATCTTGTGAGAAGACGGCTCCCCCAAAATAAGGTTGAAGATGGCTTCCAGAGTGACATGGAGGTCCTCCTCGCGGGTAGCTTCCGGCAGCCCCCTCACCCTGATGTTGTTAAGTCTACCCTTATTGTCCAAATCCTCAACATGAGCATGCAAATCACAGAAAAAGTCTGTTTGAGATGAAATGGTAGCATGAAGCTGGGCAATGTATGCCCTAGTGGAATCATGAGCATCCTCAAGGCCCTCTACCCGGTCAGAGACATGCTGCAAATCCTGGCGTAAAGATGATATTTCCGCCCTGCATGTGTCTTTAACTTCGGCAATGAGCAAACGGAAGTCCACTTCGGTTTGAATTTGGGAGTGGAGCAAACCTAAATCAGGCAGAGCAGCTGAGGACCCAGGGAGGCCAGAGCAGGTGAGGTCAGGGTCCTGCGAGGCAACCCAGGAGAGAGACAGAGTCCCAGGAGAGGGGGGGGGCAGAGGTCCTGGAGCAAGTGGGGTGTCCCCCCGGGGGGACAGGTGAGCGGTTTTGGCGGCCATGTTGTTGTAGGACCGGGCCCGCTGAATTTTATTGGACACAGGGGGCACCCCTCTGGCTGAACTAGGGTCCAGGGGTAAGGCAGGGAGATGAGCTGGAGGACCAGGTGTAGGAGGACCAGGTGCTGTTTCCTGTTAGTAGGGCACTGCAATAGGTGGGTTCACTGCTCCCTGAGTTTCAGAGTCAGGTGAGGGGGATGCCCCGGCAGAAAGGCAGCTGGAGACTTCTGGGGGCTGAAAAGAGATGCAGGCAGTTCCCCTACCAGGGAGGTTTAGGATGGCGGCCCTGCGTGGGGACAGGAGGTGAAGAGCCGCAGCACCACAGGCCCGGACGGGCAAGCGTCCCCCGGAGGGCTGTGACACCCGACGGGCAAGCTGGGGAATGCACTCACCGCCGCAGCCGGCTCCACTGAAGATTGTGTTGGTGGCACAGCAGGAGCAGCACCCGGGACCGGAAGTTGTAAGGCCCGCTCTGCAGCACCAGTCCCAGGAGATGAAGGAGCCCCGTTGAGCCAGAGCAGGGTAGCTGGAGATGGCAGAGACCGCTGAGGAAGCAGCCCCTGGAGATCCGGCTCCATGGTATGGAGCACAGGAGGGTCCAATGCCAGCAGTGAGGTGAGCCCCCTGGAGCGCGAGCGCAGGCCGCGCGCAGGGCCTGTAATGGCAGGCTGGTGGTACTGGCGGGGGCGGCACAAGGTAGTGGCGGATGCCTCCGGGGGAGAAGTCTGCCGGTCCGGCGATGGAGAGAGGCTTCCTATGTCGCTTGGAAGTCCTCCCCATGGATTTAGAGCAGGGTCACCAGGAATTCAGCTCATTTGCGGCCACGTGAGCCACCCTAGAATGCGGCCATCACTGTCGGCGCCAAGCCACGCCCCATACGTTTTATTTTATTACTTAAAAAAAAAAAAAAAATTATAACTACATGCATCAAAATCAGTATGCTTAAAATTGTCATCTTCTCACCCCTATAACTTTTTTATTTTTCCGCATACGGGGCTATGAGGGCTCATTTTTTGAGCTGTGATCTGTAGTTTTTATCAGTGCCATTTTTATTTTGATGGGACTTTTTGAACGCTTCTCATTAGTTTTTTTTATGGTATATAAAGTGAGCAAAAATCCGCAATGGTATTTTTTTACGTTTACGCCATCGCCCGTGCAGTTTAACTAAACTTATATTTTAATAGTTCGGACATTTATGAATGCGGCGGTACTACATATGATTATTTTTATTTTTTATTACATTATTTTATTTAAAAAATGGGAAAGGGGGGGTGAGTCAAACTTATTAGGAAGAGGTTAAATCACTTATTAACTTTTTTTTTTTTTTTTCCACATAGCGGGCTATACCATGCAATCTTTCAATTGCATACATTGTTCAATGCTGAGCTTTGGCTCAGCATTGAACATTGTTATTGGTGCTCTGCTGCTCCAGCCTGCTGAGGATTCCTGAAGCAGCAGAAGATCGATTGGACAGCGAGGAGGCAGGCAAGGGCCCTCCTGCCGTCCATTCAGCTGATCGGGACATTGCAATATCACCGCCATTGTCCTGATCAGCAAAGCTGAGCTAACCGGCACTGTTAACCCAGCATTAAGACGCCATGATCAACTTTATACTTTTTATATTTAAATTTTCTTTACTGGTCTCTTTTCTATGATTTTTGAGTCATTTGTGTCTCATTTTTTGTGATCTCTTTTCCTACTATAGGTTTCCAGTCCCCAGGGGAGAATTCCACCTCTTTCTGGGGGTCATGATGAGGTGGAATACAGATTATTACAATTATTATTATTTTTTATTTTTTTAAAGCTTTAAAATGATAACAGGAACACTTTTTCTGTCATGAACTTATCTGATACCAAGCAGCATTTCCCTAAATATCTACTAATTGTGAGGGCAATCACAGGTATCATGCTATAGCAGAAAAACAGTCATTTATTATGTTTTATATTGTATATATTAGAAAGAAATAATTAACATGGTACCTAATAGTCAAGTTGATTATTCTAAAAAAAAACAACAAGAAAAAGCAGACGTTCTGCGCTGCCACCAAAATAACTTTTTCTTGCTGTAAACAGCTGTAAGAAATGACAAATACTCGGATGACAGTGCCTGACTTCCAGGTGAACAAACTGATGTCTTAACCATTGTTGAATTATTTTCAATACATTACACTCACCCCAAGGACAAGTGTAACTGGTTTTCCACCTATCTGGTCAGGTGAATCAACAGCTCCTCATTCACTTCCTCTGAGAGCAAAACTCCTTTAAATAGACTCTTTCAGATCTGCTTTACTAATATGTAAAGCCACCACATAAAAGTGGAAATAAAAATAAATAAAAAAATAAATAAAAAAAAAAACATACAAAAACTGTAACAGAGTTGTATGCCGATGGTAACCCTGCCTATAAGTCGCTATTTTACAGGTTATATTTATTCACTATAAAACGACAATTGCAAATGCGTCACTTATCTTACAAAGAAATTGATGTGCCATCACTATAAATACTATCTGCAACTAAGAGTGAGAGGCACATAAGAACACGGACCGACAATAGTAGCAACATATTCCTCCATGGAGCTCAACTGGGGCCACACAATTTAAGGGAAAATGTGCAATTGCGATTATAGAGGTAAATATTGTGATTTTGATATTCCATATATTAAACAAACGGTGAAATCCCCCAATTTCACGCCTAGTCTCCTCCACCCCCACCCACCCCCCATTTCATTTCTATTCCCCCATATCACATCTTCCCCATTAATATGGTGTTTGGGCGCAGGGGAAACATAAAAAAATCCTGTTTCTTACCTAGCTCCAGACTCCGTAGGTCTGCTGCAGATCTTGTTCTCCACCATGCAGTCTGGTGTCTTATAGGACTTACAGGACCTTCACTGCTCAGCCAATCACTGACCTGACACATAACTGCTGTGGCCACTGATTTGCTGAGAGGGAAAGGTCCTGGAACCAGCTGATTGTCGGGAGAACAAAGAAGATACCAGGACTGCACGGAGGAGAACGGGATCTGCGGCAGACCTACGGGGACAAGGGCTAGGTGAGCTTCGGGTTTTTTATGTTTCCCCCATGCACATATTACTTAGGACAGTGTTTCCCAACCAGGGTGCCTCTAGCAGTTGCACAACTATAATTCCCAGCATATAGAGTACACACATATTCTATATATTTTTTTATCATCAATATACAAACACACTAATTGTACATCTACTGTTACCAGTACTGTGTTCTGTCAATACAGTTACTGGGTATTAAATATTTTTAATATTATTTACGCAACACTAAGTTTATCTGTATCACACTTTATACACTAATATATAGTGACCATATGTTCTTATGAGTAGGTGTCCATAATTAGTCATTATGCTGACACAGATTGGGACTCCATTTTTTGAACCATTTTTGTAATTATTGTAATTATTATTTATAATTCATTTATCTGTTTTCCTTTCTGTAATGATTTTTGCATATACATACATATATATATATATATATATATATATATATATGTTTATATAACATGTTGCTGTATGGGGTTACATTGATGTCAGGGGAATGATATCATGAGGCTCAATCAGTTACATTTTAATGTAGGGTGCAGATAGGGTTAAATACCTGTTGTCTTTTCTTAGCTCTTAATGTTCAGCGCCGATTTCTGATTGTGCGCATGCTCGGTGCCCTCTTCCTGGCACGGACTCCCCGGGCGTCAAGAGGCCGTGCGCACAGGTCCGGAAGTGATTCTTCAGTGACCTGCGGGTGCTGGCTGTGACGTGGCAGTGAGTGCTGATCACATACGGGTCGGGGCCCTGCGCATGTGCCGTATGGCACAAATCGGCGCCAAGTACAGATCACAAACACAGTATATAAGGGAGCCACATACATAGATGGATAGCGTCCCTTGAGAAAGTCGGGTGACGAAACGTACGTTGGGAGGTTGGCGACATGTATCCACTATGGGTAAGTGAGGCTCATCATCAACTTTGGGCATGTTATTTTTAAGCAGCAGTTTACATGCGATAGAGTAGGTAGCTCTTATACACATATATTGGGGCCTTTAGACCCCTGTTTACTTTTTGTTGCATAATATATAGAGCCATAGATATCATTCCCTTGACCTCACTATATATAGATCCATTGTGACTAGAACGATTGCTATACCTGTTCCACCTACGTTTATTGGTTGTATCTGATCACATCTCATTTTGTATTGCTTTATATACATAGATCTAGTATTCTATCTTTATTGCATCTTGTCACAAGTGGTGAAGTTTTTAACTTTTTGGATATATTAATAAAATTTGTATATTATTCAGTAGCAATTGCTCTCAGATTCAGTCCTTTTTTGTATAATTCCCAGCATGCCTGGACAGCCAAAGGGCATGCTGGGAATTGCTTTGCTACAGCTGGAGGCCCGCTGGTTGGGAAACACTGACTTGGCACTTGAATTTTGGGGCCATATCCACATATTGCAATTCGATTGCGTTATTTTGTGTAGAATAAGGGAAGGAGTAGTGGTGGTCCAGCACTTGCAGGACTAGGGCAGCATGTGTAAGCAAGGACAGGTGTGAATGCAGGTAAGGCAAAATGTGGACCTCGGCGGTGAACCTCAGCAGAAGTAAACGTAATACAGCAAAGAAAAGTCCAAAACGAGGTTGCACTCACCATCCACTGGTTTATTCAACATGGTACAGGCATAGATGAGCAGAGGCAGGGGCACACCGGTACAAGTTGGCAAGTTGTTTCGCGCTGGTTTGCGCTTCTTTTAGCCGGAGTGTGACATTCAAAATTCGCGCCGCTCTTAAAAAGACGTCGGGAACTGACGTCAGCACTAGCTGTCATGTACCTGCTGACGAGAGCGACGGTCACGTGACCTGAATCGTGAGCAGGTAAGAAGCAGCGGACTGCATTAGAAACAGGGAATGATCAACATAATACATGTGAACAACAAGAAAAAAAAACAAGGAACGTAAAAAAAAAAAGGTAATAATAAATCTGAAGGGAAGTGAACCGGAGAGTAGGAATGGGAAACAAAAGTCTATGTAAATATACCATTAAAGAAAAAGAGCAAGTTCAATCCGGTCATTGAGTCCCAGGGGACCGGTAGCATCCAATTCCACGATTCAGTATGCTTCCCTTCTTAACTGATAGGAATGCCGGTCCTTGCCTTTTGGGTAGGATTCAACTCTTTCAAATCCGGTAAATTTCATATGATTAATATTGCTATTGTGAACATCCTTCATGTGGGCAACCAATCGCGGGGCACCGAAATGGAACGGACATGTTCCCTAAAACGAATAAATAATGGTCGGATTGTTTTGCCCACATAGAAGAAGCCACAAGAGCAAATGATGGCATACACAACGAAGGATGTGCGACAAGTAATTAGGTCCCTAACTAAAAATAGATGACTCCCTAATGAGAAAGGGTTGGCAGCTAAGTTATGAGGACAAAAAGAGCATGACCTGCATGGGTGGTTACCAGTAGGGCTAAAATCTGTAAGCCATTTAGATCCAACTAATGTTTTTTGTACTGTGGCTGTGTTTTTAGCTTATCTATGGTTTTGTTTTTACGATAGGCGATAAGGGGAGAATTTGATGCAACTTGTTTTAAATCAGGGTCGGCCTCAATGATGAGCCAGTTGTTTCTAATGGATCTGGCTACTGTATCGTTCATATTAGAGTTTGCTAGCGAAAATATAAAGCGCTTAGGTTTCTGATCGCAACATTTTTTTGTTGTCAGCAAATCTATACGATCCTTCCCTCAGCCCCTGTACTACAACCCCCATCATGGAACAGACTCTGTTCCATGATGGGGGTAGTAGTACAAACACTAAGTAACCTTCCCAGCCACCATCAGACTCCCGCAGCCAGGGAACTACTACTCCCATCATGAAAGAAGTCTGTTCCATGATGGAAGTAGTAGTAGTCCTGGCTGTGGGAGTCTGTAGGCAACGACAGATATCGATATTTTAGGGCCGATACCGATAATCTGTCACCTTTCAGGCCGATAGCCGATAACTTATACCGATATTCCGGTATAAGTTATCAGCTTTTTCAACACCTCCCAACCCCCCCCCCCCCCCCCCAGTGGGGCAGAAGCCACTGCAGAGCAATGATTTAAAGCGGGCGCTTTAAATCAATGAACTGCAGCGGCTTTTGCGGTGCCAGAGACTGCCACCGCCGCCCGCTACTCTCCCCCTGCCTGTCCTGGGGTCCTGAGTCTAAACATCACAGTTGCCCCATCGCCTTCCCCCATCCTCTGCCCACATACCGCCGCCGCCTCATCGCCTCCCCCCATCCACGGTGTTATAATTACCTGTTCCCGGGGGTCCGCGATCCTTCTGGCTCCGTCGGCGTCCTGCGCTGTCATTGTGCGCACTGACGGTGACGTCGTGTTGGGGGATGTCACTCATCATTGCACAGCGCAGGAGCCAGAAGGATCGCGGACCCCGGGGACAGGTAATTAGAACACTGGGGATGGGGGGAGGCGATGGGGAAGTGGACATAGGGGTAAGTGGACATAGGAAGGGGGGGAGACGATGGGGCAGCGGCATGTGGCCAGAGGATGGGGGGAGGCAATGGGGCTGTGGTAGCGGTATGTGGGCAGAGAATGGGGGGAGGCAATGGGGCGGCGGCAGCGGTCGACTCTGGCCGGGGGGGGGGCGGGGCATTATCGGCAAGGTAATTGCCGATACCGATAGTGTCCAAAATCGTGATTATCGGCCGATAATATCAGCCAAACCGATAATCGGTTACATGACCGATGTTATAACGGGTCTTAATGGATGAATATGCCCATTATTTGGACAGACATTATTCAGCCGTTAGCACCCGTTAATTCACCTGTTATTAAATGTCCGTTAACAAGACATTATAACGGCCGTTTATTAACGGGTGAACTTTCTAGTGTGAAAGCAGCCTTAACAGTTTCTATTCACATACCAAAGCTACAATGCAGGGACTGGTGGGTTCTACAAGTAAATTATCTGTTTGGATTTGTTGCTGACTATGGTCTCTTTACTTCTTCCTTGATGCCAGTGTCAGCATGTTCTTGGACTTCCTCTGAATATAGACTGTGGCTTTACCCTTCTCAATGTCAGTGTGTTTTTGTCTACAGTTTACAGTTTGTAAGCCTTATCTGAAAGTCTTCAATGCTATCTAACACGCCATTACTTGGTATCACTTGGTAGCGGTAGAGAAAGCCATAACTACATTCCTCCCAAATTTCTTTCTGAATCCTAGAAACAAGAAGTCTACTAAAAAGCCCTGTAAACTAAAGTGCCCTTTCTGACTGGCCAACCCTACTAAAGCTTATGATATATGTCAGATAAATATCATTCGCTGATTCAACCATTTCTTTGTTGACCATATTTGGGTTTTGTCGTATGTACATATAATACTATTTGGCAAACAAAGAAAGTGACAGCTCTTGAGAGAGCGCACCAGACACTTGCAGATGCAGCGAGTGGGACTGGTTGGACCTTGTATAGATTGTAAAAAACAATGTTGAATATAACAACACAACACTTTAAAAAAAAAACAAGCAAACAAAAAAAAATAAACATATCAGGTATAGACATGAGAAATGTGAAAATCTCTGCACTTTCCAGATACTTCAAATATGCCCATTCAGGTGATTATACTATGTTAAAGGGGTACTCCGGTGAAAACCTTTTTTCTTTTAAATCAACTGGTGGCAGAAAGTTAAACATATTTATAAATTACTTCTTTTAAAAAATCTTAATCCTTCCTGTACTTATTAGCTGCTGAATACTACAGAGGAAATTATTTTCTTTTTGGAATGCTCTCTGATGACATCACGAGCACAGTTCTCTCTGCTGACGTTATTATAATAATAATAATAATAACACTTTATTTATTGTTGTCCTTAGTGGGATTTGAACACAAGTCCCCAGCACTGCAAGGCAGCAGTGCTAACCACTGAGCCACCATGCTGCCCTTAGCATACATCTGCTATGCACGGTTGCTAAAATGGACAGAGATGTCAGCAGAGAGCACTGTGCTCGTGATGTCATCAGTGTTCCAAAAAGAAAGGAATTTCCTCTGTAGCATTCAGCAGCTAATAAGTACTGGAAGGATTAAGATTTTTTAATAGAAGTAATTTACAAATATGTTTAACTTTCTGCCACCAGTTGATTTAAAAGAAAAAAGGTTTTCACCGGAGTACCCCTTTAAGAGTAATGGGAATAAAAAAAAAAGGTGTCCCTCCACCCCCTTGCCTTGCGGAGCTACAGACAGGAGCCAGGCTGGTAAGGGTGTGAGGCTCTGTTCACATTGTAGGTTCCTCGAGCTAACCGGCATTGGTTTACTTTCACTTTAGACATGGCGTTAAAGGGTTAATAGCGCGAGGCACCGCGATCAGTGATACGCGCTATTAGCCACGGGTCCCGGCCCCTAACATAGTCGGGCCCCGTGTTCTAGAAAGGGAAAGGACCCAAGACATACCGGTACATCCTTGGTCCTTAAGGGGTTAATCAAGTTCACACAATGGAAACCTTATTGGCGAAAACTGGTGGTGATTCTGCAGTAAAAGCCACACAAACTACATACATTTTACTAAAGATTCTCTCTGGTGCTTTGCATAATGGAATTTGAGTGGAACAGCATAACTTCTGCCGTGTGAACATAGAGGGGAATTTTAGGGAGTAACTTTTATGGAGAGTCTGGCAAGGCAAGTGCTTTAAAAAAGAAAAAACCCTTTACCTTCCTCGTCTCCTTCCCCCTAAAGAGTCGGTCCTGCTGCGCATCAATCATAAAGCCAGGGTCTGCATGTGGAAACCTCAGGTACATGAACAGAGAGGAAGAAGGTGGCAGAGGGCAAAAAAAAGGTAAGTCTAGCCTTTTTTAACTTGTTAGCACCTGCCTGAGCAGAATGATGCATATAAGTTGCTCCATGGAATACCCCCTTAAAACACCTAGGGTTATTGAAAACCTTTGGATGCTTTTGAACTTTATCGTATTATTCATTTGATTTCAAAATGAGAAATAAGGCTACTTATTAAAAAGTTCCTACCTATTTGCTGTTGTGAAGTTGTTACTCCTTCATTAAGCTGACTGACCTGATGCTCAGGAGCTGTGGCCGGTAAGGCTGCATTCACATGTCTTTTTGCAATACGGTTGCCGTATCCGGTTTCATTGAAAAAAACGTATTGCAAACCGTATATATAGACATTTCATTGTAAACCGTATGCTAACCGTAGCATCAGGTTGTGTACGTTTTGCATCATTTACGGTTTTATACGGTTTTAACGGTACACCAAACCATAGTCTACTACGGTTTTGTGTCTCAGTCAAAAACCGTATCCAACCTATATACGGTTATTTTAAAATGGAGTTCTATGGTAACCGCATTGAACCGTATGTGCATACGGTTACATCTGGCTTTTCATTTTTTTCTTGGAAATTCAATAAAAAGAAGAAGAACTTTATTTAAAAAGTTGACAAACATAAAACCGCATCCGTTTTTTTTTCAAGTAAAACGTATTAAAACGTATGCAAACGGACATCCGTTTTCAAACCGTATACGGTTTAAAAACGTGAGGAGGCATGTACGGTTGCATATGTTTCGGTCCGGTTTGGAGACATACGTTTTTTGTACAGAAACGAAATACGGGACCCGTATTGCAAAAACGAGAAGTGAATGCAGCCTAACTGGCTAAGGCTAGGTTCACACTGCGTTTTGTACTTACGGTTCCCGTATACGGCTGGGAGGAGGGGGGCTTAATCACGGCGCCCGCACTCAGCCGTATACGGGAAACGTATTTAATGCATGTCTATGAACCGACCGGAGTGAACCGCAGCCTCCGGTCGGCTGCGTTTTCGGCCGTATGCGGTTTCCCGACCGCAGGCAAAAACGTGGTCGACCGCGTTTTTGCCTACGGTCGGGAAACCGCATATGGCCGAAAACGCAGCCGACCGGAGGCTGCGGTTCACTCAGGTCGGCTCATAGAAATGCATTAAATACGGTTCCCCTATACGGCTGAGTGCGGGCGCCACGATTAAGCCCCACCCCTCCTCCCAGCCGTATACAGGAACCGTAAGTACAAAATGTAGTGTGAACTTAGCCTAAGCAGGCAGTCACTTGCTCTTGTCCTGGAAGGTGAAGCCGGAGCGCACTTAGGACAGGTAAGTAGCCAGTGCCCCATACAGAAAATTTTAGTGGGTCCCAGCGCTTGGACCTCCCGTGATCAGACACTTATCCACTATCCTGTGATAGGGGACAAGTATCTGATATGTTCAACTTCCTGGGGGATCCCTTCAAGACTGTAGACTGGGAGCAATGCACACACAAAGAAGTCTGACGGGAGGGGGAAATCCCATAGAAAGTGCATAAGTGTAAAGAGAAGGGAAATAACCAAAAGCAGAGTCAGCAAGGAAAGAAATCACACACTACTCATCTCTGGTGTTTTTGGTTACACCATACAGAAAAAAAGTTAAATCTAAAAAGTCTCATCTAAACCTAAATGGTACCAATAAAAACTATAGACACATCTATGGTAGACAAGGAACCATAATATATACCCAGCAGCAGTAAGGGTTAACAAAATCACAAGACTAGTGCAGTTTACGCCCACAGACAAGGAAGCACCAAGGGGGAGATTTATCAAACCTGTTCAGAGGAAAAATTGCCCAGTTGCCCATAGCAACCAATCAGATCACTTCTTTCATTTTGCAGAGGCCTTGTTAAAAATGAAAAAAGCGATCTGATTGGTTGCTATGGGCAACTTTTCCTCTGAACAGGTTTGATAAATCTCCCCCCAAGATCGTATATTTATTTATAGAAAAATAAAAAATGTTATAGGGATCAGAATAGGGTGATTTTAAGCATACTCATTTTGTTAGAAAAAGGTTAACTTTAAAAAGTAGTGAAATACAGAAAAACAACATAAAAGTCGTGTATCACGTTAATCAAATGGACCTACAGAATAAAGAGAACATTTCAGTTTTTCTGTCAAGTGCACTGCATAAAAACAAAACCCCAACAAAATGTACATTGGCCTCAAGGGGCTAAAGGTAAGACATAAACATATTTATAGCCTTTAAGTGATAAAGTTCTGGTGATTTGCCTTTATGGGGTACTCCGCTGCTCAGAGTTTGGAACAAACTGTTACAAACGCTAGAGCCGGGAGCTCGTGACGTCATAGCCCCCGCCCCTCAATGCAAGTCTATGGAAGGGGGTGTGACAGCTGTCACGCCCCCTCCCATAGACTTGCATTGAGGGGTCAGGGGGTGATGTCATGAGGAAGTGGGTCTATGTGGCGTCACGAGCTCCCGGCGCCGTCTCCAGTGTTCGGAACAGTTGGTTCCAAACGCTGAGCAGCGGAGTACCCCTTTAAAATATTCTAGATCTCACCACCACAGCATAAGGAGGTATAAAGTCAAGGCTTTTTATAAACATCTTGGCCTGTTGGGAGTACAACGAATACCCAGAAATGAAAAGAAGAAGTGCAGTGGATAATACAGCATTGTCAACAAGAAGGAAGACAACTCATCCTCATAACAGAAGTAAAAGTTCATTTTCTATTTTACAGGATTTCTGTAAACAGACCAAGTGCGAAGTGAAGAGCAGAGGTTTGCAGCCTATGAGAAACCACCACAAGTATGCCCTGAATGACACCGCATGGAAGTAGGCTGGGTTCACAGGGTCCCTCAAAAATGCCAGACAAAATAGGACAGTATGCTATAATCCAACCCAATATTTATTCCAGTTATTAAAATCAAGTTCATGTCCACCGGACCGATTCCCTGAATTGTCAAACATAACATAAACCCTCATCTCAGGAATAGAAAGGCATATCAAGAAACTGTAAAAAGGTGTGTGACCAGGGCCCCCTAAGCCAACACAGTAAAATCTCACTTTATTTGACCTTTTTAAGGTCAATGGGCTACAATGGATTGCTGTTTGGATCCAGCATATGTGAGATCTGCCAATGCAGTTTTTTTTGTGTTCTTCTTCAGGCTAGGTTTCCACAAAGGTTTTTTTCTGGCATTTTGGGGGAAAACTGACACTGCAGTTTTTGAGCCAAAGCCAGAAGTGTATTCAATAGAAATGGGAAATACAAAAAGGAAGGACTTATACTACTTCTTACTTTGGCTCAAAAACTGCAGTGACATTTTTGAAGAAAAAAAAAAAACGGCAGAGAAAAACCTAAGTGGGAACCTAGTCGCAATGCTGGAGCAGAAGAACAGAAAACCCAAGATAGGTGTGAACTCACATAACATTGATCCGGGGTAAGACCATCAGATGAATACCGTAACATACATGTAGGCTGCTATAGTAAAGACCCAGGCCAAAATAGTGTACTTGGAGTATATGCTGAAATGGGGTTACCTGTCTATACCTTTTGAGGGTCTATTCACACATACAGTATCCTGTGCTTATTTGATGCCAAGAATTTGAAGCTTCAGATTTTGAAGGATACTGTATGTTCGAATAGAGCTTTTTCTCATTCATCTCATTTCATTGGACTGTTTGACAGTGGTAGACAACTACCGTGTTTCCCCAAAACTACACCCTACCCCGAAAATAAGCCCTAGCTGGATTATCGGGGTGGGCTGCAATATAAGCCCTACCCCTAAAATAAGACCAGTGGTCTCCAACCTGCAGACCTCCAGATGTTGCAAAGGTTTGCAACATCTGGAGGTCCGCAGGTTGAAGACCACTGACCTAGACAATGCCCAGACTGCAAATATTAAAAAACAAACTTTAACTTACCTTCATCCTCCGTTCCCCCGTTGCTAAGGAACCGGCCTCACTGTCCTCCGCTGTTCTCGCTGCGGTCCTGGGGATGGGAACGTCACAGAGCCTTCAGCCTATCACCAGCCGCAGCTATGTCCCGTCTCGGCCAATGAGAAGGCTGAGCCCACTGTGATGTAAGAAGCCGGCCGGCTTCTTACATCACAGTGGGCTTAGCCTATCATCGGCAGAGGCGGGACATCGCTGCAGCCTGCGATAGGCTGAAGGCTCTGTGATGTTCCCATCCCCAGGACCGCAGCGAGAACAGCGGAGGACAGTGAGGCCGGTTCCTTAGCAACGGGGGAACGGAGGACGAAGGTAAGTTAAAGTTTGTTTTTTAATATTTGCAGCCCGGGCACAGGAATGTAAAGTACAGCGCAGCGGCTGATAATTATTTGGCAGGGGGGAGAGAAGCTGCGCTCGCGGGTGACATACGATTAGTCCCCCGATGTGGGATGCAGCGCTGGGCTGATAAACCAGGGGGGAGGACATTGGGGGGGGGCAGAGCCTCACCCATCACATGATGATAATGGGGGGAGGTGTAAATACCATTAAATACTGTTGTTCAATGTACATACCATACTGTAAATAAATAAGCCCTACGCTGAAAATAAGCCCTAGTGTTTTTTTTGTGACTAAAATGAATATAAGACCCGGTCTTATTTTCGGAGAAACACGGTAGATACTTTCTCCATTACTTCTCTAGCCAAATAGAAGTCAATTTTTTATGCTTACTGTAAAATCTCTTTCTCTGAGGATCCATTGGGGGACACAGACCGTGGGTATATGCTCTTGCCGCTGCGCCTCCTAGCGACAAGAGCATATACTCACAGTCTGTGTACCCCAATGG
This sequence comes from Hyla sarda, assembly GCF_029499605.1. Classification (NCBI taxonomy): domain Eukaryota; kingdom Metazoa; phylum Chordata; class Amphibia; order Anura; family Hylidae; genus Hyla; species Hyla sarda. Next base: position 485,782,192 of record NC_079189.1, read on the forward strand.
ATGCCGACCGAGTAAACGCATACTTATCTCTGCTATACAGTAAGTGTGCGTTCACATGCTAGTAACGAGCAGCGGGTTTCCCACTACAAGTTACACTACCATTCATCTGAATGGGTGAGAGAGTCTAATGCTCGGGAGCCACCTAGTAGTCAAGATTTTGGAGCTGTTTTTCTGCGGTAAGGAGTCATTATAGGTAAATTATGTGATTTACAAACATGTTAGAAATCTCATAGCAGATGTAGGGAAGCAGTTTGTAACAATGGTACCCATAAAAAATATATATATATATATTTAAAAAATTGGAGAAATCTGTCAAACACGTTAAACAACCCCTTTAGGTTACTTTCAAACAGTTTGCGATAGGACAGATATTCTGTAGTGCACAATCCACAGTATGAGAATTAAAGTGTACCTGTCTATTATAAAGGGAAATGAGAAAATGTTTAATCGGTCATGGTCTGAGCATTCAGAACCTGTCTGGTTTACTGCTCTATGTCTATGTGACAGACAGTCCCGGGAGAGAATCAGTTGGGGTCTGAGCGCTCCGACCCAGACAGTGGCCATTTAAAACACAACTATAGTGAGCTGGACAGTGAATTCACCCCTTCAAAGAAGAAGAAGAACTCTAAACTCTACAAAGTAGTGCACACACAAAGAGAACAAGTCAGTAATATACAAACAAATTAGGACTATTAGCAAATATACAAAAGAGATTATAGATAAATACCCTCAAAGGTCAACTGAGCTAAAGCCAAAAACAAGTGGGGGCAAAATATACAAACCATTTTACTAATAATGTCATTTTTTTTGTATATAACATACCGTATTTTTCGCCTTATAGGACGCACCGGCGTATAAGACGCACCCTATTTTCAGGTGCAAAATCTAAAAAATGAAAGATTTTGAACCCGATAGTGGTCTTCAACCTGCGGACCTCCAGATGTTGCAAAATTACAACTCCCAGCATGCCCGGACAGCCGTTGGCTGTCCGGGCATGCTGGGAGTTGTAGTTTTGCAAAATCTGGAGGTCCGGAGATTGAAGACCATTGTATAGGAGGTAACACTCACGTGTCCCCGCCGCTCTGGACCCGTCACCGCTGCCCTGGATGTCGCTCCATCGCTGTTGCCGTGTCCCCGTCGCTCCGGAACGTCTCTGCTGCCGGCCGGGTATCCTCGCTCTCCGTCGCCGCCATCACGTTGTTACGCACGTACGCGACGACGTGATGACGAGAAAGGAGAGCGCCGGCCATACAGGGGATCCCTGAACGGAGAAGACACCGAGGAGGCAGGTAAGGTCCCTCCCGGTGTCCTGTAAGCACTAACCCGGCTATTCAGTCGGGCTGTTCGGGACCGCCGCGGGGAAATCGCGGCGGTCCCGAACAGCCGGGTTAGTGTCACTTTCCCTTCAGACGCGGCGGTCAGCTTTGATCGCCGCGTCTGAAGGGTTAATACAGGGCATCACCGCGATGTCCCGTATTAGCCGCGGGTCCCGGCCGTTGATGGCCGCAAGGACCGCCGCGATAGGGGTGTATTCGCCGTATAAGACGCACCGACTTTTCCCCCCCCAGTTTTGGGGAAGAAAAAGCGCGTCTTATACGGCACTTATTCTTTGTGTGTGCACTATTTTGTAGCATTTCAACTTTTTCTTAGAAGTCTTAATTTGCATATTTGGAAACCAATATATTGTTAGGTGGAGTCTGATTTTCACGCCTATCGCTCTTAGGATAGGTTTCTACCTGTTTTTCATAAAAGGCCATGATGTTTATAAAAACATCTTGTGAGTGCAAAATGATAGGGCAGTGTTTTGCCGTGTTTTTTTTTTTCAGGCCCCCCCCAAAAAAAAAGATAAAATAAAAAAAATATATAAAGCCTTAGGCCTTCAGACTGCGGAATTTTGTGAAAGAATTCAGGCAGACATTTTGAGGATATTTACTGTACATTCATTTCCATAGGATTCTTCTGTCCCATTCACCCATTCCGCCGAAATATAAGATTAATCCTATTCTTTGAGGAACTCCATGGCAGAATCCCATTATCAAAGTCAAAGGGCTCAAATTTTGGCGGAATTGTGTGTACTGGGAACACAGAAATTCCAGCGGAATAACAATTATTTGTGGAAGATTTCTTGCAGAATTTTCTGTATCTTAACCCCTTAAGGACCAAGCCCATTTTGACCATTGCATTTTCGTTTTTTCCTCCTCCTCGCCTTCTAAAATCCATAGCTCCTTTATATTTCCATGTACAGACCCATATAAGGGCTTGTTTTTTGCGTGACCAATTGTACTCTGTAATGAAACCTCTCATTTTACCATAAAATGTACGGCGAACTCATAGAATAATTTTTTTAGGTAGGAAATTTGAATGAAAACCACAATTTTGCACACTTTGAAGGGTTTTGTTTTCACACTGTACACTTTACGGTAAAAATGACATGTGTTCTTTATTCTGTGGGTCAATGCGATTAAAATGATACCCATGGCTAGATACTTTTATATTTCTGTACCGCTTAAAAAAAATCTAAAACTTTTTGTACAAAATCAGTAATATAAAAACCGCCATATTTTGACCACCTATAACTTTTTCATTTTTCCGTATATGGGGTCGTATGAGCGCTCCTTTTTTTGCGCCGTCATCTGTACTTTTTGTTGATACCTCATTTGCATATATAACACTTTTAGATCACTTTTTATCCTTTTTTTTTTGTTTGTTTTGTTTTTTGTTTACACCGTTCTGGGTCATTAACATTATATTTTGATAGTTCGGACATTTACACACACACACACACACGGCAATACGAAATATGTTTATAAAACAAAAATGTATTTACTTATTTTACACTTTTGGGGGGTAAAATGGGAGGGGATTTTTCACTTTTGATTTTACATTTTTCAAAAAAACAATTTACACTTTTCATGTCCCCATAGGGGACTATCTATTAGGGTTCAACCGATATTGATTTTTTTTTTTTTAGGGCCGATATTGATAATATGTTAACTTTGAGGCCTATAGCCGATAACGTATACCAATATTCCAGTAAAAGTTATCGGTTATTTACAAATCTATTTAACTTTCTGGCACCAGTGGAAATTATAGGCAATTAGCAAGACCCCCCCAATAAAGGTGTGCTTCTGCAGGTGGTGACCACCAACCACTTCTCAGTTCCTATGCTTCCTGGTTGATATTTTGGTCACTTTTGAATGCTGGCGGTGCTTTCACTTTAGTGGTAGCATGAGACGGAGTCTACAACCCACACAAGTGGCTCAGGTAGTGCAGCTCATCCAGGATGGCACATCAATGCGAGCTGTGGCAGAAAGGTTTGCTGTGTCTGTCAGCGTAGTGTCCAGAGTATGGAGGCGCTACCAGGAGACAGGCCAGTATATCAGGAGATGTGGAGGAGGCTGTAGGAGGGCAACAACCCAGCAGCAGGACCGCTACCTCTGTCTTTGTGCAAGGAAGAGCAGGAGAAGCACTGCCAGAGCCCTGCAAAATGACCTCCAGCAGGCCGCAAATGTGCATGTGTCCACTCAAGCGGTCAGAAACAGACTACATGAGGGTCGTATGAGGGCCCGACGTCCACAGGTGGGGGTTGTGCTTACAGCCCAACACCATGCCAAACGTTTGGCATTTGTCAGAGAACACCAACATTCCCTGTGTTCTTCACAGATGAAAGCAGGTTCACACTGAGCACATGTGACAGACGTGACAGAGTCTGGAGACGCCGTGGAGAATGTTCTGCTGCCTGCAACATCCTCCAGCATGACCGGTTTGGTGGTGGGTGAGTAATGGTGTGGGGTTGCATTTCTTTGGGGGGCTGCACAGGAGACCATCCACCACCTCATCAGGAGCATGCCCAGGTGTTGTAGGGAGGTCATATGGGTGAAGGCCACACACACTAATGAGCCTCATTTTGACTTGTTTTAAAGGGGTAGTCCAGTGGTGAAAAACGTATCCCCTATCCTAAGGATAGGGGATAAGTTTGAGATCGCGGGGGGTCCGACCGCTGGGGCCCCCTGCGATCTCTCTGTACAGGGCCCCGACTCTCCGGCCAGATAGCGGGCGTCGACCCCCGCACGAAGCGGCGGCCGACACGCCCCCTCAATACAACTCTATGGCAGAGCCGGAGATTGCCGAAGGCAGCGCTTCGGCTCTGCCATAGAGTTGTATTGAGGGGGTGTGTCGGCCGCCGCTTCGTGCGGAGATCGACACGCCCCCTTCCCGCGGGCTGTCGGGGCTCCGTACAGGAGATCACAGGGGACCCCAGCAGTCGGACCCCCCGTGATCTGCAACTTATCCCCCATCTTTAAGATAGGGGATAAGTTGTTCACCACTGAGTCACCACCGGACTACTCCTTTAAGGACATTACATCAAAGTTGGATCAGCCTGTAGTGTGGTTTTCCCCTTTGATTTTGAGTGTGACTCCATATCCAGACCTCCATAGGTTGATAAATTTGATTTCCATTGATAATTTTTGTGTGATTTTGTTGTCAGCACATTCAACTATGTAAAGACAAAAGTATTTCATATGATTAGTTCATTCATTCAGATCTAGGATGTGTTATCTTAGTGTCCCCTTTATTTTTTTGAGCAGTGTATATAAACCTGGAATAACCCTTTAAACTGGAGTACTCTAACATCTGTGTCTAGATTCATATCCATAAAAAAGGACACAATGACATTCAATGGACCCCCTCCAACTTATGATGGGTCTGTCGGGCTCGGTTATGGTTTACGGTATGTAATGAAATCTGCTACAGAGGCACAGATAGAGTGAACAGGCCCCTAGGGCTCCTTCACACGTACAGTTTGCGCGATAACATTCCAACAACAACCATTTATACAGGAAGATGAGCGCTGGAAACTTTCGGAAATGTAGCCATTAACCCCTTAAGGACGCAGGACGTAAATGTACGTCCTGGTGAGGTGGTACTTAACGCACCAGGACGTACATTTACGTCCTAAGCATAACCGCGGGCATCGGAGCGATGCCCGTGTCATGCGCGGCTGATCCCGGCTGCTAATCGCAGCCAGGGACCCGCCGGCAATGGCCGACGCCCGCGATCTCGCGGGCGTCCGCCACTAACCCCTCAGGTGCCGGGATCAATACAGATCCCGGCATCTGCGGCAGTTCGCGATTAAAATGAACGATCGGATCGCCCGCAGCGCTGCTGCGGGGATCCGATCATTCATAACGCCGCACGGATGTCCCCTCTCCTTCCTCCGTGCGGCTCCCGGCGTCTCCTGCTCTGGTCTGTGATCGAGTAGACCAGAGCAGGAGATGACCGATAATACTGATCTGTTCTATGTCCTATACATAGAACAGATCAGTATTAGCAATCATGGTATTGCTATGAATAGTCCCCTATGGGGACAATTCAAGTGTAAAAAAAATGTAAAAAAATGTAAAAGTAAAAAAAAAGTGAAAAATCCCCTCCCCCAATAAAAAAGTAAAACGTTCGTTTTTTCCTATTTTACCCCCAAAAAGCGTAAAAAACATTTTTTATAGACATATTTGGTATCGCCGCATGCGTAAATGTCCGAACTATTAAAATAAAATGTTAATGATCCCATACGGCGTGAACGAAAAAAAATTAAAAAAGTCCAAAATTCCTACTTTTTTAATACATTTTATAAAAAAAAAAAAAAAAATTTATTAAAAGTTTTTTTTATGCAAATGTGGTATCAAAAAAAAGTACAGATCATGGCGCAAAAAATGAGCCCCCATACCGCCGCTTAAACGGAAAAATAAAAAAGTTATAGGTCATCAAAATAAAGGGATTATAAATGTACTAATTTGGTTAAAAAGTTTGTGATTTTTTTTAAGCGCAACAATAATATAAAAGTACATAATAATGGGTATCATTTTAATCGTATTGACCCTCAGAATAAAGAACACACGTCATTTTTACCAGAAATTGTACGGCGTGGAAACAAAACCTTCCAAAATTAGCAAAATTGCGTTTTTCGTTTTAATTTCCCCACAAAAATAGTGTTTTTTGGTCGCGCCATACATTTTATGATATAATGAGTGAGGTCATTACAAAGGACAACTGGTCGCGCAAAAAACAAGCCCTCATACTAGTCTGTGGATGAAAATATAAAAGAGTTATGATTTTTAGAAGGCGAGGAGGAAAAAATGAAAACGTAAAAATTAAATTGTCTGAGTCCTTAAGGCCAAAATGGGCTGAGTCCTTAAGGGGTTAAAGTGATCGCTTGGTGTATCGGACACCTCCACAGTAGGAGGAAGCTAACCGCACAGGACATGTGTATAAAGCAGCTAAGCCCGCCCGCTGAAGACCAGTTACTACAATGCCCATAAGTCACCCAACTTTCTCAGACTTCTGAATGGCAAGTCTGCTCAGTTATATAGCCATACAGATCATAGAGGTGGAGAACCTTAGAACTGAAGAGCTTATCACTTCTTACCCAGTTTTTCTTATAATACAAGTCAATGGAAAACAAATTCTGCTGAATCCTCTATAGCAGTGGTCTTCAACCTGCGGACCTCCAGATGTTGCAAAACTAGAACTCGCAGCATGCCCGGACAGCCAACGGCTGTACGGGCATGCTGGGAGTTGTAGTTTTGCAACATCTGGAGGTCCGCAGGTTGGAGACCACTGCTTATAGCAGCAAACAGCTTGTCACACAGATTTTCATGAATACTGAATGGCACACTTGCTTAGTTATATTGGCATACAGCCTATGGAGGGTAGTGCAACACATCACTTGTCACCCAACTTTCCCAGGGTACCAGATGGCAC